>NW_020799099.1:2199651-2224990 GCF_003259725.1 Athene cunicularia
ATGTGTATAAGAGACAGCCTTCCTTCCTTCCTTCCTTCCTTCCTTCCTCCCTTTCCGTTTTCTTCCGTTCTTTCCATTCTTTCTTTCAAATCACCACAGGGGTGGATGGTGTGGCAAAAAGTCTAGGTTGCCTTGCTGTAAAGCTAGCCTTTGACTTCAGCTCAGCTTTCTGCTGCAGTCTGCTCCTCATAAACTCACTGCATGCCAAGACCTGGCTTCTCATGTGAGTGATGGAATTGCAGGATGGCTGCTTTGGAAACACTAATGTTTGTTTACAAAACTTCTCACTTATCTCTCCTCCTCTTGTGAGTCAGCTGTACTTAAATGGGCCTGACTGGTTACACCAGCCCCACAATATTTCTGCCTATTTTATTCCGAATAAAATAGGGAGTAGGCATGATGCATTTTTCACTGAAAATAACACACAATTATTATTAAAAAAAAAAAAAAGCTGAAAAACCTAGAATAAAAATCTCAGTTTTGGAGTGTGATGAAGATTGACAAAATCTGGAAAGGAGACAGGAAAGATATGCCCAAGTAAAAAAAAAAAAAAAAAATTTCACAGTATTTTAAGACTAACCTCAGGGTTCCTTGAATATAAAATAAGGGTATTTACCAAAGACATGTTTGTTTCATGTTATTTGATTCTCTGGCTTTGCTGTAATACCTAAAAGTCAGCTTTTTTTCCCTTCACAAATGTCATGAGATGTGACTGGAGGTAATAGAGCTAGTTCCACTGATTTCAGGGGACTGACTCAAGGGATTGAATCCACACCTTAAAGATGTTGAGGAGTAGCTTATACCACCTAAGTCTGTGATAATTACTGAACAGTGCACCAAAAATATAATATATATTTTCTTACACTTTTCCTCACTTAGATGCAAGTCACACAATATTTATATACAGAATTACTGATCCTTCTCATTAAGCACAGTTTTTATTTATGTCACTACAGAACTTCTGTTCTTGTTAGAAATTTTTTTTAACAAATGTTTTTGCCTTTTATTTTCTAAAATCAGTGGAGAAGGTTTCCCTCTGTGTTGGTTTCTAAGAAGTAAGAAATGCACAGTGCACTGTGTAACAGGTATTCCTAGTTTTTATGTGGCAAATTATCAGTGGCAAAACAGTATTTCTGGGAAAGCCTTGATGTTGGGGAGCCACTATATCTCCTCTTTATATGTCTGAATCTGCTTATTGCTATATAAATGTATGAAAGAGCATTATCTTATGCATCTGTGTACTGATTTCTTTGCAGAGTTATGTACAAATTCTACCAGGACATGTGAAAATGTGTACAGTATTTGGAAAGAAACAGAATTCCCATCCTGAGAAGGTCCATTACTGTTTCATTTTTGCAAGAGTGACAGCGGAGAAAACGCCAGGTCTTTCTCTGAAGTTGTTCTTAATGTCTCAAGGTCACGCAGGAAACTATTTGAAGTTTACTCAAGCAGTTCTTTTGCACATGTTCTTGTATTTCTTTTATTTTAACTGTTTTCTGTTTCCCCTTTTTGGTGAGAACACAGGACACACCCTGACTAGGTGAGATGACTCCCCTCATCCCTACTTTGTGTCCCCTTTCTGGCTGCCCTGCCCTTGGCAGCTCACCTCGCACCACAGGGCAGACCGCCACACGTTTGATCCACGGGCAATTTGGTTCATGTCAGTTCAGTGTCAGATTTGGGCAATCAGCATATGACATTGTGGTGGTGTTTGTGGATTGATGGTGACTAGCTAATGCTGTTGTAATGTGTTTCTCATCTGTTGGTCCTTCCAGACCATTCTTCAGAGTTTAGGTCCCGATCTCAATTAGTCGCAGTGATTCTAAACATTTGGAGCTGGCTGATGATTACTGCAGTATCAGAGATAGAGGCAGCTCCTGGGTGAGAGCTGGGGTCTTGTGGGGCTGCTGTGCGTAGCTTTAAGCTCCTGTTTGACATTAGACATAGATCAGTGGGTGAATGCAATGCAGCAAATTAAAAAAAAAAACAAAAACAAAAACAAAAACCAACAAACAAACAACGCATTATTTTTACCATTATTTTATTTCAAAGTATTACAAGTTTCAAATGATGCTCAATAAATTAAATATAGACGTCATAAGAGAAGCAAATCTACTTGATCTAGTATTGACAGTCTTTAAAATCTATTTTTTAATACCTAGAACTAAATTATGCTTTACTGAAATTTTACCATTGACTTCCACAGCTAAAGCTCCATTCAGCTTCAGTGGGTTCAGAGTCTTCATGACTTTTAAATGTTGCTTCATGTGAGGAGGTTCATCCTATATCCTTTTGAAGACAGAGCTCCTTACCCTGCTTGAAGCCCAGCTGTATTAAATCACTCAGGTTTTGATGTGAATTTATCACTATTATCTCACTACTGAGAAGTTTAAATACAGAAAATAGATCCATTTAACGGCATTGTTCCCTGATGTTGCAACTGGGTTGTTATTCAGCTTTTGACTTCTGGTACGCGAAGATGTGACTGCCTGATTGGACTGATGAAGAAACAAAAATCTACTAATTGAACACGGATTTCAGGGAAGCCTCTACCTGTATTTCTCGACATAAACTGTTCCACAGTGTTTAGTTTTGCTTCATTCTGCCACTGAGTGATGATCAATCTTTTGTGGCTGGCAAAGTGAGTCTTTTGAATACAAGGTTTCAAAACACCTTTGAAACCTTTTGACACAAAAAGAGCAGCAAGTAACTATGAATATATTCAGATATTCAGAAAGAAATGTGACATGAAGCAGAGTTTTACTACTGATTCCATGTATTCGCAAGAATAAAACCTAGATTGGTAACTATTTAAAATTAATATAGCAGAAATGCTAATGAAAGGAAAAAGGATCTTTACCCTGTTCTTAGATTATAAATATAGCACTTGGTGTTGGACTGAAGGAGGTATGTTCTTAAAGAGATTAAGGAAATATATGTCCCACCGGAGATTGCAGAGAATCAGGCATTTCATTCTAGACCTCACAAGTTTTGTAAAATTACAGATTTAATAAACAAACTATTTTACATCTCTGTAAGGAACTTAGAGGGGATTTTGAAAGTCAAACACTGAGGACCCTTGCTTTGACTGTGGTGGTAAAAGTAACATCTGCCTCAGACATTTTAAGAACAGACTGTTCAGATCATTCTTTTCAGCTATGGTAGGAGACTTGACAGACATAAGCCATCCTACCCCTCGTTTCTACACTTACATCTCTCAGCTGAGCGAAACCTTACATCAAAGCACTCATATCAATGACATTAAGATTTAATTTTACCTTTCTCTTTCAGATATTCAGTTCATTACAATAACTTTAATGGTTTCCTTATTAAAACAATAGCACAGAAATAAAAGAAAAAAAAAATTTTTTGGTTGCACCCCTGGGATGCCACATTTTTCTTATTCTCCAAATCTGAGAAAAAAAAGACATGGGTTAAGCTTTCTGCCACACTCACATACGTTTACCAGTACAGACTCAGGACCCTGTGCAATGTGACTTGGACAGCTACTCACATGTAGGTTATCCCAGTAATGCTGATGCACGTGCTGCCTCTTCTTGAGACGAGTCCCTGAATCATCAAGTATAAGAGCATTTAGCCCCAGGATGGGGAGTAGACCTGAGATCATAGGCCAGTCACTTTCTTTTAAAAATGCTTAATTGTATGTCCATGATAACATTAGCTTGGGGTAAATACAAATACAGGGAAAAAGAAAAGGGGACAAGGATCTTCATTGCTGCCTCCATCAGTGAGGCTCCTTCCTCCTCCATTGCTCTGTTTCTTTGTCTCTTCTTGGGCTTAGAGCTCTGCCCAGTGTTAACACACCACCAGAGATCTGTTAATTCTTTCAGGTTTGCTGGTATCCCTGGTGTCAGGCACTTTTTTAGTGACTGTATGATTCTTATGGGTCATAAAATGTTACAGGAACGTTAGCTTAATTTCGTGCTTCTGGAATGAAATTTCATGTAGATGGTTGGTTAAAGTTCATGGTTGTAAGACTTTTGTGAAATCTCTGCAAGTTTTTTTTCCCATTTTAACTGGAAAGTTAAAAGGCAAGTCTCAGACAAGGCACTCAAAAAACAAAGCCAAACAAGGAAAAGATAGAAACAGCTTGAGGAGCATTGGAAACTTTGTTTTAGCATGCAAAGATAATAAACAATAGCTTTCGGGGTCTTATCATGATGTATTGTCTGTATTTCAACACATGGTCTTTGTAAAGCAGACAAAACTGGTTTTATTAAAACATCAAAAAATGCATTTCCCTAAATCATCTCTTCTTCTGGTCAGAATTTATTTTGCCTGGCAGGTGTATCCCATTTACCACAACAAAAGGTGAAAGATTTGATGTTGCGATTGTGGAGTCTCAGGGAGACAACACTCATCTAAGCACTCAGTCCTCTTCTGTGAAAGTCTGTGAAAGTTTTTCCTTGCAATCTGTTTCCCAGTAGTTTCCCAGATTTCCTACCACATCAGCAACTTTATTTAGCATTACGGTGGCTCATGACACTTTCTCATGTGGAAAATATCTACTCTATCACAAAAAAAGGTGAAGTAAAGAGTTTCTCTAGTAACTGTGAGGTCCCTTGAAGTTTCAACAACTTACAAACTTTTAAAACTCGGGTTTGATCCAGAGATGTAGATGCCTATGCAATGTGTCCATTTTGATTACTTAGAGAGATGGGCAAATACTCTGAAAAGGTCTCTAATCTTTGATGTAGTTGATGAAATATTTATCACATTGCCCAAAGTTGTTAATGATACTGTTTCCAAGTTCCAGGGCATATATTTAGCAAAAGATCAAGAATTTGATCCAAGAAAGTGATTGATTAGGGCCCTTAAGTAGTGCATAAAATCCAGCATAGGAGATAATTTAAACTGGGATCACAAAAACCCCTTCACAGCCAGCAAGAGATTTCCTACACAGCCAACAAGAGATTTTCTACACAGCCAACAAGAGATTGCCTACAGATGAATAGGACAAAAGGCCAATGAGGGTGATACTTTTTTAGTATGATTCCTCTCTGGAACTTAGCTTCCTTGTACTGGATCTTGAGTTTTCTGATATTAAACTTCCATTAAAAAAAAAATAAATATGTAGCATATACACTCTTCCTTCTTAAGAAGTTGAACCAAGCAACACTGTGCTGGATAACCTAGTAAGTGGGTAGTGTGTTCACCCAGGAGGCAGCAATGCAGTTTGATGTTGGACTGCTGCCCTCTACCCAAGGAGCTCCCAAGCTGGCTCTTGTCCCTGTGCTCCTGAATTGTTGCTCCTCACAGAAGAGCTTCACAGCTCCCCACTTTGCTGACCCAGTAGCTGCCACTGCAACAGCTGTATCATCTGTGACCTTTTCCTCTTCCTCTTCCCATCTCTTAGTCTAAATCGGAAGTACAGGCAGCTGTTGTATTATATTTCCATTCCTCCACATGCTTTCAGCTGATGTAATTCATGTCATCTGTATTCAGTCGCCTCCAGTTTTTTGGATTGACATCTTTTGCAGCCATCCTTACTTAGTATGTTGGAACCGTTCCCCTCCTTTTCTCATCAGGCTCATGTCCAGCCCTCATAATGAAAGGCAGGTGATATACAAGCCAACATTTTACCTCATTCAGGCTCCCTAGTTCCCTCAAACTCCAAACCTCTCAAGCATAAGAAGAAGCTGAGTACAAGCCACCATTTTTCAGCTCTGCCTGCGAGCCTATAAACCTATGTTGGTTTCTATGTCAGAGGAATTTGAAAACATCTCTGAAAAACAGTGTTAGCTTTTTTACATCAAAATCATTGAAACAGATTATATTGGGTTTTCTTGCAGAGCATAATTACTGTAATTAGCTGGTAAGATTTGAAATATTGCCCTGTTGAGAAAATGGACAGTAGTTTGATTGAAATATCTACAACTGAATAGCCACAGGATCACTTATTCTGTATGTGTATAAATCCTTCCTGTCTATTGTCATCTTTTTAACTTGAATGTACTATTCTGCTGTTTATACCCACTGTGTTTCCTGAATGTGTCAAAAATCTTTTTCCTATCATTTCCCCATCCACTTGACCAAAACGATTTTACATTTATTACATTCATTCCTAAGTGCTTCTATGCCTTCCGCACACATGTAAGCAAAAGATTATACAGGAAAGACATACCTATGAAAAAGCAAGTCTAGAAGAAATTGCTAAACTATTCTAATCTTGATGCTTACTTCACCATCTGGGTAAAATGTCTTGTCTACTGGAACTGTTGAGCATGCCTGTCTCTTGTTCACTTCAAAATACTTATCTTTTTGCTCATCAGTCAGACTCATCAGTTGGCTTCCAGTTCGGAGGGCAGTGAAATGCACTCATACAGTTCAGTCATTCTTGTGGTATCTCAGAATCACTGACTGGAGAAAACTAGGTATTATTTCAGACATCTTCCAGGTTATTCTATACAGCTGATGCAAAGCCACAAAGAAAAATTTTGTAGTGACTTAAGAGGGTTTGATGGTGATCTTAACAAGACCTCGATGATTTTCTCCTACTGTATTGCCAGTAATGAAGCTCAGTGCTGGCCTGTTTTGTGGGTAGTCTTTCTTGAGGACCCCTTCAAGGACAACTTTCCAGGTGGATTCAGAGCCCTTTGTTCTTGCTGTACCACTGCTCCCAAAGATGCTGACTAAAATGCTGAAAGATGAACCAGACATATGCCTGCTGAGGCTTTTGTGCTGGTCATCCAGACAGTGGTTTCACTTGATATCGGATAGTCTCAGTGCTGGGGGGGTCAGGACCAAATGACTCACACAGCAGAGAGGAGAGTTCCACCTGGCAAAGGGTAAGGAACTGTCTCTGAAAAATGCTGATGTGGTATTTTATGCTACATCCCATACTCTTAATTCTTAATTTCATGCTTTCACACTTTTTTTATTTCTGGAGCTGGTATCCAGTGATCTTGGGTCAATATTTTCTTTATGCAAATTTCCTTCTGTACAGAATATTAATCTCAGCCATTGGCATTGACAGACAAGAGTTAAAGTTTCATTTTAAATATATGACTCTGACAGAGCATACATAATGCTCTGCTGTGTTTATAAGATAATTGTACTTATTCTTAATGACATTTAACATTAAAAGTTGCAAACTCCAGGCACGCTAGCCCCTTCCATGATGTCTGCTCAGGAACAGCTGTGGAGGAGCAGTTAGCTTTCTTCACAAGATACTGTTATAACAGGTATTTTGGTGCAAGGTTGTTTTACCTTAATGGATTTCATCTTGAAACTACTGTTTGTTATTGCCTTAAAAGAAACGTAATTATTTGTTACTGTAACCAACATGAATCCCCTACAAACAGTAGCTGCCAGCTGGTATGGGGTTTTAAAAGTCTTATAAATTGAGATTTCCAATTATTTTGGCAAAAGCCCAGGAGAGTCTTATTTTCGTTATAGGCTACTCTGTTTGCGGGAATTCATATGGATGCATTCCATCTCCAGTAAAAAGTTATATTATGCTGCAGGTGTACAGCACACACAACCAATAAAATAAAAATCAAAGCCTCACAGGTTTCAGCCATTGTCCATTTTTCGTAGCTTGCGGTGTTGGCAAGGAGTTTATGTTCTAAACCAGCATTGGGCAAGATATCCCATTCACTTGCAATAGGAAAAATTGACCAGTTTTAGCTGAGGAGCACAGAGTATCCCTTCTCCCATTGCAGGTCTCCCTGCTCCTTTCCCTCCTGCCCCAGGGAGGGAGGTGCTGCATCGCTGAGCATGTGAGAGGGTGGTGGGAGTCAAACCCACAGCCTCATCTCCATCACCATCCAGCCAAGTCCCACGGAGAAATAAATCTCTGCACAAGAAGCAGTTACTGACCATCAGCCCTGGAGTTTCCTGAAAGTCCGGGGCTGTGGTTGCAGCTCGCCTCACCCTGGGAAAGGTCTGAGCTCGATCTTTGCGGAAAATTACAACTATCTGAATACTTCCTAGCTCCCTACTTAAGATAGTGAAAAAGAGCTCACCACTCTCAGTTTGCTGTCTTGAGAGGAAGGGCGCTGTGTTTGTGACTTTTTATTTTCTGTTCTCATTTCACCACTCCTCCCACTTCTCAATTTCCACACTGAATAGCAAAAGAGATGCAGGCATTAGCTTTCGACAACCTTATAAAAATAAGTCAGCATGTATTATTTACAAAATGTTCAGTCAGAAACTGTAAATTATTCAGAATTTTTAAAAGGAAATTGACAGGGTACCTAGATTTAGTATTTGACTAAGTGCACAAAATTAGAATTAAAACTGCCTGCGAGCATAAAAGAAACTTATAACATTTACTTGGCTGTCAGCTAATTCGTATTCAGTGTTTACTTTTTCCAAATTGCTTGTTTTCTTTAAGTTTCCATTTATTGCTTCATTAATATGATCCACTTCCAATGAAGTGATTTAGGACAAGAATGCCCCAGCGAAGGCTTTTCAGGTATTTTGTGGGCTTTTCTTTTTTAACATCTTTCATATTGTTTAGCAAATCACATGGGATAGAAGCATGACTGCTTTCTCTGGGGAAATGTCACACAAGTAACTTACGCAGGACCGATCAGTATAAGAAGAGGGAGAGCATGGGCTGAGAAAGGAGCCGCATTCTGGAAAAGCATATTTCCACTGTCCTTTACTGGAGACCCCAGGCCTCAGCACCAAGGAGGTCTGTGAGGCATGGGGAGCTGCAAGGGAATTTTCCTACTGAAAAGGTTCTCTAAGAAAAGCATCCCTCCATCTCAGCAGGGTGGAGCCTGGGAACTGATAAAAGCAGCAAAGGAAAAACAGCCTTCAGAGTCTGGAGAGGAAAAGGGAAAGGAGGGGCAGGATTGGTGACTTTCACCTTCAAAAAATAGTGGGTTGAGATTGCATTAGACCATGAGAAGAGAAAAGCAGAAATCCCTTTTAGACTGATCAGTGGAGCCAGTAAGGGACAGTGGATCTCTCCTCATCTTCTGTGAAGGCCTTTGGTACATCCCTTGTCCAGCACACAAAGCTGCTGCCTGTCCTTCCCAGACCCCTCCTCAGCTGACCTGTGATTTCCAATGCCATGGGTACAGATACTGTCCCAGCCAGGGTAGTGCAAGGCCAGCTTTTTTTTTTTTTTTTTTTTTTTTTTTTTTAGGTGAGGACGTTCAACAGGTTTTTCTGTACTCCTCTCAGCATAATCCTCCTGGTTTTAGATGACTGAAAAATAAGAGTGTGGTTTTAAAGTCTGAAACTGATAATTTTGTCAGAGCTTCTGGCTGCTATTGGGTGCACGCTGCCCCCTTCCCACCCCCAAAAGACTGGCTTTCTAGGGCAAGCATGAAACGAGGGAGAGTGGAGGTTAAGTGCTAGAAGCCTGAGGAAGGCAATGTGCACATCCACAGTCTACAGTGTTAATTATTCCTCTTTCAACAAAGAATGGAGAGCATTTGGGGTGGACCAGACTGCAGGTTTGGAGTGAAGAGGGTTGTCAAACATGGGAAGTACTTAATGCAGTAGGGGACTTGTTTCCAAAGGACATGAGACATACCATTTAGATTCACAACTCTTTAAAGTTTTGATATCTACAGTGGAAAACAACTGAAATAGTGAACGTTCGAAATATATTTAAGCCAATGTGTTTAACTGAAGCACTTAAATATTATGTATACTAATTTACAGCTTGATTTTGATAAAAATGTAGGAGCATAAAGCAACTAACCTTAAATAAAAGAGGTGTGGCTGTATATTTAAGTTCAGACAACAGAAGAGATGTCACTTCTTTGTGTGTTTATAAAACAGGTATAACCCCAGTCTGGCCAAACCTAGGTGTGTTTTAATGAAACTCATGTTGCCATTTCTTTCTTTTCCTTCCTGTTGCAAATCCACACACAAGAACTTTGTTCCCTACTCTGAATTTTGCTCTTATTCATTAGCATGGCAATGTGATCATTGTTCAATCTGACAGAGACACAGAGCCAAATCTGACCTTAAACATTTGATAGAGGTCTTTTTGTAAAATATATGATTTACCAACAGCTGCAGTGATTCTACAACAAATATGTTAGTATATCAGAGAACTGGGACACGAGTTTGTTTAAACAAATCCAATAAAGCTATCATGGGAAACTGAAGGAAGTGGGTCACTAGTTTCCTGATAATATTTACGACAGTCCATAGATAAGAGAACTGGAAAGGAGGCCCCTCTTCCTTCCATAGTTTATCACACGGTTAATGCAGAAAGACGAATTGTAGGATAAACTCTGATGTCATGCTCTAGCTTTGTCACTCAGACCATCTGTGCAAAACCATTTATAATAGTGTGGAATTTGGGACAAACGCATGATGTTTAAGATTAAGATTCTGAATGGAAGAATGATACATTTCTCTAAGGCACTCATTCTGAAGTCAAAAGGGAACCTGTGAGCAAAGAGTTTTCTGTGCTCAAAACCTAAGAAATATTTGAATGTAGCTCAGTGGCTCAAACTCACAGAAGTATTAGGTAGTCATCACCCACTGATTTCAAGATCTGTAACAAAGAAAAAGCTGGCCTGATGACTCTGGACTTTGAAATGCTGTTCTTTACTGTGGCACACAAGTAGTATGGATACTTTCAGCAGGCAAATATTAACTGTAAATGGAAGTAGTTCTGGTGCCAATAGCAAAATGAGACTAACATTTACAGTGGTGACTTTCTCTTTTCTTTCACATGCTGAGCCATAAGCAGAAGCATCAGGCCATGTGCAGAAGTGAGCAGCGTGCACATCTCATTATACACCATAGATCAGCTGGGGAGACTAGGAACAATTTTAATGAAATTACAATAGTCTCTAAGCTCCTAAAAACACTTCTGGCAGCAAATCCTTGCTTCCTGAGTAGAAAGGAGCCATGGACTGATAAGTGGATGGCTCTAATTCCTTCTGACCCATCCATGGAAAGATGATATAAACTATGTACATATCTTATTTTTGAATAGCTAACTAATCAGACATGGGTACTGCTTAACTTCAGTGGATATGTGTTAAAACAACAGCCTCAGAAGCTTCTAATTTAATGATAGCAAGAGTTAATTAGGGAATAGAAAGGCTCTGCTGAAACTTGATCTACCTATTATGCTTTTGTGTTTCAATAATACTAATTTAATTAGGTGGAGTTAGAGAAAAAGCCCTATTGTGAGGGTAAAGGGTTTCGAACCGCAATGACAATTTTTTTGGCTCCTCCAAATTGTGGTCCCCAGAGCATGCCGAGCTGGAGCATACTGAGGAACTCTTCTGGTGATTCTTCCCTTCCCACTCAAAAAATGCACCAGGCTAAGCAAGTTGGCAGCAATATCCTTCTTTCACAGAGTTTGAAGGGGTTTTATGGTCCCATGGTCCTTGCAGGGGAAATATACCAGGGGCCAAGGCAGCCATCAATGGAGCAAAATTCCTCTCTTTGCCTCCCTCCCAAAACCTCAGGCATTCCAGCCATCACTAAGATGAGTAGTCACCTTTAAGAAGACAGTCCCTTGGGACTCCACCTGAGCTGCATACCCCTTACGTTTCTTGGGAAACTGGAGCCATCATTAGCAATGAGCCCCCATTCTGGCTGTTTAGATTTTCAGCTGATCCCTCTAATTTGAGCAAATTCCAGACCTACGGAGACTAGAAGTGGCCTTTCCGGGGGAAAGCACACTGTTTCATTTGTAAGGAATAAAAAGTGAAAAACTATGACATGAACCTTGCTAAGATTTCCTCTTTGTTAACCCCTGTCTCCTGTATTTTTCCACAAGTCTCCACATGGTTTTGATTTCAGATCTTCAAAATATAGTTTATGTTCCCTCCCTGCTCTCCTTTGCAGGACTTTGTTTTTCAAAACAGAAAATATTTCCTGGGTTTATATCTTTGTCAGTAGCTTGAAGTGGGGAAAGTCCTTTTTAAAAAGCCCAGTGCTCATAGGAAGAGGAGATTTTGTTTCTGCTTGTTTTCCACTACAGGGTGGCTCTTCTTTCTGCTTGTGGCTCAGAAAGCCTTCCACTTTTGTCCACGTTGTTTTCTGCATCTCTACATTTCTTCATTTGAACCATCAGTCTATGTTGAAGATGTGACTCATAAGCAGTGTCTGTACATAACCCATGACAGAAGACTTGGTGCAGACTTGTTTGTGGTGCCACACACCTCAGGGATGAGGAAGACCCACTCTTGACAGAGAGCAAGCATTCCTCTGGCTGCTGGAAACCTCTTGGCTACAGAGCCAAGCAGCGCCCGCCCAGTCTAGCAGGAAATTTGCCTGACAGAGGAAAATTGTGTCATAAAACTGCTTTTATTTCTCTCGGCCGTCTCAGCCTTTGCGTGGTGGAGCAGGGAATGTAGTGGGAAACCAGAAATCACCTAGGGCTGTTCCATACGAGCTATTCTTGGCTGTCAGAGATGTCCCTGAGGCTGCCCTTGGTCAGGCTGAGACATAAAGTAGTTCTTGAGTCATCAGGGGTTTAAGCAACAGCAGAGTTTGTGTAAAGCCCACCATTTCCCCTCTTGTTCCACACCAAAAATAGCTGGAGTGGACCAGAAATAACAGTGTCCCATCAGCTTTCAGTGTGTCGCCATTAGATCTCCAAGTGAGCAATCTCCGAGTCGGAGATCCTAAATTTATGGCTTTGGTGCTTGTGTGTGACAATACATTTTGGGGTAATTTTGTGGCTTCATTTCTGTGGGGAAGAAAGTCAGAAGGAGTCTATGGTAACCTGAAAACTGCCTGCGGATGTGCTGCAGGGAGGAGAGGGGAAGCTAAGGTTTTGTTTGGAAGAGGAAAAAAAATGATGAAAGCAAACATGAGCCAAGACATAAAGTCTCATTTTGCTCCCATGTGCTAGTGCTTGAGCAGACTATTGTTCTGGACTCAGAGATTGGTTCTTAATTATGTTGAGCAGTGAATGGTTTGAATTACGGCCACATAGTTTGGTGAGCACAAGCCTGTTAAGAATTTTGGCTGGAGAGCAGCTGTGGGGCTGCTCTGAGATCACAGAAGGTGGCTGTTGCTGGAGGTGTTTTTAAGAGTTAAGAGGCGTGCACGCTGCCACCTGAAGTCCCATGCTTGAATGCTTTATCTAAATCTGCCCTTGTCTTTATTCTGCTATTTCAATCTAAAATAAAACATATTGTATTTATTGTATCATCACATTTAGACACTACCATTTTGGAATCTCCTGTGGACATCATCAGATCCAGATGTTTCCAAATGTCATCATCCATACACTGAAATGATTACAAATGGAGATATATTTCTGTAAGCTGTTGCTACTCGGTGAAGATTGCCAGTTTCCACTGGCTTGGAGGAGACTTTTATTTTTAATGGGGTAGGGATGGCCCCTAGTTCAATACTGCAGATTTTTAAATTACACATATTGTTGCATGAAGCACAAGTGGTTGCAGTCTCTGTTCACTCATAAATTTGGACTGATTTCCTAAGAGGTTACTAATTTTAACACGTGTAGGGTAATTTTAATATTTGGATTACACAATCTGATTACCTATCTGTAAAGAGTGCAAGAGTGTGATGTGAGTTCATTATGCACTCTGATCAAGGTATTAAAAATACAATTCATTTCCAACGAAGAATTTTTTTTCCTTAACATCACTGCCTAAATTGACAACTGCACCGGTATTTATATGTAGTGTACAAAGCTCTGCCTGGCTTTCAAATGAATACTACTGCCCTCTACTGCAATGAATATCTAATTCCTGCTCAAAGTTGAATGCTTTCCATTCTAAATGTGCACAGAGTACGAGGAAATGAGTTATATGGATGCCCAGACACAAGTAGAGATACAGCCAACAGCTCCAAAATGGCAAGGGTTTATGCTGACCTCTTTGGCCTTGCCGTGGATGTCAGGGCAAAACTAGACTTCCAGCAGCATGGAAAGAAAATGTGTTCCATAACTTGCTGTTATTGTGCCCTAATTACTAAAGCCATTTTCTCATCTGTTTACTGATTTGGACACTAATAAAAAGTCAGGGATTCTAAATTCATGATTTGGCCACCAGAATGATAAGTATCACAGTGCTAAAATGTAGGTACATAACAAAGTTAGTTATGCACTCAAGAGTGAAAGATTACCTGTTGTGACTCCTGGGAATGCAAAAGAGATGGTAGGAGAGCTCTGTCTTTCTTAAAGCCTTATGCTATGTGCACACTGCACTATGGGAAAGCACTTATTTTTTCTAAGGAATTGCAGTCCAGTAGCTTCACCTGGATGAATGTGTCTTGCTCTTTCTCTATTAAAAAAAAAAAAAAATATCTTTCAGGAAAATGAACAAGGCTCTCTCTTAAAATAATAATTTGATGACAATATACTACAAAAATCACCTCACTATCTTTCTCTCCTTTTTCTGGTAAATGATCTTGATCAGGTGAATGTAATAAACGTACTTAGAAGATGAGCAAAACAGATTTGAAACCCCTCAAACTGTTAAGGAAATGGAATGGTGTCTTCCAGGTACCAGAAAGTGCTTTGATGACTAATGCATACAGAGAATAACTAATGCCTGTTCCTTTTTTGTATTTTAAAAGTAAGTAGAGCTTTTTGTAAGAAAGTGCACCCTAATTCTTTTGGTGAACACTGGTCTTCCTCTGTGAAAGCCCTTTGCATCACGTCCTGCAGGTGAATTAACCAGGAAAATTACATTACTGGACTGAATTTAGGCATGATCAAGGCACTCAAAGCTCAAAAAGGGGACATACCCAGATGTAACTCCAAGTCCCAAAGGTACCTAACAAAATTTACATTCAGAAAGTCAGAGCTGGGAAAGTCAGATGCAGCAGCTGAGCAGGTATTTTGTTGATTTCCATAGTGGTCTTAGGTGTCAAAACCCATGTGGGCACTTAAATTCTTTCTGAATTTGTTAGTGTACTAGAAAAGTGCGCTGCGAAATACAGAAGGACGATAGGATAATAACCCTAGCTGTTGGCTTGGTGCTGTCACACACGGGGCTGTCCTACCCTATTCTGTGGTTACTTTAGCTATAACACAATCCCTAGAAGCCTTCTGGAAAGTATTGATCTCTCATTATTTTCAGAACCTTCTCTTACTCTTATGCAGAATGAACAGCAGCATGCTGGCACAAACTCCTCTCTGCTGATCTGTACCCTTTGAAAGAGTTGAGAGTCTGTCAGAGACAGATGCATAAACCTGGTTGTCCTGGACGTACAAAGCTGGAAACACCAGTTCATTGCTTGGATGTGCAAGTTAGGGAAAGTTGCATCCCTTCCCTGAAAGGTGAGTTTATCCCAAATCTAATGCCTATGTTTGGTTGGGGTTTGGTTTTTTGTTTTTTGTTGCTTTTTTTTTTTTTAATTCAATGATGTTTATATGCCATTAGCTAGTGATTATGATGTCTTAAAACAAATAGCTGCAGATCATTAAAATACTATGCTGTATGTAGTATCCAAGTGTGTCTCATTTCCTACCACTCCCAAGCGATTAATGGGAATGTTCTTTCCAGCTCCCAGCCTCCTAAACCAGAATCATACTTAGGGTTAAAAACCAGTTTTCTTTATACAGAGTGTTCTCACTACAAAACCAGATTGAACAAAAGACAGAAAAACTTGATGTGCTCCTGGGTATCCTTGCCATTTACTGAGACATGAGGTCACTCAATACACACTTCAGAGGAGCAGACACATGAGTACAACAAGGTATTGAGAATATGTGAAGGCTTCACGAGTGTCACATGACCCATGCTGCAAAAAATTATACTCAAAGCTTTTCTGAATGAAGTATATACACCCTTCTTCATTAAGTCATCTCTGTCTTTACTCACATTTGTCATTAGGAGGTTGCTAGATCCCCAAACCATATTGTAATGATCAGTTAGCTTTTTCATAGAATAAAAATTTGGAGAAAATAAATATGCTTCAATTATACAGTGTATGATTTCTTTGTAAGGTCATGCTGCTACTTTTCCCAAGATTTTAAAAAGACAAAAAAAAAAAACAAAAACAAAAACAAGAGAAGGAAATCTATCCAAGAAAATCATTTCAGAAGAGTTTGAAGTAGTAGTTTAGAGATCTGCCTATGTTTCACGGAAAAATTGAAAAATTCTTAATTGCATTTTTTGATGTTTTGTGTCACATTTAAGACTCAAAAAATCCAAAAAGCCAGGTAATATCTGAGATAAATAAGCCCTCAATACTGAAAGAGGCTTTAAATAAAAGCAAATTATGGATTCTATGTCAAACAAAATTACATTTACTTTTTTTAGAACAGCTACCTACTTTATACTGGATTAGTGATAACATAGTAGCAGCAAAAAGTAGAAAAATCTGAATTTACATATCTGCAAAAAGAATATAAAATTTAATAAAGTACAGACTGTATTTAATTTCAATCTAGGTTTACAATGATTGAAAGAAAATCACCTTTACTACTTAAGAGCTTTTGACAATGTGTATTAGACTTTATTATGGAATTTTAAAAATGGTGTTTCAATTTTATTGTGTGGAATTTTAATTTAGTAGTGTGGCTAATGTTGAAAGTATCAATAACTTAACATTTGAAATTTTTTAAATGGCTGGATATTGAAAGTCAAAATAGATCCAGGCAAAGTTAGTACATAGTTAGAATTTCTCTCTCTTTTTTTTTTTTTTTTTTTTTTTTTTTTTTTTTTTTTTTTTTTGTGTGTGTGTGTGTGTGTGAACACATATTTTATACCATTTTCAGTGTATTTTCTCACTGACCTGGTGCTGAATCTGTGGGAAATTTACATAACATCAGTAACTGAAAAACTCAGCAATATGAGGAGCTGCCATATTCCAAATGCCACTGATCCTGCTAAATTGGAAGAAATTGGTAATGGGAGGTAATTGTTATCACAATTACACGTGCCGTAAGAATATTGTTTTGTATGAATACTTACTGCCAGAATGGCTAAACTACGCTCAACAAACTCTAGACACAGGGGACTCATCAAAGTATATTTCATGAGAGATCTTCATGTTGTTATTGGACAAGGTATAAAAGCTCTTGGGGAGGAAGGGTTGTTGATACTGAGAAAAATATTTAATTCAGTATCATATGTATGTATCATATGGTGCTGTGAGAAAAGAGTCTCTGTAAATATATTATTGAAGTATACTATTAATAGTACTGAAAATCATATGCAAGAAACTTGAAATTAGAAGGATAAGAAACAGCCCTTGCTGAATTAGAGCTGAAGTAAAAAAAAAACGAAACGAACAAACAGAGGTCTTGTGTCTCCTGCATAACTGATTAAGCGGTCTGTTAAATCTTAACTGGAATCTTTTGGGGAGGATTCCTCATGTGACAAAATGGAATTACCCCTCATGTCTTTGCTGGAGACTTGATTTCTCTCACTTTGTCTTGGGTAGCAGTGAAGTAAAGGAAAAAAAACTTAGCTGAATCTCTTTGTAAACTCTCAAACTGACCCAAGCTGAAACTTCACATGGGTTTTCTGTTAATTCAGAACATGATTTATTTACTGTAAACAATTCTGAAGCATGGGAAATGGTTTCCAGAGGACTGAACATGAGTTTTCTGGACGAATTGAAAAATCTTCTTGTAATGAAAGACCTGTGGATCTGTTAAAAGAGATTTTGTTTCCAACTCAGATATCTGGCTTGACAGGATCAGCTGGCCTTCTCCTCAATTCATTCCAAAAACATGAACCACTGAGCAAATATACATTAATCAAGGTTTATGTGTTTAGTGGCGCGTAAGGCTGTAAAAGAAGCATTTCTTTCCTCTTTGGACACTAAAATACAAAAAGCAGGGTGGTTTTCTCTCAGCAGCCAACAGCCTTCTTTGTCAAGTAATAGTGATGGTGAGCTGGGTATAGCAAAACTTGGTAGATCATTCTGTTTATGTGGATCAGGTGTCTACAGAGATATGAGATGCTGGTTCATAGTATTGTTTTCAAGGAAAACATAGAGAACAGAAATTAAAGCTGTAGAATTTGGCATGTTATTAAGGAGAAAAAAGTACAAATATCTTTGAACCCCTTCTTTCTTTGGAAATGACATCTGAACAATGGACATAAAAGATGTTCTAAAAAAGTCAAGTATACCTTTCTTTACAATTACGCACCCAAGCTGTGTAACTGGAGAGGTAATGCATTTCGTCAGTGGGCTAAATGACTAAATCAAGGAAATGAACATGGACATTTTGAAAATGATCCGCTCAGTGACAACTAGATTAAGAATGAGACATCACTTCCCGTCGCACTGAAACCTGTAGTAAAAACCTTTTTCCACAAGATGCTAGGATTACAGTCAGGAAAATAGTACAGTTGATAGTAAATATTGATTGTCAGAGAATAAAACATTCATTCTTAGTCTATGATGATGAAAGTAAGATAAAGCCTTTTACAGGTTTTTTGTGTTTTTTTATTTGTTTCTAGTAAAAAAGAAAAGCAAGATTTTTTTTTTTTTTTTTTTAAAGAACTACGGAGGTCTGATAGTGAATCTAAATATCCATTGTAAGAAGGCAGCCATGGTGGTTTCTGAAAGAGTTGATAAAAATTTTTAACGTCTCTTCTGTTGATATGACAGTGTCCTTTATACATAGCTGTAGTATTATAGCTGAAATGTTGCCAAATATATTTCAAGATGTATCAATTGTTTATTGTAATTATTAGGTAATTTAGAGTTCTTATTCTTCCCCTCTTCCTTTCTCTCTCTTTTAAATGCTGCCCTCCCTAACTATTTTGGACTATAACTTGCACATGAAAACATCAATAGAAAAAAAATCCCAGATACATGTACTAGTACATGCTCTGTTCAGTGGAATCAAATCTGTCTTACAATTTCTTATCCTACATTGGTTCATTTCTTCAAGGAGGTTTGTTGCCTAGCTCTAAAGAGAGGTTAGGAATGTATTTATAAAGTGACTTTGATGCTTGAACCTTTCTGTTTTAAGTAACTACTGTCTTAGAATTTTGAAAAGTTTGCAGTTTAGTCTTGCCCTTGATTTGTTTTCCCGCCTGTAAATTCTTGCTTCTAGGTCTCACTCAGCAAAATTATTGTAAAAAGAGGGGAGCATATTTTCTCTCAGTGATGTGCTGCCAAAATTGCTGCAGGAAATTTCCTCAGAACTTGTTTTTGTGATTCATGTGATATTTTTAAGGTAGAGTACTTTTTCTCTTTCCTCCTATTTCCAGAGTCAACTACACACAACCAGTGTTATTCACTTTCCATTATTCTGTCTCATTAAGGGTTAGCAAGTGCAAGTTGGTTTTTTTTTTTTTTCTCCATGTGTTTTTTCTAGCTGGATATTTCATGGGGGATTCTTTGCTTTTTTTTCCCTAGCACTGGCAGCAGCAATAGGTAATCTTCTGATTGAATCTCCTGGCAGCAACCTCCTGAAAACTGCTGAGCATTGTGTGCCTGTTCTTGGAAGTGTGTCACCTAGTTGCAAACTGAGTGGATTTATTTTTCTTCCCGAGGTGAACCAGTCTCTTCTGACCCTTGGACGTCTGCTCTAGACTAGAAATCAGATTCTCTATGTATGTGCAGTGGGATGGGAGGCAGCAGAGGCAAGGAACAAGGGAGTGAGGGAGCAAGTGCCATGGAAATATTTAGATTAACAAGGATGAGATCTGAGTTTGTCTTTTTAATCCCATTTGGCTAGTCTCTCTTCTTACTGATGTAGGTAAATGGCAAATTAGTGTAAAACCTGCAGTTTCGGGGAATTTCTAACTGATCTGTGAAGTACATGAACATCACAGGCCAAAACCAAGTGATTGAGAGATAATCCCAAATTTTCTTCCAGAGAGCTACTTAATGTATGAAGCTTTGAGGTGGGGACCAAGCACCAAAATTTGACAGTGAAGTACTTGTCTGTATGGTTCAGCAAATATAATATGGAACAGATTTTCCTTTGTGCGTCACATACAAGGTGTTTGGGACCTCAGGTGGCTTTTGGACTAGTCTAGGAAAAATGTGGTGTAAAAGGTACACTGGTAGATGAATGTTGCTCTAAATAAGTATCCAAACCTCAATTAAGTAACAGGAGCGTGAGCTGTTCCGATGATGGTATGGAGCAGAAAAAGCACCTAAGTCCTACCATTTTGGACTCCCCTTAGACATGTTGATGTTAACTGATGATCAGTTCTGACTTCAACTCCCTCTGTGATGCCAACTGTTGCACAAATGCTAAAGCCTCGTGTAGGTATGGGGCAAAAAAGTAATATTCAGTTTTGAATTAATGCTGTAAGGGGATTTCGGCTGAATATTTAAGATGAAGTCAAGTATTTGTACAGGAAGCTGGCCATTTACCTTCCCTTGTTTATCCCTCATTACTGCCTGGTTGTATGCAGTAGACATTGAGTTGGCAAAGTGTAGTTTTTCAGAAATTCTAAGTGAACTTACTTTGGCACTAAAATACCATATTGCTTCATTTTGCATGCTTGAGTTGTACAATTCCTGGCGGTAAAAATTGCACTTTGGGGTTTTTGTATTCATTCTACTTAAGACACTGAAATCATAAGTGGTTATGTCTCTCCTGGCAAAATATAAGCCAAGTGCCTGATTTCCCCTTTCTCATACACCAACAGAAGGTCTCCACTGACCTCCAGTTAATAGGATTCCCTTGATGTAAAAGTGGTCTGAGAGTAGATTGAATCTCAAGTGTATTTGTAAGTTTAACTGAGATTCATCAGACTTGGGTCTAATGAAGTACAATAATTATCTATATGTCGGCAACATTTGTCTCCTGGTTAATATTTTTTTTTGTTCAGATGTTATATTACTTGCAGATGTTTTCTTTCTGCTTATTTAGCAGATTTCATTTTTTAAGCAATTTCATGTAATTTTGCAAGTATTTAGTAAACATTACAATACTGGGATTTTTCAAATGGTGCAAAACTGAACTGACTTGCTTAAGCTAAAGCCTTACTGCATGGTAAAGTCTATTCTTTCTTTATTTTTAATTAGCTTAGCGTTCTTTGATATAACACAGTCATATTTTTTCCTATAGATACATAACACAGAAAAAGTGCTGTTAAGCTTTGCTTACATTACAGGTTACAAAATTATTCCTAATACTAGAGGGTAAATATTTTAGCTCTGTGTTCAGAAAAATACAATAATAATCAGTAAATCTTGTCCAAACATTTGGACTTGTCCACTGTAATACTCTACAAAGTTTTAATAACGTTAGTGCATAAATGCAGGCTGCTAATTTATTAAGAACTGTGGCAACCAGGTTGTTTAGGTGGTGCTTGCTGTTAAGAAGACTTACATTCTGTGTATTTGAATGATTGAACTAGCACTAAACCCACATCTTTCTCTATCAAGCCTTCCAGGTTGACTGCATTTGGGATTCATTCCCAACTCCACCATGTTTTTTCACTTGAACATTAAAATGTCAGATAGAAAGAAAATAATTCACAGGTGTCTTGGGGCTTGATTCACCCTCCTCTGACATCAATTTAATGCCAGCATAACTCCATCGAAAACCATGATATTACTTTGGTGCTATACTGGTTTAATGGAGTAGCAAATCGGGCCTTAGGGGGGTTTCTTGGTTACTTCTAATTTTCTGATTAAAGCAGAGTTATTGAAACTCATAAAATCCATGTAACATTGTTGCTCCACTGTGGGCTATCTGCATCAGAAAGCTCACTTCATTCTAGGGCTTAAGGAAATTCCCAGCTGGCCTCAGCTCAGTGAAGGTACATTCAGTCAAACGCTTCAGCAGGATTTGTATTTTTTAATTTGCTTATTATTTTAACCATGTTCAAACACAGAGGTTCCAAATACTCCATGGATTTCAGATTCTTAGGCAGATGTGAGGCACCATCTCCAAATTCATGCTTCTCTTTCCCACTTCATCCTTCCTCTCCATGCAGCCAACAATATGGAAGGTTACTACCCAAAATATTTTCAGGATTGACTCTTTAGGCAGGAGAATTCATTGGTCACCATTTATGGCCTGTTGTTGCTGGTAGTGTGGTTGTGCTGCCACAGCCTAGGGGCTTCCCCAGAGGAGTACAGTAATTCCTCAGTCCAAACTGATACAGACAGAATAAGAGACAAAGGATTTTTTTGTTTGTTTGTTTTCTTTTACACCACTGCTGCTATTCAGATTGTGCCCCTGAAATATAATAAAATAAAATATTTCTTTTTAAAAACCCCAAACCCAAACCTTACCTCCCTAAGCAAAACTTCCTTCTGTTAACGCATCTTCTGCAGGGGTAGGTTAGTCAGCCTTGTGGCACGAGCAGCGTCAGCCAGCTGTAATTCCCTCCCCAGCATGGGGCTGTGGGAGGGTGTCTCGCTCTCCCCAAGCCTGGCCGAGTGCATGTAGGGCTTCTGCTTTATCTGGGGGAATCAATGTAGCGTGCACACTGCCACCACTAAGTAGTTCAAGATCATGAGTCAGAAACTCCTTAATAAGTTACACTGTTCAAAAATCATGCAACTTTTAAGAATTTGAGGGGGCTGGGGGGGGTGTGGGGGCGGGGCTGTTGTTTGTTTGCTGTGCTATTCTAGTCCTTCTTTTATTTTTTTTTTTCTCTGCAGTTCCAAGGGTTAGAAGTGAATTATTTATAAATATGAGAACTGAATTTCCCATGTCATGTGTGATTCTAATAGCCAGACCTTAACAGCACCACCAAAATACTGGGAGTCTCTAGGTTGGATCAGAAGAACTGGCAGCTCTCTGATGTGTTCATCTGGATTGTTTATGTTTTCTCCTCTGGGAGCAAGAGCTTTCTTTGAGACCATTGCATCACTTCTCTCTGGGAGGAACACTTCGTGATGGGCAGCTTTTTGCAAAACTAGCCAGAGAGTTTTCAACAATACATTGTAGGGCTGAGCTTTCCAACACAGCATCCAAACAACCCAGTACGGCGAGGAGAGAAAAGAATGCATGTAAACAGAAGTGGAAAATCAATGAAGGGAATGATTACAGACTCTTTTCATGTCTTAAAGAAGGTCCAGTCAGGTCTGGTCAGACTCATTCTTACAGTTTGTAATCATGTACGTGCCATTCGACACAGAGAAGGTGGCTGAGGTGTACAGACACTGTGACAAATTCTAATGACCTCAAGTTCTATAAATTATTGTAGTGAGAAAAGAAATTGTTCCACTGCCTTTGACTGGTGCGTAGAGGTTGTCCACTCCAGGAAAGTCAACCCAAAGTAACTTCTGAAGTGTGAAGTGTTTTTAGGAACAATCTCATGCCTAACTAAAATGGATTTTCACTTGATTCATCTTTATTCAATACATACAGTCCAAGGGATAATCAGAGAGGTCTTTTATTTCCTAAGAAGCTAAAATGTAGAAGTGCAGAGACCTAAGAGATACAGAAAAAAAAATGCTTAGAGTGGAAAATAAAATGAAGAAAGAAAAAAGGCTTATTTAATTTCAAACTAGTTCCTAGTATGCTTAAAGCCCTGAATGAGGATTTATGTTGGTCCCACTTGATCCAAATGGGTTGCCTCTCCTTAATAACAAAGCTTTCTCTGAGAATGTTTAATACATATTACTGTTGCCAGATACAACCTCCTACTTCTTCTAGGTTTTGAAATAGACTGGGCAATTCCTAAGCTTTCTTTGGCATGTGAAGATAATTCATGTGTTGGACTACAAACTGACTGCTCACCCAAAAACTCAGGAGGCCTGGAAGTTGTAGATTAGGAATAAACAAAAGGAACTGAAAATTCTGTACAAGTAACATTTTAATAACTTTGCTTCTGCATTATATGATGGAAAATATCTTGTGAAAAGTGAATAGTCTGTGAAGGATTCTCTGCCCTTGACTATAACAAGGTTCATTTTCTTGTCCCCTTACATGTGTATGAAGCAGATAACATGCTGATCCTAGTCATAGTTATGCTGTGCAGCAGATAACAATGCTAATCCTACTCATAGCCTGTTGAGAGGGAAAGAAAAATAGACAATAAATAAATCTGGATAATATACTGAAAGATCATTGGCACAGCGATGGCGGCAAATGCACAGGAGAGTGTTCAAGCTGCACTGTGTCATGCAGAAGCATCTTCAGAAAATAATATAGTACATTTCTTCAAAAACTTAACATTCCTGCTGGAGTGTCAGGGGCTGCAGCACCCCAGAAATACCCTTTAAAAGCCTCAGGCATAATTGCTGGCCCTTGCTGGCCCTTGAAACTTCATGCCAGCACTGATGTGAATGGAAGAGATTCCAGCAATACGCCTGTTTCCATGGAGTGTGTCAAAGAACAATGGAGCAGAAGACAAACTTGGATGTAGCTACCCCCAGGAAAGGTTTGTTTTTGTTTGAAAACTGAGACAAAATGTGCATAAATGAATAAACTGAAACGGCTGTAAATAGCCTATGAAAACATGCTACAATAAAATTGTTTAGAATTCTTCTTCATTATCCCACTTCACATTTGAGAGGATGACTGGAAAAGAAGATCCTGTATTTTTTTAAGAAATCCACAGGCATTACAGCAAATGAGTGTGTTTTCCAGTTCAAATATTTTGAGTATTTTTTAATGTTTGCACAGGCTCAGGATTTCTGAGCCCATGTAATAATCTGCAAAAAATCCCACCATTTCTTGCTTTGTGGAGACTCACCACATGGTATATAGTAGAAAACACTTTGCTGTGGCATGTTTAATTGGTTGCAGAGTAGGCAGTACCTCTAGCCATATGTGGTTCCTTGTAGCAACAGGGATGAGACCAGATAAAATATGTCCTGCTTTCCCAAAACAAATTTTAAGGTTCTGTGGCTACCTGACAGGAAAGACCACTTCCAGTTTAGCTACACAAACATAATCTGTGTGTATTAAATTTATGAGTGGGTACATTACTGTGCAATTACCCTCCATTACCAAAATGTTGGATAAGAAGGGGAAAAAAAGTTTTGCTTCTCATTATTTTTCCCTCTGAGAGTACGTTTGCTTTACTCAGAGTTTCCTATACCTGATTCTTCAGTGTCTGTGACCACCAACAAAGTTTCCCCCAGCCCTGGTAGTCTGGTTTAAATGTGTACGCTGTATATTCTCGTTGTCCGGAGGGTTCTGGTAAAGGCATTTATCTCTTGAATGACGTGCAGACTGCCAGATTCAACAGATGACAGCTTAAGCACAGCACTAGTGACCACCAATGGTGTGGTTTTTATTTTGGGATCCTGCTCTTTCTTTTAAAAAAGTCTTTGTCATTATTGACTTTTTTTTTCCCCTTTTGCAAGCTGTTTCTTGTGAGTTCGTGAATCCTTCTGCTCTGTCCCATATTATGAAATGATCTTGATTTCACGTGCACTAATTTTGTGCTGCTCCTCCTCTAAGGTTTGTGGTTTGTGCTCATATGAAATCAAAAGCAGGAGTTTGGGAACAGATGTGAATCCATAGGCATGGACACAAATTCATGCCTTCTCCCTCCCCTCCCTCCCT
>NW_020799099.1:2225040-2267331 GCF_003259725.1 Athene cunicularia
CCTCCCTCCCTCTTTCTCACCTGTTGGCCATTTGCTAACCTCTGTTAAATTTAAGACACAGGGCAGTTTAGAAAACACACTGATCGTGACTCCCCTTTGTTTTTCTTGTCATTTTTACAGGTGGGGATTTGTGAAAAGGGAAGACAGATGCAACACAGAGACATAAAAGAGGCAGACTGAAAGGACAGTCCTGAGTCATCCAGCCCAGACCTTTGGTATTAGCAGCAACCATGTTGCATAGGTCCTGTGTGTCAAGCTGGCAACTGCTTGGCAGCATTGTTGTCAGAATACTATCCTATCCTGTCCTGATGAAGTTGAATGCAGTTCAAGTTTATCTCTTTAGAGATGGCACACTCTTCACATGGGATGGTTTTAGAGACCCAGAAAATTAAAAAGTCAGACGGATGCAAATGTGTATACTATAAATGCATCCTTCCACAACTCTGTGCATCACCACAATGGTTCTTGACAGTGATTTTCTTAGCAAACAGCATATGCAAAGATAATAACCTCCCTGCTGATACTGGCAGATATCCTCCTTTCTGACAGACCCAGTTTCATTCACATGCACAACAGGAGGGGAAAGGATTGTTTTAAGCATACTTATTTTCTTTCTTGATTCACATCATTAAATGAGTACAAATAGGAAGGATTCCAAGCTGTTTACAAGAAGATCAGAGATGATTGTTCCAGTACTTAAAGGGTGGCTACAAAGGAGATGGAGACTCCCTTTTTACAAGGAGTCACATGGAAAATACACAAGGTCATGAGTACAAGTTACTCCTGGGGAGATTCTAATTGAACACAAAAAAATTTTCACAATGAGAAAAATCAGCCACTGGAATAATCTCCCCAGGGAGGCAGTAGGTTCCCCAACACTGGACACTTTTAAGATTCACCTGGACAGGGTGGTGTTCCATCTTGTCTAGACTGTGCTTTTGCCAGGAAAGTTGGACCAGATGATCCAACCTGGTATTCTATAATTTTATGATTTGAGCCAAAACTATCAGTCCAAGTGCTCTCAAACCTTAGGGTTCTTTTTATAAAGCTATGACTTCAAAAGCTGTGACCCAGTCCCATCTCTGCACTGGAGTGAATGTCAAATGAATACTAAGGACAGAAGCCCCATTCTAAGTTTTACTATGAGCTCCCACGGAGTGCTAGACACGAGAAATCTCCCTATCGGCATCAAACCTTCAAGACACAGGTAATATACATCATAAATTTGAGCTGAGAATTTAACTTTTAAGTGTTTTTCCTTTGAAAATCTTATTAAGCTCCTATGTCCTTCCCTTTCCAGACCACCCACACTTACCACCCACGAGCCTATGTATGGTCTTTAGAGGTCATCTGTCATTCACGGTATCATTCTAAGACCATAGAGGCTAAGCAAAAAAAAAAAAAAAAAAAAAAAAAAAAAAAAAATCACTTTAAACAGGTGCTTAATGGCAAAGATGCAATTAATATAATCAGAATATAACTAGAATTAATATTGATGTCTATGTGTTTGCTTCCTACTAAATGCCTGAAACTTGGTTATGTGTATAATTACAAAGGGGTGACTCCGTAGAGATGTGGAGATCGGACATTTGAGGGAAGGAATTCTGCCATAAAGGTATCAATGGGAGGTACATCATCAACTCCGACACACCAGCATGGCACTAGAGATGCTTATGTAAAACAGTCAAGCCAGTATCATCATCCAAAATGAAGCAGTGGATCAGGGAATATTGTAATGAAATTTCCAGCACTTGTTTCCATTTTTCTTTTTATTTCTTCAGATTATATTTAATATGTAGATTGAACCTGCTGAATAGATGAGTAGCAAGGAAGAATGTTCAAATCAGTCAAAGTAAAAGAAAATATCTTGGTGATTTCTTATTATATTCATACTCAGTCATATATTGTATTTTTTAAAGGATACTTGTGACTAATGCTTTCCTGCTCAGAGAGATGAGACCTCTACCTATGCCCTTAACATTTCTGGCTTTGATGATGGTCACCTCTTCTCTGACTAATCTAATGGTCACTCAGATAGAACTGCCACAGATAATCTTCCTTCCCTGCTACTATGGTCAGGGTCACCCCTTTACTGAATCCTCCCACTGACTCATCATTTGCAGCATTAAAGGAACTTGCTTCTTGTCCTCAGTTTCAGAAGACAAATTCAGATTCACTTTTTCTTGATTTTTTTTGTCATCTCTCAACCAATTGCTCTTTGCTTTCCTAACAAATTCTCTATGGAGATACATCTTTAACATTTTGTGTTTTTTTTGTTTTGTTTTTTGGGTTTTTTTTTCCTGTATTGTATAGTGAGCATGAAATTTGAAATGCTATCTTTAAACAGACTGAAAACCTGCTTTCTTCTCATTTGGCTCCATTCTTAAGACTTAGCTCCTATGCCTCTAGGTATCTCTCTTTAAGAAAATAAAATGATTTGTGATTGGGAACTCAATTTTACATTTATTTTTAAAATTTGAAATATGGTGTGATGATGGTCATGATATACATGTGTCTGAGGTTGACTTCACAATACTATTATTGTTATTACTTCTGTCATCTTTGATTTCCCCTTCTGTTGCAGCTTGCACTTGTTGAAACTTGTCCTAATTTCAGATCCAGATCCTACAATTTACACATCTGCTTACCTTAAGTCATCTGCGTATTCCCATTGATTCCAGTGAGAATACACACATACTTTAAATTAAGCACATATGCAAGATTTTTGGAACTAAATCATGGGAAGTAAAGTCTACTCGTTGTTATTTTTTTCCCAGCTTCAACAGCTAGCAGCTTCTGCAGGTGTTCAAACCTGCAGAGAATTAAAAACCATTGTTACTAAAGAAAAGACAGTCAGCTTGAAATTAGTAGGATTTGAAAGAAGGTCTTGACAATATTAAGAGAAATTTTTATAGCAATCATAGTAGTGTGAGCTTTCATAGCAAGGGTTGTTCCAAGACAGTAGAGCTGGCAACAACACAACTTTTTATTATCTTTTCTTTAGACAATACTCAGATCAGATGCAGTTTTTCTCCCTTATGTAAATTGATGTTGTCAAAAGTATGGGGCAGGAAGAGTAGATTAAATAGTAGTTTGCAATTTTTGATGGGGAAATACCCCAGTATAAGGGTGCTGGGTTATTGGGTAATTGGAAGGGACTTTGTTTCCTGAAAAACAAACACCAAAAGGACAGCAGAAGTTTCTGAGAAAAAAACAGGTGGAAAATCAGTTTGAAGAGTCATACATACTGTGAAGACTGACTACATTATTGTAATTTGTTCTTTTTATTTCTGTGTATTTTCTTTACATTTAAACTGTTACAACAAGGGCTGGAAAGAACTCAAATTTCAGTCTGCATTAAGTAGCATTGTACTGCACCTCTATTAAAAAAAAAAAAAAGAGAGAGAGAATTTTTAAGTTAATGTATTCTAAATCACATGTCACATGATATTTAAAATTATTTTAATTAATTTAAACCATTAAAATAATTATAATTATTAAAAAAAACCCCAACAAACGTGTCTTCTTTGTTTTTCCTTTGTTAATACAGGTTAGCAGTGGCAAAGTAAAATATGAGAGAAAATGAAAATGTGGGAAGATAACAATGATAGTTTTGCTTTGATTGAACATTTAATTATTCCAGAAATGCAACTTTAAAAAGATGATTCACGATGTAAGAAAGTCAAATAAAATGTTTCATTCTAGCACACCTTAAGCTCAGGTGTCAAAATATCATCATACCCAAAAGACAGAAATTCTAGCCTACCACTGTCTCTGCAGCTCTGTGGCCAATATCTGCATTATTTCTTTAGCCTGGAAAATGTCTCTGAAGAAGCAGGCTCACAGGGCAACTCAGATGGGGACAGACTGGAGGAGGTGGGAGGTCGAGCCCTGCACTCGCCTCATCCCTTGTGGCTTTCCCCAGGAGACTGCTCTTGTGCCCAGCAGCTGAGGAAAGAGCCCCTGCAGCTCCAGGTCCCTGTTGGGAATAGAAACCCAAAAGACAGAGAAAAAGAGAGGGAGATAAAAAGAAAAGCAGAGGAAGAAAACGATGTAACCTAGTGCTTCCCGGCATTGTCTCCTGAAAAAAGCCTGGTCTCAATCTTTTGCCTCACAGAAGTGTATGAGGTGATCTCAGACTTGGAAATCAGAAAATTAGATAAGCAAATTCATTTCTCTGCTAACTTAGAATTATTTCTGCTGGTATGTGATTTGCTGGTTTTATTCCTATAAGCTGTTGGTCACTTAATCTCTTTACGTTTTACAAAAAAATTTCCTGCTGTTCTACCTTTGAGCTGTTAGTATAAAATAACCACCTTTATGAAAGGAGCACAAAAGTGCACAGGGGTGAATGTGCTGGAGACCTGGAGCCACATTTTTTGACAGTCAGATTTCTGCCTTCTCATCTCTGACACCTTTCAGGCAGAGCAATAGAGATTAGTATGATCCGTTCCCCCTTCAGAGTATATTTATATTTACCATACAATAACCAACATTTTTTCTCATTATTCTATGAATACGACATTATCTGCAAACCATCATTGTTCTCTCTGATATGCGTTAAATATTTACAAAGAAACAAAAAGATATGGCATGCAGAAACAAGTTGACCCCATGGTACAAGAGTAAATAAGCTAATGTCTTTGGAGATTTCTTCAATTACTCTGGTTTTTAAACACAAGTCTCTTCTCAGTTGTGGAATACAAGAAGAGGGTTGCATTAGATTCAGGACAGGACCAAGTGAAATGTGCTTGTCCTGAATTTGTGAAGAGGTGAAGCAGGCTGGCTGTGCTGTTAACAGCTCTGGTTTTACTGGAGTTGGTGGGTTTTGGAGTGCTTTCTTCTACCTCACAGCACTCACCTATGTCATGTATCAAGGGAAAGAAATTACTTGACTACATACAGAGATATTAGGCAGTACCTGAAAGTATTCAGCCGGTTTGGATGGTGTCTGGAGTCTACATCTTCATAAAACTCATCTTTATCAAGGCCCAAGAATCTTCCTTTGTAGCTTATTCAGAAACCGCCCATAAGCCCAGAAGTTCAGAACAACCAAGAGTACAAAAATGCAGTTAAAAGTGCACATGATACACATGGAGGCTGCAGGGGAAACAGTCGCAGGAATTGTAAAGTTTGACAGAAAAAAACCCAACATCTTGCCCCATGTTAAGGGCACTTGGGAGGCTTATTTAACTTTCACTCTAGACATTTGCACACAATTTAATGTTATTATTTACAACATGATTGAATTGAAATGTGAATTTGCCATAGCAACCCAGGTTTGAAATGGAGCATACGTTGCTTTCCAAAATTACAGTACCTCACTAAAAAGGAGTAAAGAATAGTTCTCTGTGTAATCTGAACACTTGCAAAATGTTATTAACAAAACATGGCTTTAATAAACAACACATTTTCGCCAATGCTTAGAGTACATTTAATAAGAAAAGGTTGACATTACAAAAAAAAAATCATATATATTTATAAATATATATATAAAATGAACTATTTCACCTTAATCAATTTTTGACAAAAAAATTAAGACAGGTGTCACACAGCTGTTGATGGTAAGACCATGGCTCTGTGGGACATTTACATGATATGGGTGAGGTTATCTGTGCCACTTCCTCATTTCACTGAAAGAACTGAAACAGTGACAGGTCATACCCTCATTCATCCATTTTACTCTTTCCATTTAATCAGTACCGTTGCCAGAAAAATAATGGAGCATCCAGCAGATGACATAATTGCACATAAATAAATATTTATTCAAATCCCCTACTTGCAGTCACTTCCCACTAAAAAAATACCAGAGTCAGCTGGATTTCTGGAAAGCAGAAAGTGTCCAGAAGTTTTGCTAGGTTATGTTGAATTATGCTTGAAAATCTATATGTGTGTGTGTGTGTGAGTGTATCTGTGTGTATATCTCTCCATTCATATTATGTGATACAAAAGACTGCGGCTTGCACATCCACTTCACTTTTGTTTCTGTTATTCTCAGGTAGACATTGCTAATGGGATTTATGCTAAGCATAAGCATATATAAGATTTTCTATTATGGATATCAATTTTATAACTGATGTACTTTTTTTTTTTTTTTTCTTAAGGAGAGTTTGAAGATATTCAGCCATGTGTATGTTTAGCATGAGAAAAGAGCTATATAAAAATGACCAATCTTCTTGCCCTCATTATAAATTATTTCTTGTGATTAAAGTAACAATAAAAATAAGGCAAATCACAGCTATATGTTACCATTTTTAAAACCAAGTCAAGAACTCAAGCCTTGTAGCAAACAAATACTACAACAGGTGAGATAACCCATGTCTCTCCAAACACTTCTAGAGATGTGTAGGAATTTGTTTTCAATAGGAGGTAAACGGGAGCTTCTTCTGCACCTAATAGTGAAGAAGCAACCGGAAGCCTCTGGATTTCTGAATTGGTACACTACTGTAAGCTTTCTTTCACAATGTAGGCCAGCATAAAGGATAGAGGAAACTTGGGGTACAGTGGCTGCCAGATCTACTTTTATGCATCTCTAATATCCAGATTCAGTAGCAATGCAACTTCAGAGCTTAAAAGGCCAGTGGTGGGACCTATTCTGGACCTGCTTTTTGATGTACCAGATTTTTGTTGTACCGGAAGCCTTTACTGGCAATAGACGATGCCTGGATGCAGGGCTCAGAAGAGCTGACTCCTATTCCTCATGCACATAGGCACAGCTAACTTCTGGCGGACACACCAGCCCTGCTGGGGATCTATAGAGTCTTGGTCTGGCTGGTTGAACTCATCCACTTCAGACTTTCTGTTCATCGTAGAGACCTGGGAATCTGGACACAGCATTTTTGCAGATATTCTTGTCTTTTTCACTTTACTACTAATTCTTTCTTTCTGGATGTTACAAGATAATATTAGAACATGCTTCAGCCTCAAATATCAGTTTCCCATTTGAAATTCATGATATTGACTGAAAATTTCACAGGGCAAAAGCACATCCTATGGATTGGCTTAAATCCTCTATCCTTATTTTAGATTCTTGTAAATTAATGAAAACCACAGCAGGGTTCAATTCTGTTTTCCTTTTTAATCTAAAGATATTATTTGTTTTGTCTTAAATGGAAATGTGAGAAATACAAGAGAACACATTTAAGTGCTTTCTGAGGACAGCAAATGAACCTCAGCAGCAAAATCCTGCTGTATGTGAGGCTCTAAAATTACAATGCACAAGTGCTTTACTGGGATGTAAGTATAGGGGTGTAAAATTAGTTACATGTCCAAATGTGTGTAATCCAAGATGATATCCAGTCAAAAATGGCTAATGCATAAGGAAAGAATTATTCTCAAAATTTAAAGGAATCAGTTTATACTCCCATCCAAGATTTCTAGTGACATCACACACCATGAAACAATAAAATCTAATAAAGCTTATTCACTTCAACAGAAGTTGTAACGTATGTTCAGAAAGACCTTCCCTTATCACTGCTGCCTGACTTCAGCCTTGAAATACTAAATCTGACAATCGTTCACTTCTTTTTTACTTCTCTTTCTACCACATAGAACAGCATCTTTTTTTTTTTTTTTTTTCCCAGACTGCACTCACAACATGCATCAACCATACCAACACTCTGAAATATTTTATGTAGAGCATTCCCCATATTCACTGGGAAATACCAGAAACTGATGCAAGTCCTGATGTAAGTTTTCAATAAAATAATGAAACTAGATCCTAGCTAGCTGGGAACAGTGCACATTTGATTTCAGACTTCCATAATGCCATGGTTATAGGCAGTATAATTTCATGGTTCTCAGAATATGTGAAACTCAGGAGCTACTCAGAAACCTAAACTGCAACTCCTGGAGGTAAAGCGAAATATCTATTAGTTGCCCATATCAAAGTTTGTCTTCTCTAAAAGTATATACATTACAGAGTGATACTTGTGATACCTGACATATGGTCATCTCTTTTCGGGAATCGGTGCTATGTAAGTATTAAAAGGAATGTTCCATTTTCAACCTTACGCAAAGGCTGAGTCTTTTCTGGCCTTGGTATTCACAGAGTAAATTTATTAGTTTGAATTGTGTTTCTATTAATGCTAAAAGTCAGGAAAAAATGCCAGGACTGAACCCCATAATGCCTTGTTGTCCTATTTGGAAAAAATTTGCTTGTCTATACTTTAAGCTCCCTGGGACAAAGTCTGTCTTTCCAATGGTTTCAGACTGTGTACAAGACAACAGAAACAATGCTGGAATATAATAAATGCTTAATAATATGAACAGTGCCAGTGGATTCAGTCCTGGTCCATGTAATTGCAAAGTGTGTCCAGATGCTGCAATGATGCATACCTTGTAAATACATATAATGATAAACAGATAATAAAGGTTGAATTAAATAAGTCAAGTTTTGGCCTTGTTGCTGGCTGGCAGTTAGGGAGTGTATGTGAAATAAACCATCACCACAATTAGCACTGATTGGCACTTTACCATCTCCAAGGAGATCCCAGATGTTGACTCTCACTTTTGGGAATAGCCCCTCTGGGGCAGCATTCAAAGCATTGACAGTTTGGTGTAGTAAAGCCTTAATGTGTAATACCCAAAGTTGTTATGATTTGCCAGTTCATTTCAACTTTGGGAGCTGTCAGTTCAGCCCTTTTTCCAAAATGTAAAGGAAAAGTGCTTTTTAAATGGCTTATCTCACAGAATAATTGCAGAAGGATGGCCAGGTCCAACATTAAACTCAGGCACAGCTTTACTAGGTACCTAAAGGGAGATATAGGCCTTCCTAATTTATCAGCAACATGTTTATTTATCTCATGATGTCCCCTGTCTTGGGCTCTGCACAGACCTTCGTCTAAGATCAGCAGTGCATCCACCCTGTAAAAAAAGTTATTTAATTCTACTCAATTATGTAAAACAATTTAATTTATTGTAAACCAGCAGCAATGCAGGGTAACTGTAGGCTAGCCTGGATAAGAATTATCTTGGCTGTGCCAAAAGATTTCCGTCTGTTTCTTAATTCTCCACATTTCAAGTCTCCTCTGTAAGAACATTTGCCTGTTACTTATTCTGAAACTATAAATGATAGAGTTTCCACAAAGGTGTATCAATACCTACTTAAAGCTAAAGATGAACACAAGTGTTTGATGGCAATGTGATTCACTTGATAGGACTTTACTGATGTTTCTCTGGAGATCAAAAGATCCTGTGATGGAAGGTGTAACGACAATCCAAGATACTAGGGACAGTCATGTGGTGGTGTTCCCCATTTTCCTGGTTTCTTTTAAACACAGCACATGTAGACCTATTTGAAATAAAATGTAAGGACACTCCTGATATGGCAGCAGGCCTTTCTGCTAGGACTGGGCATTAATGGGTAGGAGTCTGCTACAATAAAGGGAGCTAGGAGACAGCTAAACGAAACATGAGACAAAAAAGGAAGTTCTTTGTGCTAAATGATTAAAGCTAAGGCATATCTTTGCCAAAGCATGCATACATCTTAGCATCCTACTTATTTGGGTGAAGAAACCCCCAAGTTCCACTTCTTGCATACTGAGAGATCAGCTCTGAGCCATCAATTATCCCCATCAATGTCCCCAGTACCACTGCTGTCACACGCGCAGCAAACCTGCCGCCCACCGAGGCCCACTTGAGAATCTGGATGCTGGTTTCTCCCAGAATTACATTTCTGAATGTGTGTGACACAACAGACTGCATTATAATGACTGCAGAGTTCAAAACTTGGCACCAGTGCCTGCTCTTTTTCCAAAGTCAAGTGTAAGGTCTTAGGTCCCTATTAATGAAAAATCCATCCCATGGCAGGATCACAGAAGAAGGAGGGCCTCAAATTATGAGCAGGATCTGTTATAAAAGCCATGTGTTCATGTAAAAATATGATGGAATATGGGCACAGAAAGTTACATGTGGATTTCACTAGATGCATAGGGATTCCTGGTATGCACGTAAATTTATATGTTGTACTTAGAGACACAATGCAAAGGGTCAGGAGGCTGTAAATATGTTTCCTTGCTGCATAAAGTAGGATGATAAACAATGACATGTTGAAATCCCTGAAAATAAGATTGAGGCCAAACTACGTCTTGCAGTAGGACAGCCAAAACCAACTCTCTGTGTATGGCCAATAGAGCTAAACAACTCAGCAAATTATGAAAGATGAAACACATGATATCTACCAAGTCTTACTTTTCTTTGCCCTGCCTAATGCTTTTGTTTCTAAAGAGTGCAACCAATTTCTCTTCTTTGATATATCAACTGTGCTCTCTGAACAACGTGGGGACCTGTTAAAAGGTTTTACCTAGCTGAGTATTTGATATAGGCTGCAGTACTAGTCAACACCTGTTATTTCCAGAAAGGCAGTTAAGCAGTCCTAAAATATGAATGCATACAAGGAATATGTTATTGTACTCAGGAAAAATAGTTGTTTTCCTAATGATCTCAGCAAGTTAACGTGCTCACTTTTATTTCTTTTTACTGTTTTAATAAAAGAGTTCAGGAAAAGTTAAGACAGAAGAAGCTTCCATCAGAAAATATCACCGTATTAATATCTCTAGCCTTAGCCAATTTATGTAAAGCCGACTATTCTCCTTTTTGTAGTATCTTTAATTTCCCATATATCTCTGTTCATTCTTTCATGGACTTTTTTTTTTTTTTTTTTTTTTTTGATAACAAGACAGGCTGAATTCATGCTGCTCACTTTCTGCAAGTTTTACTTGTAGCCTAACCTGCTCAGCTCCCTTTCTCTCACAACTGCATGTGTGCAGTCTTTGCCTACCGTTAATCCTCAGTGTGATGGTCTTTGTAAAAGAGACAATGCAGAAGTCATGAGAGAACTCTCTGGGAAGGAGATTTAAGGCTACTTTTGCAAGGCTGCTTTCAGAAGAGTCTTTTCTCCTTAGCATATGCATCGTTGTATTGTCAGGAAAGGCACGCAGAGGAGTGAAGCCAGAGCATACGGTCCTTTGGCAGTTCTGGATAAGAGCTTTGCTCTTTGAACTGCTTGAATTTGCCACAACTTATACCATCACAAAGCTTCTAAATTATGTCTAAAGCAGCTCCACTCTCTTTGGTACGGATTCGCATTAAAAAGCATGAAACATAAGCCATTGAGATTAAAACCGAGTCTTTCTCACCAACATGAAAACCTCAACAGTTCTATGCATGAAACACTCCCTGCAACAGCAGCTTTCAGCTTTTTACATTGTAAGCATGGCACAACAGCTGGAGGAAGCGTTAAGCCAGCTGATTCAAGGGACATCCAGGATCTACACATGTTGCTTAGATTTTACACATGATGATGAAGACAAATTTCAGCTTCAGAAGCAGAGCTTTACATTACATCATGAAAGAAATGCAGCTTACCTGCACTGCCAGACAAACATTGATGGTAAGGATCGCTTTAATGTTATAGAATAAGTTTTGTCAAAGTACAACAGCCGTCAATAACAGATAAAGGGAACTAAAGCTCCTTCGCTCAGATTTTACTTTCAAACGACCAGGATCTATAGGCAGAATGTGTGCAGTGGGGATCTTGGGAGCACGGAAATGGAGGGGATTAGAAACAGTTGTCACTGTCATTGTCTTCCATATACCTTGAGAGTTTCATTAAATGGTCGGTTAATTGCTGGTGCCAGTATAACAAGCAAGAGAGTGAAAATCTAAGTCTGATTGTACAGTCAAGAGGAGGAAAATAAACACCAGCAAAGCTGTAAATATGTCACAAAAAGTCAAAAAATGTATGTTTCCAGGGGAAGAGAAGGTTTCATTAAAATTATGACTTCACCTCTGGAAAAGAATTCAGTTAGAGCACAGGTGGTTGTCATAAAAATTGTGTATATTAAGAAAAATCACAGTGTTGTCTGTTGCAAAGTAGGAATAATTCTGTCTAATACCTTCTAAGCATCCCAACTGGCACGTTCTATTTAATAAACTGGAGTCATAAATACGTGTATAACCCCATGATGTATGTGTAATATTACTATGCATGTATAAAATGCTGTAAATGTAAGGGGGGTTTGTACAGTATCTGCTACGAGAAATCCACTCCTTCCTCTGAAAAAGCTTATCATTACAAAGACAAATAGGTTATAATTAACATGCATATACTGACATAAAGTCCAATTCTGCAAGATGTTGTAGAGCTTTCTGTCTTGCTGCTATCACTAGGACTGCAAATTCCTTCAAAACAGTTGCTTAAGCATTTTGCAGGAGATAAGTGTTCCTTCCATCCTTAACATTTTCAGAAAGAGAAATGAGTCTGTATTTCCATGGACAGATGGCTCAGACAACATAGCTAATGCTGTTTGGGATATACATGGGACAGCAGGATAAATGAGTTCCCTTTATATATCACCCAGTCAGAAAAAAAAAAAAAAAAATTATGAAAGGGCTCCCTCTGTCCTACCTTGCACAGAAGATGAGTGAGGAGGAGATGGCATTTGGGTTTTCTACTAAATGTAGTTGCAGGCTGGTTGTAAAATGACTGCTTTTACATGTGCATTTAAGAACATATGTATAGCTATGTATATTTTTCCCTCAGATACTAGGTAGGTGGTAATAAAACAGCTGAAGGATTTATGCAATTGCTTTTTGTCTATTATTTTTAATTTTCCAATCCACAAGGTTTGCCCATTCTGTTCTGTGAAGCTGCAGATGTTTGAGCTGTGACTCTCAGTACAACACACACTTCTGTTCTGAAAACTTGAACATTGTACTATTGTTGCCAGGAGGTCCTAAGCAGAAAACAAAACAAAACGAAACAAATAAATCAACTGTGATAAAAAACAACAACAACAACAACACAAATAAGAGCACTCTTCTCTTGCCATCTTGCAAAATAAAATCCCTCAGGCATGATTCATTAGTAAAACCAGCTATGGACAGTTAATAGTGTACATCTGGATCTAATGAACAAATGCACAGCCAAAGTCAATTTTTTCTTCTCATGGTTTAAGTGAAGTAATTCATCTGCACTTTAACAAAAGCTTTTATTTCCACATGAAGAGGTGTGCAGCCATTCAATCAGACATGATTGAAATAGTTTCAGTCAGTTAAATTGCCCAATATTTTCATGTTAACTTGGAAAAAAAATAGAAGAGAGCATGTGTGTGCTATTTTGACATAAGGAAACGTATGTCTCTACCTACAAGATGTTTAATTTATATAAATTTGTATACAAATATTTACAAATCTATTATACACAGAGAAAGTAATACACTGGCATTAATGTGAAACATCACAATGAATTAGGATCATAAATAATAGAAAGTGTATGCAGAGCAAAAAGCTGGGGATGTTCTTTACTCAGCTCTATAGCCTTCCAGGCAGATGAGCTCATTTTAAAAGCAGATGCTCCTGTCGACTAGAACAGAATTTCTGTTTAATTTTTTGAGTGGGTGTTCACTGTTTTCAGATGGCAGCAAGGATTTTTAGCAATGCTTCCCATCATTAATTGCTCTGCTTTTGTTGCACGTGTATCAGTAGAAATGGGAGGACCTGTGCTTAAGGAAAAAAGCTCAGTAAGAATTTCTCTCTGGCATGTACATATTTCAGTACCTCTAAGCGATGTAAGAAGGCTCACCGAAGTCAATAGAACTACTGACATGTTTAAAATAAAACACGTGTGTGATTGTTTGTAGAAATGCAATCCATGATTTTAATTATTTTTAACAGTGGCTTAACTCTAAATATCATACAGCTATCAAGTTGCTTTTATTTTACTCCTTTTTTTCTTGGAAGCATGCCACAATTCTTCCAAAGGAGATTTTGAATTAGTCTAGCATCACTGCTAAGCAGCACAGCAGAATATCAGGCACTTTTGTGGAGTTTTTCCAATTAATTTAGGATTTGCAGTTAAACATAGGTGACACAATTTAACTTATGAATACTCCATGAATCATTAAACAGCAAAATTTCAGTGGAGGAGTTCTTTTTCTTAAAAAAAAAAATAAAAAATTCAAACATATGCCAAACATTTACAGGATTGTTAGCAGCAAGTGGATTGAAGGAAAGCTGGACTACTGCAAATAAAGCAACTTTAGCTGATGGCTCATTTACATCATCAAATAACAGCTGATGACTTCTTCATATTCAGGTAGCCTTTACTGACTTTGTTACAGCCTCATACTCTTTTCGGTTTCTGAAAATCTCTTGCAGCAGGAGATCAATAATCTATGAAGGAGATGGGTATAGTAATTTTTTTTCTTGCTCTGGAACTTACACATTTTTTTATGCAAGAAATTCAGCTAGAGCTCTCAACTGTACAGGAAAAATAAATATTCTGTAAGATATATTTGTGTTGATAATTGGCATGACTCTTAGACGGTTCATTTTCTGTAAAGAACAAATCTTTAGGTTAAATAAAACTAATAAAAAGAGGAGAAAAAGTACTTTCATCTTTTTAGTTTAGCTTCCACATGTTGTAAAACAATCTGATATGACAACAATGGAAACTGGAAAAAAAAAAAATTTACATAATAGTGAAATATTTATATCCAACTATGTAAAAAGCTAATAGGACTAAATATTGACTTCACTGTCTTTATTCTTTCTAAATGTTGCCCAGAGTGGCACACAAGACCAAGAATTATTCAGTGGTCTAATAATGGAAATTCTGCACGCCTCCAGCTGGCCTTTCTTTGTGAGCCAGTAACTAAAATGGATTGTATTTTGGGTATGTTCATAATTTATTGGCTGATCTTGGCTTGTTCCCAATAGCTTTTTTTTTTTGATATGTACAGTTTTTATACAGCAGTTTTTATGTTGTCTTAGAAAAGCCTGAAGTCTAGCTTTCCATGCTACCAAATAGAAAACTGTAAAGATGTGAGTAGTATCTAATAGGAGCTAATACCATTCAAATTTTTGTGGCTGGGACAATTCTTCCTTGTTCCCAAAATGACATTCTACAGAATTTCCTTAAGTTATATTTTACTTCCTTTATCATATATGTTAGTGACTGAGATATGAATATATAAGGTATATGAAATATCAGATTCACTTCCTATTTGAAATACATGAAAGTACTGAAACACTGCAATAGGTAGGATAGGTTAACTGCTTCCAGACACTGCTTAGAGATCCAATGATCATAGGTGCTCTCATGAAAGTTCATTTATAATGAATACCCCAAAGTATTTCATTTACAATCACAATGCTTTATGATCATGACTATTTTTATTTTTATTTTTTTTAATAACCAAAAAGAAGTAACCAGTGATCTTATAGACGAAGGGACTAAATTTTTTTTTTCCTTTTTTTTTTTTAATTTTTAAAAAGAAGCATTGGCATAATTTTCAGCTTTGACTACTTTGGAGGACTAAATTAAGAATGGCAGGTATTTTAGGGGGGGCTCAGCTAATTGTATATCTGTAGATGTAATGAAGCTCTGAAATATTTCTTCCCCCTGGGAGGTAAGAGTGCTGACTATTACAATAGTTTACTTCTTTCATGCTTGACAGTTGAAGGGCTTTTTTAAATAATGGCAGGAAGTCCAGAGCTTTTCTATGTACTCCTTTTCTTTCGGTATGCCGGATGCCCTGGTACCAGAGAGCCTTTGAAACCTTCTCCTGTTTCTTCAACACCTGATGGTGATTGTTTGACAGGAGATTTACAGCTGACCTGAAACTTAAAGCTTTAAAATAGCTGAAGTTACAGAAGCTTGAAATGGTGCTGAATTCACCAGAGCGATAGTGTTATCATCATCCGATGTCTGCTGAACAGTGAAATGAGATGGTAATTTCTGCATTCCAGCAGTCAAATGTTCCTACCACCAAAAACACCAACACAACTCAAAGGAAAAGCTATTTAGAGGTCTTATCTTCCGGACATATTTGCATACGTTTGAGCTCTAACCACATCAGTAGCATTACTGGCTTTAATGGAATATCTCTTGTGATAGTTTATCACACATGTAAGAACTTGCAGGATGAAGGTCTTGGTTATCTCTGAGAGGAAGCAGTCCAAGAAATGCTGATCAGGGAAGAAGAGAGACTTCCTCTCCCCACTCTTGGAGACAGTCCATCCTGTTAGAGCCAAGAAGAAATGATGAAGCCAAGTGGTGTGTGAGGGCATCTCTACAAAATACCTGTGGCCTGAGCAGTGTTTTCTTTCACAGAATGGCAGAATCACAGAGTGGTTGATGTTGACAGGCACCACTGGAGATTATCTAGTCCAACCACCCCTGCTCAAGCAGAGTCAGCTGGAGCAGATTGCTCCGGACCATGTCCAGTTGGGTTATGAATATCTTCAAGGATGGAGACCTTATGACCCCACTGGAAAACCGGTGCCACTGTTTGATCAGTCTCACAGTAAAGAAGTTTTCTCTTATGTTCAGAGGGAGCCTCCTGTGTTTCAGTTTGTGCCCATTGCTTCTTGACCTGTTACTGGGCACCAGCAAGAAGAATCTGGGTCTATCTTCTTTACTCCATTAGGTATTTAAACACATTGATAAATTCTCCTGAGCCTTTTCTCCTCCAGGCTAATCAGCCCCATCTCTCTCAGCCTCTCATGGAGAAGATGTTCCAGTCCTTTCACCATCTCTGTGGCCCTGCATGGGACTTGTTCCAGTATGTCCTTCTTTCTTCTGCACTGGGGAGATGAGCAATGGACCCAGCATTCCCAATGTGTCTCACTAGGACTGAGTAGAGGGGAAGGCTCAACCTCTACTTTGACCTCTTGGCAACTCTGGCCATGATCTGCCTAATTCAGCCCAGGGAGCTGCTGGTCTTCTTTGCAGTGAGGATGCATTGCTTTCAGCACAGGTGATATAGGTCTGCCAAAATCTGGGCTCCTTTCAGAGACTGTAACTGCACATAAAACTCCAAAACACCCCTTTATCTGTCCCCTTGTCTTACCTCCATCTACTGTTGCTAAGAAACCAGTAGTACGTGAGAGCCAAGAAAAAAGATGCAAGTTCTTTATATGAACAACTTCATATGTAATGTTCAGAAATTCAGGGTTTTGTTGCTATTTACTTTTTAAAGTCACAATGCACCATCTGAAGTGACACTGCAAAACTACAAAACATGTCCTTTAGTTATAAATAAAAGGCGAGACAAGGTGGGAGAGGATTTAAGTCTGTGGGAAGGAGATGTTACTTAATATACCTAATATACTTAAGATACATAGAAGGAAAGCCGTGAAGCTTTATTAACTACAACATAAAAGGATTGCATCAGGAATAAAATTCCCTTATGTAATAACAGAAAAAAAGGGAAAAATTCCAGAGATTAAACTAGTTCAACATCTGAACAATATTTTCAAGCTGTAAAATACTCTCTTAGTAGTGATTCTTTCTCTAATTAGTTTTTCTCTCATTATTCTTGTTATTAATATCACCATCAATTTCCCTGTTCAGATGTGAATATGTACTGATAGTAATTCCCATATCTGTAAGAACAGGCTTTACGTGGAAAAGGGAAGAATTAAAAGGAAAATCCATTGGCAGGAAATGTCTTTAAAAAAAAAAAAAAAAAAAAAAGATAAGTGAATTGTGGTATTACACTGCCAAAAACCAACCCAAAATCTGGTCAAAGATGAAGTATTATCTTTTTCGTGAAAGCCTAATAAGTAATAAGCTAGCCAAAAATCACAACTTATGGCCTTTGGAAGAAGGGGCTAGCCACTCACAGTGATTACAAAGATGTTGTAAGGCTATGCAGGGTGGAAATCAGGAGGTCTAAAGCCCAGCTGGAAATTAATCTGGCGTCAGCAATCACAGATAACAAGAAATATTTCTATAAGTATGTGAGCAGCAAAAGAAAGACAAGGGAGAGCCTCCATCCCCTGCTAGATGCAGGAGGAAACACAGTAATGAGTGATGAAGAAAAGGCTGAGGTGCTTAATGCCTTCTTTGCCTCAGTCTTTAAGAGCAAGACTAGTCGTATTGAGGGAATCCAGCCTCCTCAGCCAGAAGACAGAGACTGGGAGAACGACTCCCCCACATTCCAGGAGGAGACAGTCCGTGCCCTGCTGCATCACACAGACACACACCAGTCTATGGGACCAGATGGGATACACCCGAGGGTGCTGAAGGAGTTGGCTGGGGTGCTCGCCAAGCTGCTTTCCATCATTTACCAGCAGTCCTGGCTGACTGGGGAGGTCCCAACAGATTGGAAGTTGGCCAGTGTGACGCCCCTCTATAAGAAGAGTCAGAAGGATGATCCAAAAAATTACAGGCCTGTCAGCTTGACTTCGGTACCCAGGAAGGTGATGGAGCAGCTCATCCTGAGTGCCATCACACAACACATGAGGGACAACCAGATGCTCAGGCCCAATCAGCATGGGTTTATGAATGGCAGGTCCTGCCTGACAAACCTGATCTCCTTCTACAACAGGGTGACCTGCTTATTGGATGGGGGAAAGGCTGTGGGTGTTGTTTACCTTGACTTCAGTAAGGCCTTTGACACCATTTCCCACAGCATTCTCCTGGCAAAAATGGCTGCTCGTGGCTTGGATGGGCATATGGTTCACTGGGTAAAAATCTGTCTGGATGGCCAGGCCCAAAGAGTTGTGGTGAACGGAGTTAAATCCAGTTGGGGGACGGTCACGAGTGGTGTCCCGCAGGGCTCAGTGTTGGGACCACTCCTGTTTAACATCTTTATGGATGATCTAGAGGAGGGGATCGAGTGCACCCTCAGTCAGTTTGCAGGTGACACCCAGTTGGGTGGGAGTGTTGATCTGCTCGAGGGTAGGGAGGCTCTGCAGAGAGACCTGGACAGGCTGGAGCCATGGGCTGAGCCCAACTGGAGGAGTTTCCATAAGGCCAAATGCCGGGGGCTGCCCTTGGGCCACAACAACCCCCAGCAGCGCTACAGGCTTGGGGAGGAGTGGCTGGAGAGCTGCCAGTCAGAGAGGGACCTGGGGGGTGATTGACAGCCGGCTGAACAGGAGCCAGCAGTGTGCCCAGGGGGCCAAGAAGGCCAATGGCATCCTGGCTTGTGTCAGCAATAGCGTGGCCAGCAGGGACAGGGAAGGGATCTGACCCCTGTACTGGGCACTGGTGAGGCCGCCCCTCGATTCCTGTGTTCAGTTTTGGGCCCCTCACTACAAAAAGGACATTGAATGACTCGAGCGTGTCCAGAGAAGGGCAACGGAGCTGGTGCAGGGTCTGGAGCACAGGTCGTACGGGGAGCGGCTGAGGGAACTGGGGGGTTTAGTCTGGAGAAGAGGAGGCTGAGGGGAGACCTCATCGCCCTCTACAGATCCCTGAAAGGAGGGTGCAGAGAGCTGGGGATGAGTCTCTTGAACCAAGTAACAGGCGATAGGCCTCAGATTGCATCAGGGAAAGTTTAGCCTGGCTATTAGGAAGCATTTCTTTCCAGAAGGGTTTGTTGGGCGTTGGAATGGGCTGCCCAGGGAGGTGGTGGAGTCCCCATCCCTGGAGGGGTTTAAGAGTCGGGTCGACATAGTGCTGAGGGATCTGGTGTAATTTGGAACTGTCAATGTTAGGTCAATGGTTGGACTAAATGGTCTTCAAAGTCTTTTCCAATCTAGATGTTTCTGTGATTCTTTGAAAAAAAGAGATTAAAAATGTATTTGAGAATATAATTTATTGTATGCTTTGAATTATCTTCTTGAAATTAATAAAATATTTTTAAAATTAATTTAGTCTGAACTACTGCAACAGAAAACCAACATCTAACAGTAACAGACTAACAGATGTCATCGCTACCCTATATTTGTACAATAGTTCTGTTTATGCAGGTGGATTGTTATCTACCTTCCTAACTTGCTATCCAGTCACATAGTATAAAGACTTGCCACCCTCTTATTCCTGGTCTGTGTGTTTGCAAGCAAAATGTGCCATAAAAAACAATCTTCTTGAAACTGCTAGTTACCAGAGATCTTTGTACTTCCCTTTAAAGTGTCATGGTTTAACCCCAGCTGGCAACTAAGCCCCATCCAACCGCTCGCTTACTCCTCCACTGTGGGATGAGGGAAAGAATCAGAAGAGTAAAACTGAGAAAAAGATTTGAGATAAAGACGGTTAAATAGGTAAAGCAGAAGCCACTCACTCAAGCAAAACAAAACAAGGTATTCATTCCCCATACCATGGGCAGGCAGGTGCTCAGCCATCTCAAAGAAAGCCGGGCTCCGTCATGTGTAATGGTGACTTGGAGAGACAAACGCCATCACTCCGAATGTCCTCCCATTCCTCTTCTTCCCCCAGCTGTATACACTGAACATGATGCCATATGGTGTGGGATACCCCTGGGGTCAGTTGGGGTCAGCTGTCCCGGCTGTGTCCCTTCCCAGCTTCTTGTGCCCGCCAGGCTCCTGCTGGTGAGGTGGGGTGAGAGGCAGAAAAGGCCTTGGCTCAGTGTCAGCACTGCTCAGTGGTAACTAAAACACCCCGGTGTTATCAACACTTTTCAGCGCAAATCCAAAACACAACCCCATACTAGCTACCGTGAAGAAAATTAACTCTACCCCACCCAAAACCAGCACCAAGGAGAAAGAGGCAAAAAAGAGGTCCAAATTATAAGTGAAAATGTCTATCAAATTAACTAGACATTCTGTTTCTGCATCTAGTATAGCTTATTACAGTACATTTTCAGTGTTGTTTAGCCTTTGGGTACCTTACATGCTGGAAATGGAGTAGAACGATCTAGCAGAATCCTAGAAATAAAAGACATCTGTGTTTTTTTTCACTGAGACCCCCACTCCAAACCTTAAAAATTACTTGTAGTTTAAAACTTTTTACAGTTTATCAAGTTACGATGAGAAGAATGTTTTATTGCTCTTTTATGAGTCCATAATATAGAGTTTTATAAGAAAATTTTGAACTAAAGCATCTTCAATAAAACATAAAATAATGACTTTGTAGGAGCAAAAATCTATAAACAACAGCTAGTTCTGCAATGCCTGTGAACAGGCTTAACATATCAATGTGTACATAGTCATAGGATAGACCAGTCAATAAAACAGGGGGACTTTGTATGCTCAGATAATTTAAATGTTGCTTTTTAATAGCTTTTCACTCATTCTTTCTTCCTTCACTTCTGTTTAAGGAGATAGGAGCTCACATTATTAATAACTGCTCTTTGAAAAATAGCAATAAAATATCTTTAGGTCAAAAGCAATATAGATTTCTGGTCAGGACAGGTTTAGCCAAACACTTTATGTGATGAGATTAACACAAAAGATGGTAGAATTGTTTTAAAGATATTGTTTGAAAATTATCCCTGCTTCCATCTTTAACACAACACTTGTGTTTCAGTCATAAAACTGCATCCTGAAGAAAATTCCTCTCAATTTTCCAAACAGAAACAAATTACTACATTTTAAAGCATGTTCTTTAAAAAGTAGAAAAGTAGTGATTTTATATCAGATGTTTTAAAACCTTCGTTAAGGAGAAGCAGTCCTTTTGGAACCAATGGGAAGGAATGTTGTTGAAATCTGAAGCCACAGATTTCTTATGCTTGCAGAAATAGGTATAGATCTCCTTAACAGTGTCTATACTATGTTACAGCAAATGAAGATGTAGCTCTACATTTTGTAAAATAGATGTCTCAGAAAAATACAGCCCCCAAAAGGACGATAACCATGTGTCATTTCAAAACAGCACTAACTGTGCCAGTCCAAAGAAGATGTAGCAATGCAGGCAGAAATATTTATTAGCATATACATACCTAAAAAGGCAGGAGTCTGTGCCTGCGACGACTCTCTGAGGAGCTCTCCACCCATAAAAAGCTAAATACTGATTTGATGAGCACTGCTGTGCCTAAGCCATGTGAATCCTCATGTCCAGAGATACTTCCAGCTCCAAGTAGGTGAATGGGCTCACCAGGGAATACACACCTAAAGCCACGGCAGCTCTAGGCTGGAGCTGCTTAATGAAGCACTGAGGTGAGAAACTTAGAAGGAGCTTCAGCAATGTACTGGGATGTTTGTGAGTTTTCATGGGTTTCCTTCTTTACTCTTTCATGTTTCACGATTGGTTTCTCAAGTCACGGAGTGCAATTGTGGTATTAGAAGCCCTAGAAGCAGAAAACTAGCATCTTCAAAAGGAACTATGAAAATACCTGAACTGCAGTATGAATTTAGTTGAAACTGAAATGATACGTTTACATGAATGATTTCTCTGAAAAGTAGTCACTTTCCAGGGTTCATGCAAACAAATTGAATTAGCATGGAGGATTGCAAATAGGGCACTGATAATGACTCACTCAAGAATCTATTGAAAGAACAATTTGTGACTAATATTTCCAGTTATTTGCTCAGCTATGGTCATGACAGTTCCAACCTCTTAGCTTGCTTAAAATTTATTACTTTAATAATGCTACAGACTACATTTAAGTATTCATTTTAATACCAACTCTAGATATGCTAGTGAAAAAGGGCACTGTATCACAGCAGTGGTGAATTAAAAAGTAGGTCTATATAAGAAAGTACTATCCCTTTAAAAAAAAATATTTTAAAAATAAACCAATGAAAAAATTACTTTTTTTTTTTCTATTCTTTTGTTGAACCTTATATGGAATGTAGTAAGTTACTGGAAGTCTACTGCAAAATTCTAAAGAATGGTTTAAAAGAATAATGAAAAAAATGTTCACCATTATTACTATTTGCACAGTTTACAAGGATTTTTACATAACTGTACAAACTTCATGCCCATTATATTTTGTAGAAACTTCTTCATAAGGGATATCTGCTTCTTCATATATCTATATATGTATGTTTATATATATATATTTATATACATATATATATATATATACATGTGTCTGTGTGTATTGTCTAGAAGATTTATACTGGAACTTTTTTTTTTTTTAAGACATTAGAGAAAATACTTATGAAATAGTCATGAAAGCCTTATTATGGATTCACTTACCGTCTGTTTGCTACAACTGACTTCTAGGAAAAAAATAGGATAGTAGAAGAAAAGTTTATTTTTTAAACAAAATTGCATTCCATTAATCATATGAGTAGGATTTCTTTGTTTAGCAATTTAAGTAATACAGAACACACAATATAAAAGATCGGTTGAGTATAGAACCCATAACTATCAGTCATGAGCTACAAGACATAAAAAGCTCTCTTTCCCATATTGTCCTCTGTAGAAGAACCATTTATTTAGAAAGATTTATTCAAAAAGATTAATTTTCTTTTGGCTTTCTGGCATGTTAAAAACTTCTTTCAAGCATGTGAAATGCCTTGTTTTCCATTTCATCTCTCCACTGCATGAAAAAATAGAGTAATAGTTGGAGAGTTGTTCCTTGGAGAAGGAAGTTTTCTGTGAGTTCATCTGAAACAAGCAATCTTGTGATGCAAGAGATCTGTATGATAAATAGTATTTGGAACAAAAATTTAATGAGTATAGATATTATCAGAGATGTTATTTAGCCTCAAGTGAATATTAATGGCATGTGTTTTGTATTTCATGATTCACTTTTTGAGAACTCTTAATTAATGGAAAATACTTCCATTCTCAGAAATATGCAGCGCTTGCTATTGAGTAAGATTTTGTGTAAAAGTTAATGTGATTTGAATAATTATTTTTTTGGCTGTCACTATGAGGTTACTTAGAAGACCTCAGCTAGATACTTAATGCATTCAGTACTTGATGTTTTGAAGCCTTTGCTAGTCTCAGTTAGCCTTCCAAATCTAAGGGCACCTTAAAAATGAGATGAAAAGCAATAAACATAAAAGAATAGCAGTGTTTTTCTATCAATATCTAATAATTCTGCTTTTGTACAGAGGTGGTAGCCATTGGATGTTAAGTTCAAAACAGACCGTAACGCTCCGTTTCCTAAGTAAACCCAAGATCACCAAATGGTCCTCCCAGTTATGCATTCCTTTATGAACAGTTTGCTTTTGTTCACTCTTGTGTTGTTTTTCTCTTAAAACCAGAGTTATGTTCTTTTAGATCATATCTATTTTCTAAATAAGCCAAATATCACCAAATGTCCCTTTTTATTATGGGTTCTAAGAACATGTAGACTACAATAACAAATAAGAGTTTTTAAAACATGACAACAGAATGTGATAAACTGATGGGATGACTTCGAATGAATCTGTGCCACTGACAACACAAATAAGGATGTAGGAGCTCAGTTCAGCCAAGCATTGTAAAAGCATGAAAGAAAGCTGTTATAGAGTCCCTCTGCTAGTTAATGGATCATTTTACTTTTCAATAAAATCTTTGAAGGAAATAAAAAACAAAACAAAACAAAACAAACCCAACCAACTCACCACCTAGAAGTATATTTTAAGCCAAAGCAACAAGCTATAAATGTTTTTTTGGTTTTTGTTTTTTGGTTTTTGATTTTATTTAGAGCACATATTTTCCTTAATTTCTTTCAATAGAGCTCTTAAAATCTGTACTGTCATTTTTAATGTTCATTTCTATTGCTTTAATGTGACAGATGCAACTAGGATTAATCAGAGTGGTGCTGTTCACGGAATTAAATTGAGGTATGTTTTTCTCCCAGGTTACCCAGTCCAACATCATGAGGATCCTTGCCTTGCTTGATGTTGTGGAGTATTCAACAAACTCTGGTTAAGCAGCTCATTTTACTCACTTTCTGAAGTCCTTCTTACTTGTCATTGACTGGTAAAGAAGTTCAGAGAAGTTAGTCTAAACCCACATATTCTTGCTTATTTCTAGAGTTTGATTCTGCCACTTTATTTATGCTGAAATGGTACTTAGCTGGCAGAAAAAGGAATCAGTTCCAGAGTAGATTATGAGCCAGAATAAAGTAAATTGGTAAAACATAACCAGAAAGTATCAAGGTCCGAATGACTCACACTGAACAGACTTTATCTCATAATGCCTGACTCATTTTAAAAAGTACTTCAGCCATGAGGAACTCCATTGAAGTGAAGTGCTTTGTCAGGAAATATGTCTGCTTGAGATAGCTGCAACATTGACTTTTGATAACATGTGGGCACAATGTCAGTCACTGCCTGGATACTAGATAATTGGAATTACCCACTAATCCAATCACAGCAAATTAAATCTGTGTGCACGCACACATGCACACATGCACACACACAAAGATGGGAGATATTTCACCATGAACAGTTTAAAACCAGAAAATATTTCCCTTGGTTTATAGGTGTCAAGGCCATGATGATTTACTTTCTCTTCAAAATAAGCTCACTTGCTAACAACCCTCAGTTAAATCACTACCATGATTCCTGTATTGGGATATTACATGCTCTGGAAGCTGCCCAAAGGTAATTAGAAAATGCTAATCCTCTACAAAACTCTCTCTAAGGAAAAGGATGTAAATTTGTAAATTTTCTTTTATAGTTTCACCAAACCCAGGCTTCAGGGACAAAAGGCTGTGTGAGTGGGTTGTTCAAGCAGGTTGTATGGTGACAGACTGTCTTATCCAATAGTGGCAATTCTGTGTACATAAAGTATGAGAGAAAAGTTGCCAGTATATATCTGCAGGAGAACTATGCTAAATTTAATCTTCTTTCCTACTACTTATATTCTATTTCTATGCCACTGCCCATAAAACAGCAGCAGCAGCACAGAGGATTGTTTAACTACAGCAGCATAACACACCAGCAGCAAGAATTTCTTTCATGAATGTGAAAATGTGAAGCTATCTGCATCATAAACCAAGCAGTTTTAGGTAAATGTAATAGAAACTCCCCTGTACACTGTGTGTACATGGGGAGCTAGTGGAAAAAAGGAATGGTTAGAGAGCAACACAGGATTGAAATGCCTTTATAGTCACATTTTCAGAAGGAAGATTTGGAGATCTCTTCATCCCCAAATAGAATGAAATTTACATTGGAAATCCAGTGTCGTCTTCTTATGGAAAAAATTCTCAGTTTCCTAACAATATTCCTATGGGAAATTAAAGACTAAAAAAGGCCTCGTATGTGTCAACCTCCTCTTTGATGCAAAAAGAGAGAAGGCACATCTGTGGCCATGCATTGCCCCTCATTGTTCACACAAGCTGCAGGTTGGCTTCTTGGTGGTACTTCAGGAGAAGAATGAGTATTGCCCTGGTCTCTGCCCTTGGGTAAGATGCAGGAGGGCGTAGATCCAGTGCTTCAGTGCAAAATGTGGGCCTGCTGGGGGGATGCATTTCATCTGGACTATTCTCTGATTCCCACAGGTTTCACCTGAGATGCTAGAAGTTGGTAATGTACATGGCAGGATGCTATCTAATGCCTTAGATTTCACATGAGGGATGAATTGTAGATAAACAGTTTAGTGGGAGGTAGTCCCTACCTGTGGGGCTATCTTGGCCATCATTCTCTGCAGTGTGACAACAGGAGCAGAGAAAGTTTGGAAAGCTGTGAACTACTCCCTTGAGACTCAAAACCACCATAGTAACAACCCTGTTTTTCTATCACACTGCTTGCTGCTCAGACTAGTAGAGGCTGCTCAAAGAAATAAAAATATTTTTATAGGCTGTGAAGTTAGACTTGTTCTGCAAGGAAGTGAAACAGGGAATAATCAAAAAATGGGAAAGTTTTGGGTTGCGAAGCTGCAGCTGATTATCCATTCATTATCACGTTTTCCAGTGGTTTGTCTCGATAAGTGTGAAAACTTCTGAACAGTACTGTGGTTCTTCCAGCTCTTAGTCACTGACGCTCGTGATAGACTGCATAGCAACTAACTCACTTTCCCAAACCTTCTCTATTTACACACTTACGCTAGCCAATTTAAGATCCACACTTTGTTTGTGGCAAAGAGACTAATGCTCCAGATTATGTTTATGGAGTGCAACCACGAATACAGAAGAAGGAAAGACAAAACTCGAGCCTGGGAGGTTTTGGCACTAACAGTCTTATACATGCACACAGATGAAAGTATTGATGGATATTGAGTTTTAATTTTTTTTAAAGATGCTGTAGATATACTTGTGGCATTTTATAATAACCGCACAAAGATATATATTTCTGCAAAGAGTGATAGAAAGATGCTGGCAGATGTAAAAATATGAGAAGTCCTTTATCATTTGAACTAACCTGAAAGTCATAACGTTTTAGGTTTCTTTATATCAGTTCTTACAGTAGTTGAAATTCAACAGATTCAATTACACCACTGAAAGTGCTGTGTGGCTTCTCTCATACAATTTTAAAATTGATTATTCCAAAGCAACCAAGCTCAAAAGGATAGAATGGCTGAGCAGTTGGAGTACATAACACAAAGAGTATATGTAATCTTTGGTTATAGCACTACAGGTTTGTGCAGTCTGAAGTGACAGAAGGAAAAGACTCTGTAAAGCAACAATTGATGCAAAGTCTACATTAACATAATTTTAAACACAAAAAAAAAAAAAAAAAAAAATTAAAAGTAATATGAGAGACAAGCTAATGCATATTTTTTTCCCAAAACACAGCTCTGAGATAGAGGAGTCTTTGCAAATCAAAGTTCCTTCTCTCTCCTCTCACACACAAAATTCCCCTGCTATAATCCTTGTTTTGGGCCTTTTGCCACAGATTGACACTAGATGAATGCAGAATTATCACTTGAATTTACAAACTGAGAGACAACAGGATTTGCTGACTGATTGAATTATCTTCATGCAGTCTAGCACTTCTGCCTGTCAGATACTATTGTAAACCAGAAAATATTTCTCAGGGTATCACTTAGGCATGATACTCTACTAAAGGAGCTGAAGAATTAACACAAATGTGTTAGAAAGCAGTGTAGTTTGTGTAGTGCACATTTTTCAAACTTTCGGTATTTTTCCCTGTAAGCCTCATACCATATTACTTACGTGCTCCTGCTGAGATAGACAGGCTATGGGACTTTTTCCTCCTCCACCCCCTACCTGTCAAGATATTTTTTGCTGAGCTTTGTGTCATGTGGCATTAGGAAAGCTTTGTTCTTAGACTTTAATTCTCTTTTCCCGAGTCTGTTGTGGTGTGACATTTACAAGCTAACGCACTTGCCCTTTAGGTAGCCCCTAACGTAAATCCCATGCCCAATAGGAATTATGGATCTGTTTGCTTTGAGGAGTTTCTCCTGTGCTCAAGAAAATTGAGAAATAAACATGTATCACAAGACTTAGTGCCTTTTTCAACAACTGTTCACTCTTTCCTATTAAAATGTATATTCAGCATTACATTTACAGTTTAATTGAGGGGTAATCTTTCTTCTTGCTCCTGAACACAGCTATAATAAAAGATTTTTTTTTAAAAAAATTTGTCTATAAAATGGATAATATATTTCTGCATGTTAAGACCAAAATCAGAGTCATCCAACCAGCTGTTTCTCCCTATTTTCAAATGTATGTTAGTTCATCCAGTAACAGCTACCCCCTTTCTCCATCTGAGATCTTTTGTAGTTTTCTAAACAATATGGCTAAAATATGTTACTGTGATTTATTTTGTAGCAGTATTTTAAAAAAACCTCAAACAAATCGGGAGCCCATAAATAGCAGTAATTGACTAAAAATTTGCTCACACAAACTTTTAATTTGCCATTATGGCCATTCTACTGATTTGTATGACATAATGCTTGGGGTCCATATGTGTCATAGAAATTTAAAAATAAAAGGGTGAAGCATGTAAAGTAGCATAATCAGAGATAAAGCATTAACTGCTGTTCCCTTCTATGTAATGTCATTCCTATAACTAGGAAAAAAAAAAAAAAAAGAAAAAAGAAAAAAAAGAAGTGGTTTATTTTTAAAATATACAGAAATATGATAGAGAAGTGAATAATACTAAAAACAAATGGAAATGTTTTTAGGAAAATGAAACACTCTGCGTGTATTTGAAACCTGTTTGTTTGAAATAAGAAGAAGCCGAAGAAGCCTGTGTTTAACAAATGTTTTTCCACAAAGCCATGGTGAGTGTCCTAGAACATGATACTAAATAGCAGGGCAGCTATTAAAGACTGATAAATTGCTGTAAGCACATTTTTTTATTTGAGAGTTTGGCTTTATTCCTCCTTGTAAATGTCTCCTGGAAAAATCACTGCAGAATAAGAGGGAGTTTATATCTGATCCTTATAACCAACAATGCAGAATGAAGACTTAGGGTCCAACTTTTAAGTAGCCTCCATATGGAAATCTTCCCTGCATATTCTTCACTGATTTTTGCTGAAAAATCAAGTGGCCATTTTTTGCCTTTTTTTTTTTGCTGTTACAGTAGAAACCCAAGAGTAGGTAACTACTGAGATTTTTCTCCACTGTAGAAAAAACTGGACTCCAAAAGAAAAATGGCCTGTGCAGCCAAGTGGTTCAAATCACTAGAGTGGTTATTTCTAGGTCATTTGTGAATAGCAATATTAATCAAGCAATATTGCAGAATTTTAATTCAGATTAAAAAGGGCTTCCCTGAAGAAGGCTTGGAAATGCCAGCTCAGGATGCTCTCCAGCCACAACTGTGCCTGCGCTTCCCCAATCTCATCCTACGCAGCCACACTGCTGGCAGAAAATAGTTACTTCCAGAGCTGTTATGACATTAAAATCTCCTCCTGTGATTTGTTGTAGCCACCTATCAGCAGAGTTAATCTGCAGAGGCACAAACCTGAGCCCTCGCCTCCAAGAGTCCGTTCGGATAAGCAGGCTCTCCCAACGATGTATGGCCGTCACGCGGGTCACAGCGAGTCTCTGGTTTCACAGAGGGCAGTCTTCATGCCGAAATGTACAGCTCATACAGAGCTCCTGTGGGAGGGGTATGGGATTCAGCCTGAGGAGGTGAGTACAAGGAAGGGTTTAAGCATTTCACGGTTAGACCGGCATCTGTAACACGTGATGGCAGGCGAGGGAGCACAGGGCAGGAAGCCTGCTGTCAGAGGAGCGGTGTCTGCGCTTGGTTACCAAGCTCCACTCTTGTCCACACATCCTTTGGGCAGGATGGTTGAGGGAATAGTAAACACTTGTATTTTCCTATGGATTGATTTAAAAAGCATTTAGTGTGATCCTATGTTTGTCAATGAGGTATCCCCAAGCAGAGTGCGTGCTTGGCTGCCCCTGTACTGAGGAGGGCTTAATGAAGCTGATAGGAACAGTACTCGTGGCTTTTCTGGATCCAACCTTTCATTTCTGGAGACACATCAGCCTGAATCTTCTTGAGGTTGCAGTCACTGCAGCCATGCCTGGGAATGCAACTGTGCTTTTCCAAGATCAGGCTCCTGTGAGCAGAGAGGGAGGCAGCTGAGTGGGTGTCCAGGATTGCTCAGTTTGGTTTTCCATTGTTAGTATCCCATCTTTCCTGTGCATCCATTGTCTAATTGAGTTCTTGCTGCACATTGCAGACATTCATCATTACAATGGATCTAACGCATTCACACACTGTCACAGACTAAATCTGGTTCTGCATGGTTGGCTTTATGGTGGTACATTTTTCAGTGAAGATAAGAGCTTTTAATGATGAAGCAGAGAGTATTAAAAAATAGAATTTACTGCATTAAAGATCTGTTCAGCTTTTACCTCCAAATTCTGCCATCTTCACTACTTTGTTTAATATTTTACTTCACTGCTGTGTCCAGTCCTTTTTCCTCTGAAGTCCTGGTGACTGCAGTGGGAATGGGAATGGGAATAGAAACAATGACAGGACACCTTCCTGCCAAGAGAGTCATCCCAGTTTATGCTCTATGGAAATGAGTGAGGGATGCAGAAGCCTCAAAGGATGGTTCATGGTGCTTTTGGTGTGACCACTGAAGAAAGAGGAGACATAAGCCACGGTACTGAAGTAGGTATTATTTAGAACACTACTGCAAGTATGAGTTTGACAGTGATCAGTTTAATTTATTTCTGTAAAGACAAAATCTCAATAGTTCTTACTAATTATTATTCACTAATTATTTCCCTTGGAAAGTCTCTGATCCCACGCTGAAATCATGCTTCAGGTGGTGGCTATTTTCTGCTCCACTAACATTGTCTCTGTTCTTTCGTTTGTTCATACGCACATGCCACTTGGTATCAGTTTTCTGTTTGATGACACAATAAAAGTCACCTAATTAGGTAACAACAACTTAATGTATTAACTACATCCTTGTAAAACCACAAGAAATTTGTGGGACAGGTTTACTGCTGATGTTTTACTACCGTTTTCTTTCATTTCCTTCAGTTGTGTTTTGACCCTTAACAATATTAGAGGTGAAATTCTGATCCACTGTAGAAATCAGTAGCAAACCTGAAATGACTTTAAGAGCATTGGGATTTCTCCTCTAGTTCTCCATACGGCAATAAGAGGAGTTGTTCTCACGAGAAAGCCCACTAAAACAGCCCTCCGTGTGTAGTAATATTTTATACACAGGACGTGTGGATACACCACTTTTTTTAAACAAAGTTAAAAGAACAATAGAAGTCTAAGTCGAGCACTCAGAATAGGGGAAATGGCAGAAGGGAGATTCTCTGTATAACTTCACTTCAGACCCCTTGTGTGCTTTGGTAGTCTTATTGGTTATTGAGTTATTTTTGTTTTTCCTCGGACTTCATTGAATCACAGGAACTCTGGCAGATTAGCAAGCAGTTGTTCAGTATTTCACTGTGTGGACTTTATTTAATATGTTCCCCCCTCCATCCCTAATGCTGTCAAACACAGTTAAGAGAACACTTTATTTCCTCAGAATTTATATCATGGCACTAGTCATTACTTCACAGCACATTTAGTCTCACAGGACCCATTATTCTCAATTTGCTCGTGGAAGCTGGACTCACAGAAGTAAGAACATCAGAGGGGATAATTTAGGGTGTATGCTCTGAAACACCTATTCTGAATTATCAGGACCCTGACTATTGGAGTTCAACACCAAGTGGCAAAAGAAGAACTCATGATTAAAAAGGTTCAGTGATTTCAGATGTGAACAGACTACCTAATACTGTGTACATCAACAACATATGCTGTGAAATATCTGAGCTCAGTTGAAACAATTAATATCATACTGGAAGCCAGTTAGTCAAAGTAGGCTAGAGTTCAGCAACTTCTGTGTTATTCTTAATTAATTTTATAACCTTTCCTCTGAGTGAAGTGGTATAAATGTAAGTTTTGTGCAAACAGATCTATAGTACCAGACACCTTGTAAATATGTCATTATAGAGACAGTAATTCTTTAAGAAGAATAAAGCACTGGGATTACAGAAAAAAATCAAGTGTTCTCAGTAACTCATGACTCATTTTTTCCTCTTGTGGAAAATGTTTTGACTCTTTTAGACTGCTTCTCTAGCAATTAAAATGCATTTCATTTCGTCATTCATGTCAAGATGCTCTGCCTGATAAATATCAAACAAGGTATTTGCTGGATATGTGACAGATATCTGAGCACAGACAGTTCCTCCTCAAGCAAATATGGAGATGGTAACAAAAATGTTCCATTGGCCTTGGGAGATATCACAGAGGTCAGCACGAAAGCTAATGGGGAAGGAGAGTTCTGAGGAAGGACAGTGTCCTGAGGATGTTTAAATGCTTAAATATGCTATTTGTGAAGATGTAGCATCCCAGCCATCTGAAAAGGATATTCTCAGGTCCTAATGTAGGATCACAATGAAAAGATGGACTTGCAAGTGGTATTACTGTGTACTTATCCATTGTATTTTATATATAATGACACATTTAACACTTAAATGCAATTATGGAGTTTTTTACTCTCTGTAAACATTTCACTAAAATTTTGGAATGAAATATCTACAGCAAGAACTGAAAATAAAACAAAATGAACTTTCATATAATACTTTCATGAGTATTAAGCCAAGTGAATTACAGAAAATAAATGTCATAAATAGCATGAAGTAAATAATATTTTAATAGGATTTCTGATATAGTTTATGAACAAGAAAAGATTTTTTTATGGTTATCAGAAATACAAGGGAAATTAATGACAAAAAGAAGACCAAAAACCCCAGTCACTATACAAATCCAGTTTTAACTATACAAATCCAGTTTTAACTCTCACACAGCTGGATGGTCAGCTAGGTTCATACTTCGTATAGATCTTCAGGACATCTGTATTTTATTTAGTTGTATGTTACATAAGGGTGTGAGGGAGGACGATTTAAAGCCATATAATGAATATGAGCTTCATGTTAAATGAGTTCACTTAAGTGTAGATTAGTGGGAATTTGAGTCCATTCCCACCAAAACTGTCAGCGTATATCCCTTTAAAATTAGTAGGAGCAGATAAATGATCTGCTAGGCCTAGCATCTTGCAGAATCCAAATATACATATATGACTTGGATCTTGTTTATTGTAATCAATTTATTCTTTTCAGTTATGAAATATCCATTTTCTCAGGTTTGAAATTCTCGGCATGAGAGACATCACAAGGCCTGAAGTTTGAAGATAGACTAGCCTTTCTAAAATGTAATGTAGTACAGATGCTTGCAACATGTCACTCCTTCAATTCACCAATAAATATCTATTAAGTTTTCCCTGAACCTTGAAATGTAGTCTAGCCACTCATTTCAGGCATCTGGGTAAAATAAATCTTAAATTGAAAGTTGACCTCATCACCAAATGTCATTTATTTATATTGGATTTCATCCTTTTGAGTGGCCTCTCTGTATGTATTAGAGGACGAACAATTAAGGCCTTTGGTTCAGAGAAAGGAAGGGCATTGGAGGTCATCGGCACTATGTATCAGATTTTAGCCAAGAAAACTTTTAAAGTATGTTATTAAATCACAAAAATTACAGATTAATGCTCCACTAAGGCGGCAAAAAAATGCTGAGTTTGCTTCTCGACCGTTCTCTCATGCACTGGAAGTAAGGCTGGAGACAATTAATCTTGGGACTGAAATTCAAGGCAAAATATTTATGTGAAGAACTCTTAAGACACATTATAACTTTTTTTTAACTTCTCCACAAGTTATTGTAATACTCAGAAAAGTATTTTAAATTATATTTTTTGTCTCATACAGCTGTAAAATTATTTTGTACCTTTTGGATTATATAGAGGAAAAGCATCTTCAACATTAATAAGAATTTGACTAAATGGCTATTATGTAAAATAGCCTTTCCCAATCTTTTTTCACTCAAAGAACTCTCTAATCTTTTTTTTGGAAAATAAAGTACTACTGCTGGACAGTGGATAAAGTGAAGGATTGGGGTGATGAATAAATAACGTACTCAGCAATAGCACTGAACATTTTTTTAAACTGTCACAAGTGCAGTTACAAAAATTTTAGATAAACCTTTAAGTCAGTAGGAACTGGGTCCCGACTAAGTCTGCAGGTACTCAACCCACTCTGTGGAAATAAAAGTGCTTAAAGCATTTGGATCTTTGTTTTCTGTTGACCATCACTGTACAGACAACCTTTGGAGGCTTATGGAGCACGCTACTGTAGGAAGAATAGGTTAACTAACACTGAGCGTGATGATGAGCATGGTTTTACAGTTCACTAACATACTGGATTATAGAAATGAAGCAAATTACATCATGCCATTTAGAAGTCAAACTTCACAAAGAACAAGTCGTCGTACTGCCCCAGGACACAACAGACTGCTCTGCCAGAAGACATATGTGATGTATCTTCAGGACTGAACGATGACCTTTTCTCATCAATGAATTATGAGTGAAGACATATCCTAAGGGTAGGGTTCATAAGCAGAAAAAGGAATTGAACCCAGGTCTGATTTGTCATCTTTGATCACTTCCTTCCCTCAGAAAGCCAACAGATAAAGAATGGCTAGAGCATTTAGCTGAGTTTAGATGACTTGAACATTTTCTTCAGCACTGTAGTCATGGTAAATTTGGCCTCATATAAGTGGATTAAATGAGCAAGTACTCATTCCTGAGCTACCATAAGCTGTTTTGCTTCTGTTCCTCTTTTCTTCTTTCTCGTGTATATATCATAGATAAATGGACTGAGATAATGAGACTGCAGTAACCAGAGGAATACAGGTAAAATAGATATCTTTGGATAATACTATCAAATTATATTGGTAACAACATTTTTTTCTGAAGCTAATATCAGAAGGCCCTCCTGGTACTCAAATGCTCTTGAAAGCCAACATATTAGTTTATAGCCTAACTGTATTAGCCCTTTTAGTCACTGTGGCTATCTGTTTATCACTCACTAGAGCTTTGATGGCACAGTAGCCTCTTCCCAAACTTGAAAAAGTGTCTTAAACAACCTTACACCAGATGGAAACAGTCACTTAGAAACTGAGTGCAGAGGTTGTGCACTCGGTTTACATGTAACCAGCTTCTACACCCTTCTTCTGCCTGTCCAAATGTGTATGGTCTCCAATAAAGAATAACAACTTGCTGTTCATTTTTGTTAGACAGCTAAAAAGGTTGGCAAAAAATCTCCTAGCCTTCATAAACTAGCCAGGTTGCTGGCAGATGTCCTACCATTCACTAGCAGGCCCCAAGAACTCAAAACAATAAAATATTTAGGAGAAAAAAGATGAAAAGTTCCTTTTAGATCAACTCAAAACAAATCTTCATAACTAACTCCTTGAAGGACACGCTGTGAAGGATTTCTTTGCATGTGGACTAGGCACAAAATTAATGTCAGCATGAGAAAATTGCCTGGACTTTATACATGATGGTGTAGATGTACATGAAAGCCACTTGAAAACCAAAAAGGGGTTTGAGAACTGTACAGTTTGTCCATAGCTGATGTGTAGCTAAAGCTGAGAATTTTAAAAAAAAAAAAAAAAAAAAAAAAAAGCTGTATAGAGCTCTGGAAAATTATTGCAGTTGTTCTATGGCCTGAAGCCAACTCATCCTTAAAGTGTCCTAAAACCTGTTCAGCCTCTCATGAGAGTTTTCAGAACTCTTCTGTGGCTCTCTGATGACACAAAATCAACTTTTTCAATAATGAAAGAAATTACCAGGGAGGTGCGCTAATCTCTAATTAGGACACATCACATGCAAGGTACAACATGGAATCTATCTAACTCCCAGAGCAGCCAATTTCCTGTACTTAACAAGGGTGTACCAAACCAAAAAGGAATGCAAAATTTAGTGGTTGCAGATTATCTGTCCACAAACTTTATATAATAGCCAGAATTAGGCAGCAAGATACTACAGTATTATGTGCATTAAATCTGCCACAGGCAGATCCTATTTCAGTTTAAGCACTGTTCAAATCTTACATGATCAGGTCTGAATGTTCTGTGGAAAACTGAAGGTGTGGAGTCCTGGCCCCCCAAATGCACTGGGAAATTTGCCATTGATTTAGTGGAACCATTATCTCACCCCAGATCTTGAAAACATTTAATAGATAGAGTGCTTCCCAGTGTGTTCTCTGGGGCCAGTCATGGCGGTGAACTTTCACCAGCTTTAGCAGGGATAGCTCTTGCTGAATAGCTGCTGCTTTGGACATTCAGGAAGATGGTCTGAAACTCCACCAGAAAGTAGCTACAAATAGCTGTCACATCAAGAGCTGATCTAGTAATGGGCATAAAAATCCATCTTTAACAGACAGAGGATGAACCGTGCTTTTCATGTCTTTCCTATTGCGCAGGAATTGTGAAAAGAACATTCATAAAGATGATGTAGCTGAACAAATGCAGCTTAAAGAACCAACGATGGAGGAATACCACTGTTTCTCTTTCAAATAAAAAAGGTACACTCCACAGACTTAACACTGACTGGCCTGCATCATTCATCAGCATAGAGTTTTACAACAAGCTATTACACAACCAGAAATAGCGTGGCCAGCAGGGACAGGGAAGGGATCTGACCCCTGTACTGGGCACTGGTGAGGCCGCCCCTCGATTCCTGTGTTCAGTTTTGGGCCCCTCACTACAAAAAGGACATTGAATGACTCGAGCGTGTCCAGAGAAGGGCAAGGGAGCTGGTGCAGGGTCTGGAGCACAGGTCGTACGGGGAGCAGCTGAGGGAACTGGGGGCGTTTATTCTGGAGAAGAGGAGGCTGAGGGGAGACCTCATCGCCCTCTACAGCTCCCTGAAAGGAGGGTGCAGAGAGCTGGGGATGAGTCTCTTGAACCAAGTAATAAGCGATAGGACAAGAGGGAATGGCCTCAAGTTGCACCAGGGAACGTTTAGACTGGCCTTTAGGAAGCATTTCTTTCCAGAAGGGGTTGTTGGGCGTTGGAATGGGCTGCCCAGGGAGGTGGTGGAGTCCCCATCCCTGGAGGGGTTTAAGAGTCAGGTCGATTTAGCGCTGAGGGATCTGGTGTAGTTCGGAATGGTAAGTGTTAGGTCAATGTTTGGACTGGATGATCTTCAAGTTTTTTTCCAAGCTGGATGATTCTGTGATTCTGTGAACGTCGATGTCCCTTGATATCTGTGAAAACTTGTGATCTACTTGTTACTACAATTCTCTAGCATAAGCATAAATATACCAAACTCCTCAAATGCTCATGGTGCTCAGTCTTAGAGCAACTGTTAAACATCACTTAATAAAAACAATATCCTAACTCTAGCCATCCGCCAGTTCTCTATGCCCCTCATTTTGTTCTTAGGAAACTTTAAAGTTAACTGAGAAATCAGACACGTGGCAAAACAGCCATACAAAAGCATCTGCATAAGAAAATTCAAGTGTACCTTACCTGACAGTCCTGCAAAGAAAGTCTCATGCTCAACTTATGCACTGACACCCTGAGTATTATCCAAGCATCCACCAGAAAATCCTATTTTTTCAAGCATCTAGACTTGACTTAATTTAACTGACAGAATATATTTTTCCAAGATATTCTTGGACGCATACAGGATTAGTGCCTGCAGTATGTGTGGTGAGAGGTGGATGTATGATATAACTAGACATGGGGAAACCCACTTTCTCCTCTCTCATGCATGTGATAGGATCAATGAAGAAAGCAGTGAGATGTTCCTTGTTTCTCCCAGTGGTTTGACCTTCTTCCTCTGTGCAAGTGTGCGTAGGGCTCTGGACGAATATGAATTATTTTTTTTCTGGCTACTCACTGTGCACATTTGGATAGCTTCGCTTTTCTGAGCTGTTAGCTAAGAACTGAGGCATAGACAAAGCAAATGATGTTAGGACTTGGGACTGGAATTGAAGATACACAAACTTGATCTGCAGGGCTCCCAAGTATGAGTAGTGAGAGAGAGATATAGAGATGAGAGAATTATTTACTGAAATTAAAGGAGCAGTTCTTACCTATAATTTATTCTTTAAAGCCATATACTTTTCTAGGTCAAGGTCCCTATCTTGAGGAAAGTGGGCAGGTTCCCACATCTCATGAAGCAATCTTTCAAAGTGCTTGACAACTCACTTCTGGGGATTTCTGCAAGATAAATATGTGCCTTGTGAGGTAGTTAGCTAATCCTTACCTGGAGACATTTTGAGCCAGAGCTTCTCAAGACAAACTCTCTCATCTCTCCTAAGGTGAACATACGCTACTAGTGAATTCTCTGCTGAAGAAAGGTATTAACCCAAGTCTCAGAATAGGCTCCAAAGGGTTTGTCCAACACTTACAATAACACACGCCTCCTCTGGGAAGTAATACCAATTGTATAATAAAACTCACTGTGTGATTTGTCAGATGTACTGATTAGTCCTTCCCCTCTTCACTCAGTTACAGTGAAGAGAGAGTGTGTGTATAAGTGTCTCTATAGCCAAACATGGGAAAGGCAAGAGACACCACAGGACAAGTGTTTGATAATGAGATTTGTTCTCATAGAGAACAATCTCACTAAGATTCTAAACTCAATATATATTTTCCTCATCCACATCTCACTCCAAATGAGTCAACTAATTGTTACAGTTAAAACAGCAAGCTGGGAAAAAACATTTAGTGATTTTTATTTCAGCATGGTTTAAGCCTATTGTTTCAGTTAATTTTTTCTGTTTTGGGCTGGGTTTTCATTTCATAATTTTCAGCAGGAAGTTGAAAGCAACCTCCCCCCAACATTCTTCCTTTGACTATCTAGCAAACAAGGGATTTGAATTGTTCCATCATGATGCTAAATAATGGGTATAGGCTCTGATGTTACCACAGGCAACATTTTCAATACTTACAAAGAAAATGGATCTGGATTTTAGATGAAACTTGGGTCAGTCTGACAAAAGACAGGTAAGCTTTGTGGCTTTAATACATAACTTTGGCCTAAATTTCAAACAAACCTGGGGCAACTCAAGCTTTGGATTTAAGTGGTTTCATATGTCTCTCAAGTGCAGGTCATTTTCCTTAAATTTCAGTTGAGAGTCTGAGTTTGTTCAATCCTGAAAATCAGAGTTAAATTTAGGGGTGTGAACCCATCTGGACTAAAACTGAAGGAAATATTGGCACAAAGCTCAGTAAGATGAAACCGCCAAAACTTGTAACAGCTCTGATATATACGTCTACTCAGAGAGATATTTTAATAAAAGTCAGTACTTTTTCAGAATCATAATCACTTTAGTCTGTTTCACTCAGAGTTTGAGAAAAAGGAGGTAAATTTAAGTCACCTATACCTTTATGAACACTTTGATTAATTTAAGAAAAGGAGAAATTTTAATTTTATATTTTTTTACTAACATTTTCTACGTACCAATCAAACAAATTAGGTCAAGAAAAACTAAGAGGCATTTGGCCTAACACCACACTGGGAATAGAAAGAGGAGAAAAGAAAGGAGATAGGAAGAAAGGACAAAAGAGGGGAGGTAAGGAAAAAAGAGGAGAGGAGAAAAGATAATCTTAACACTAAACAGAGTTTGAAATCCATTAAAATACACATCATCAACATCTGAACTGGAAGAATTTCGATGGATAATGTTAAGTTTAGAGAAATTTTATGCTTACATAAATTTATTCATTATTTGAAGGGAGACCTCACCTCATGGTAAAACATTATGCTGAATTGGGTTATGAATCTCCAGAATTCTTTCCATTTCAAGTTTATTTTCAAGGGTTAAGGAGTGCTACTTAAATTGTAAAAATGCATAAACCAATACTATTTATCAAACATACAGAATTTCTCAAGTTCTCTAAATAACTGTTTAAAATTAAAGCAGATTGCAGAGACTGAATAAACCATTTGATAAAGCAGTGTATGTAACAAACAGCTCTAACTGAGCTTTTATACTGAAAAAGTCCTCCTCAAGCAAACGTCTGTGTTATAATGCGACCATTGTTTCTCTGGCTAATTACTGCTGTCTATGCCAGTGGGAAGCCTTGCTGTAAAGCAGCAGGAGTGTACACCTCCCATGTGCATGGACTTTTTGGAGATCATATAGGACAAAAAAGAGCTAGGGAAAAAACATACAAATGAAAACAAAGATCTAACAGTTTATTTTTCTAGGAATGAAATCAGTGGAATCCATAATACAGTCTCTATATTTGTTGGAGTATGCACTTATACATGAGTTACTAATCACGGATAAGAGTGTCAATGTGATAACCAGCCTTATGTTCATAGTGCCATTCAAAATAGCTGCTTTGAACCTTGGAACATTTCCAAATGTTCAAAGAAAGATATGTTTTAACTTAAGCCATTTTTATTTTATATTTTAAAAGTATTGTTCCATTTCATAGTGGAGCTAACCACATAGCCAAAAGCTTACAGATAGCTTATGCATATTTTGGGAGGTAGAGGAGAAAGTTAGCAACACCTGAATGAAGTACGAGGAAAAGATACATATGGAGATAAAATAAATTCCCATCATTGGAAATAAAAATGTTTTAGAGACTTAAATGTGTTTTTTGGAACTTGGAAAGATATATTCACATATCAACAGCAAGATCACACCCTCTTGTCCTAGATGCAGCAGCATAGCTTTCCAATTTTACCTATATATTTATAGTGTTTGGTCTCCGTTGTAACTCTATGGTAAAACTGGCAAAACAGCTAAAATAACTCCTTAGAATGAGCATTTCCCTGAATAGACTTCATTGCAGTTGGAGTTTGAGAGAAACTTTCCATGGAAAATTGTAAAACAGAGGGAGAGACTGAATACTTTTAAAATGTAAATCCCATATTAGTGAAATAAAAAAAGCTTTAAAGCCTTTAAAATTAAAATGACAGAAAAGCTGATCATTGAAATATAAACCCTTTTTTAATGTTACTTGTAGTCATTAGATTATGTATGAAATATAATTTTGAGGGAAAAAACAGGAAGCTATATAATATTACAACCCCATATATTTTTAAAACTGCCAATTTAAAGATACACAAATCATCAGCTTTACCAATTTTTTTCTGATCGCTTCCTGCTTACGTCAACAGAAATGTTGACATAAACTTTGTTGGGGAAAGGATTAGGACATACATAAAAGTACAGAAGTTTAACAAAATTCCTGAAGACCGCAGAACATATTGCTTTTAGATCTTAGCACATTTTTCTTGTGCATGCATTAAACACGTTTTATAGTTGATTATTAATTCAACCATCTAACTAGTTATTTTTTCTACACAAAGTCCTGTAGTAATGTTGTTCAACATGAAACCTCAAATTTTTCTGCTGTTTTGTGATCCATAAAGAAAATCTTACATTTGCAAAAATATTGCAAGGGAATAGTAATTAATATTTTCAAACTTTTAAAACACTAGTTTTAATATACTAAAATATTAAGCAAATTTCTAAGATGTTTCTAGCATGTTTCTATTCAACTGTGTTCATAGAATAAGAGAATCAGTTAAGTTGGAAAAAGACCTTTAAGATCATCAAGTCCAACGTTGTAAGTTAACCTTACACTGCCAAGTCCACCACTAAACCACATTCATAATTATTATTTGTTGATAACTGGATTAGTGCTTTAATTTATCAGCTGCTGGGTGTCACGGATGAAAGTATTGACACGGTAAGGATCTAGTAAAAATAATCAAGATTTATTAATAACTAACAACTATTTGTCAACACAAAATAACTCAGAAAGAAAAGCGACTTATTCAGGTTCTAAAATGACAAGATTCGCTCTAACTTACTTAACGGTACCATAATTTATACACATGTATACATGTGCATACACAAACCAGACATATACATACAGAAACAAAGGGGTTTGGATTCCGTAAAATGAACACAAAAGGGACAAGCACACAGGAACGAGGGTAAGGGCACATACACCCCCCACACACATCAACAAACAGGTGAAATAGAAGCTAGCTCAAGGAAAATTTCCCTCTCGAGTTTAGAGCAAATACTCACAATGCCTTAGCATTTCTCAACGGGCGATAATTGAGACTCGAGCAGGGGGAATTCGCCCTGGCCTTGTCTGAAGCAGACGACACCTTAAGGGTTTTGGTACCTGAGAGGCGTCCCTGCTCAGGGGAGATGCTGGTCACAGGCCCGCTGCGATCCAGGAGAGCTCAAAGGGTCTCTCTGGTGGTCGCAGTTTATAGGGTCCAAGATAATTGACTTTTGTAAAATGCTATCTGGTGCCTTCGGGCAGTTGCACAATCTTGCACAAGTTGCAATCCTGTTATTGTTCTGTCTGATCACATCCCAGGCACAGGTGTGTCAGGCCATCAGGGCCATTCTAACCTTTTCCAAGCAAGGGGGGGTG
>NW_020799099.1:2267402-2344586 GCF_003259725.1 Athene cunicularia
AGGAGACAGTCAGTGACCTGCTGCATCACACAGACACACACCAGTCTATGGGACCAGATGGGATATACCCGAGGGTGCTGAAGGAGCTGGCTGGGGTGCTCGCCAAGCTGCTTTCCATCGTTTACCAGCAGTCCTGGCTGACCGGGGAGGTCCCAACAGACTGGAGATTGGCCAATGTGATGCCCATATATAAGGGTCAGAAGGATGATCCAGGAAATTACAGGCCTGTCAGCTTGACTTCGGTGCCCAGGAAGGTGATGAAGCAGCTCAACAAGGAGGGCAGGGAGGGGTAAGAATTGAACCACCACACTGGGGTTTTTGTTTTGTTTTTTTTTTTTTTTTAATTCCTCCAAAAATGTTCAGGAGAACTTGCAATACTCTCAAGTTACTTCTGGATTTGACTGTCTTCAAACAGATTGACAGTTCAGTAGAAAGAGACTAGTCATCCTGTATTTCTTTTTGCGAAGCTTTTGGTTTTGGTGAAGTTTCAACATGTGGTGAATACTGTTCTAGGCAAAACACAGGACATATATGTTTTCTCTGTTGTAGCTGTGCCTGAATTCTGTTCACAAATATAGATCGATTTTTCTTTGACTTCATCAAAAATGGGCATTTCTGCAACAGTGTTTCCTTGTTCTTCTACAGCTGTCTTGGGCTGATGTGAACAAGAGAGAAGACAGACTTTTGAGACAACCAAATTCATCACCCCTTCATTCTAACTTTGAAATCCCACTGGAAGCAAAGTTAGAAAAAATTACCCTAGTTTTTTCATTACATTCTCCTGGCTAAAAACCTACCATGAATTTCTGTGAAATGGTTTGAAAAGGCAGTGGTATATGAAAATTGTCAAATCTACTTAGTAATTTGGGTGTTTGTATAATTTTTTTTTCCCCAGTGTTGACTATCCTTATTTTATCCCAAGCAGTAAGAGGGAATAAAAAAGATCTTTTGTTATTATTATTACAGCTGTTCAGAGTTATCATGAATATTCATACACTTATAAAAATTTAACTTCAAGATTTATATTATTTTATTGATTTGAAACACTTAGCCATGCTGCACAAGCAGACTTCTTCAAGGCTGAGATGTACTTGTTTATCTCACAATAAAGGATGGTATAAGCCATACAAGAAGACATGTTCCCTGCCTGACAAGTTCCCTGTTTAAGGGATGAATACATAATTGGCAAACACCGAATGAGTTTTCAGAATAGGTTTGTGAGGTCAGATTAACAGAAGAGTTAAGTTTTGAAAAAGTAATGGAAAGAGCTGTAGTTCTGTAGTTAGCACAGGAAGGAGTTTCTGAAGCATAACAGAAGAAAAAAAAAAAAAAAAAAAAAAAAAAAAAAGAGAATCAAAAGGATGGAGATGAGATAGAATATGTACTCATAACAAAGGAGAAATGAGATCATTTACCAAAGGAGTGAAGAACTGTGGAGAGCCTTGAGAAGGAAGAGCAACAACAGGGAACCTGGCAAATTATGTGAAAGAAGGAGGAAAGTGAAATAATCCAAGGGACCCTCGAGGGGACAGTTTTAACTTTCACTGGAGTGTACAGTAAAAATCAGAGTTGTCTATCTAAATAAAAATAGTCCCAAATGAGGCATTAATCCTGATAACAATGAATAAATACTACAGTCAAAAGTGCAATTCTGTCTGGCATACCACTCCTGAATGAGGCAGCTGATCCACTTTATCTAGGTGAGGTATCTCAGAGCACTCTTGTTTAAAACAATGTTAATGGTTTTGTAGTTTTGTAGTTCAAGTAATATATCTATTCAAATATATGTTTTTTTCTTTTAAATTGACCCAAAATGTTCTTAAAAAGTAAAAACTACTTAACTTCATTGCCTGATTGGTAACAGCGCTGTTACAGCACATGGCAATGTTTTTGTTGGTTACTTTCTCTCCAATGCCAACAGAATTATTTGAAGAGGAAGAGCTCTGATAGAGATCATGTTACAGTTTACAGTCTGTGACCACAAATGCTCTAGCATCTGATCTCCAGCTGGGTTTCAGTGGGATACCTTGGATCAATCTGTATGCAGAGAGCTACAGCAGAGATTCTATCTCAGTTGTTGATCAGGAACCAAACTGAAGCACAGCATAGGGCCCAAAGGCGGTTATGAAATGTCTTTATTGCAGCAGTTACTATATGCTTTCCTGTCTTGGGGTGGAGAGGTGAGGAGGCATCTTGCTGACTTTTCTGTTGGAGGTTGGTCAATGACATCATCACATGGCAATGTGAGATACATAGTGAAGAACTGGTTTCTTTGGATTCTTTGCACTACGGGGAATAAACATGCAAAGACCATGCTGAGGGCGAGCACATCAAAACACTTTCTCCTCTGGCATAGTCTAGAATACATTTTTAAAGCTCTAGTCCAAATAGTCTGACTGTGAAACAAGTGTGGATTTCAGATCACACTCAAGGAATAGTATAGATCTATCCATTTACTCCAGGAGGCTTTCAAACATTCTGGAGTATCCCCCTAGCAATTTTGTATGTAAGTTATTGAGCTATGTTTTACATGGAGCTATATTTCACAAAGGAAGGACCCAGGCTTGACAGTATGGGATCCTGTGGCAACTGATGTCTACTAAAGCACACACATGAAGGCAGGCATGGAATCTTTAATAAGTCTGATACCCTTAAAAACTAGATATTTCTTCCTCTTTATATTTTATTTGCTGCATTTCTTCACTATGGGTAGAAATGACCTCATACTTAAAACTCGTATTTTCTTTCTGTATGGAAATATTAGATATTTTAGGCCCATTCCAACAGTATATCAGCATATAAAACTGCCAGAAAAATCATGATTACTGTTTAAAGTTGATCAAAAGTTGGAAAGATGTGCTTGATGATGTGCTGAAAACCTAAATCACATATTTTACCTATCAGAAACATGCTGCTCTGAGAATTTAGCCTGTTTCGGATTCATATCTTGATGGTGAACTCCCTGTGTATTCCCTGATACCAAATACATAGTTGCCCACATGAATCCTTACTCTCTCAGGAGAACCTTTCAGCAAAATATCCATCTCCTCTGCTCAGCTGCCTATGACTGTGAAATTTATAGGAACAGAATAACTTTGAGAGCACTATCCATCACATTTAACCACATTTGGCTAAAATTAGGTGATAGTGCAAGGCAGACAAACAGGATGCTCCTACAAGCATGAAGCAAGGCTGAAATGAGGAGCTCCTCCACCACATGTGTTCGTTTTTGTGGAAGCCAACAAACATTAAGGCTGCAGACTAAACAGAAACAGCAGTATCTTGTATAACTTGTCAGGTTTTTGCATATTTCTCTTCATTATTTTCAACAATTCTACCCATTTCTCATATATGAGAATCATTTTACTTTCCCCGTAGACCATCAGCTCAGATATATTATCAGTTATGGAATTCATCCAAAATCCCCTGATGTGCTTGGCAAAATCACACTGATTTGAACTGATTTTGGAGGGTTCTAACATTCTGCAAGTGTGTAACTAATATTTATGCTAGTTTCTTTGGTTGCTCTTAATATATGTCTTGTCATCTTTGTTGGTAGACAATGCTATTATGGACAGAAAAGTAATGGAAAACACAAGTCTTTCTCAAGAGACAAAAATTAATTCCCTTATTCCTGTGTCTCATCTTCTAAGGTGTTTCTTTATATCAAGAATAAATTCATTTTCTCACACTACAATAAAAACAGAGGGAGAATATATCTGTCTAAATGAGCATAACTGATTTCTAGGCAAAGTATCAAGTATTTATGTTTGCGGGGAAAAAAAAAAAAAAAAAAAAAGTGGCAGATCTCAAATAAGCATTAAGTAAGTATAAAGATTAACATGTACTTCCAGGCAAATCAGCTTATTTCATAGTGTTTTGTCTCTTGTGTTTTAATGTGCCAATCATTCAGAGAATACTATGATTTTTAATCATCATATTGTTGACATAATTAGATGAAATTATGCTTAAAAATATTACTGACCTTTCATGTATTACTACAAAGGAAGATGGTTTTAGCAGTTCCTTAGAAATGCTAAATAGCTAAGTAAGAGTTGCTTGGAATGCAAATTGAAGAAATCCAGAGTTTCCTCCAATTCTCCTATCGAGATTTCTGTGGGTGTCCCAGGGCAGCCACTGTAGTCATTCTTTTAACCATAGTGTTTAATGATATGCAGGAATTTTGGCTGATTTAACTGCAGTAGCTTATTCCATATTTTTTTCTTCTAATGTTGGTATACCACATAAAATATATATTTTTCTTATCCTCCAGCATTTGATGTTCTGTTAAATTAAAAAGAAATCAATTCCCGCTGTGCATAATTTTCAAAATGAAAGTGAATAAAAGGGCCCTGCCCCCAACCCCATTATGCTAATGGTGACTTTGGGGAATCACCACAGAAGTTGTGAAGTTTTCATGAAAAACAACAAATCGCCTGCTAAGTGTATAGGATATGCAAAGAACTCTTGCAAGTGAGAAGAGCTTAGCAGAGATACAACTAGTCTCCACTGAAAGGAAGTCTTCCACTGCCTCACCAGGAGATGACCATCAGCTCAGGTAATGAGAAAGCAGGTAATGGAAAAAACATACATAGGTAAGGGGAAAGCAACATTTATCATTAGCTGAAGGTAGTGTTAATTGGTTACTTTCACTGTTGGAAAGAATTTTGATCACAAAATCGTCTAGGTTGGAAAAGACCTTGAAGATCATACAGTCCAACCATCAGCCCAACATTAACAGTTCCAAATTACACCAGATCCCTCAGCGTTATGTCGATCCGGCTCTTAAACACCTCCAGGGATGGGGACACCATCACCTCCCTGGGCAGCCCATTCCAACGCCCAACAACCCCTTCTGGAAAGAAATGCTTCTTAATATTCAGTCTAAACCTTCCCTGATGCAATCTGAGGCCATTACCTCTTGTCCTGTCGCTTACTTGGTTCAAGAGACTCATCCCCAGCTCACTGCACCCTCCTTTCAGGGAGCTGTAGAGGGCGATGAGGTCTCCCCTCAGCCTCCTCTTCTCCAGACTAAACCCCCCCAGTTCCCTCAGCCGCTCCCCGTACGACCTGTGCTCCAGACCCTGCACCAGCTCCGTTGCCCTTCTCTGGACACGCTCGAGTCATTCAATGTCCTTTTTGTAGTGAGGGGCCCAAAACTGAACACAGGAATCGAGGGGCGGCCTCACCAGTGCCCAGTACAGGGGTCAGATCCCTTCCCTGTCCCTGCTGGCCACGCTATTGCTGACACAAGCCAGGATGCCATTGGCCTTCTTGGCCCCCTGGGCACACTGCTGGCTCCTGTTCAGCCGGCTGTCAATCAACACCCCCAGGTCCCTCTCTGACTGGCAGCTCTCCAGCCACTCCTCCCCAAGCCTGTAGCGCTGCTGGGGGTTGTTGTGGCCCAAGGGCAGCCCCCGGCATTTGGCCTTATGGAAACTCCTCCAGTTGGCCTCAGCCCATGGCTCCAGCCTGTCCAGGTCTCTCTGCAGAGCCTCCCTACCCTCGAGCAGATCAACACTCCCACCCAACTGGGTGTCATCTGCAAACTGACTGAGGGTGCACTCGATCCCCTCGTCTAGATCATCAATAAAGATGTTAAACAGGAGTGGCCCCAACACCGAGCCCTGGGGGACACCACTCGTGACCGGCCACCAACTGGATTTAACTCCATTCACCACAACTCTCTGGGCCCGGCCATCCAGACAGATTTTTACCCAGTGGACCATATGCCCATCCAAGCCACGAGCAGCCATTTTTGCCAGGAGAATGCTGTGGGAAATGGTGTCAAAGGCCTTACTGAAGTCAAGGTAAACAACACCCACAGCCTTTCCCCCATCCAATAAGCAGGTTGCCCTGTCGTAGAAGGAGATCAGGTTTGTCAGGCAGGACCTGCCTTTCACAAACCCATGCTGACTGGGCCTGAGCATCTGGTTGTCCCTCATGTGTTGTGTGATGGCACTCAGGATGAGCTGCTTCATCAGCTTCCTGGGCACCGAAGTCAAGCTGACAGGCCTGTAATTTCCTGGATCATCCTTCTGACCCTTATATATGGGCATCACATTGGCCAATCTCCAGTCTGTTGGGACCTCCCTGGTCAGCCAGGACTGCTGGTAAACGATGGAAAGCAGCTTGGCGAGCACCCCAGCCAACTCCTTCAGCACCCTCGGGTGTATCCCATCTGGTCCCATAGACTGGTGTGTGTCTGTGTGATGCAGCAGGGCACGGACTGTCTCCTCCTGGAATGTGGGGGAGTCGTTCTCCCAGTCTCTGTCTTCTGGCTGAGGAGGCTGGATTCCCTCAATACGACTAGTCTTGCTCTTAAAGACTGAGGCAAAGAAGGCATTAAGCACCTCAGCCTTTTCTTCATCACTCATTACTGTGTTTCCTCCTGCATCTAGCAGGGGATAGAGGCTCTCCCTGGTCTTTCTTTTGCTGCTCACATACTTATAGAAATATTTCTTGTTATCTGTGATTGCTGACGCCAGATTAATTTCCAGCTGGGCTTTAGACCTCCTGATTTCCACCCTGCATAGCCTCACAGCATCTTTGTAATCACTGTCAGTGTCTAGCTCCTTCTTTGAAAGGTTGTAAACTCTCCTTTTCTCCCTGAGTTGCAGCCAAAGCTCCCTGTTCAGCCAGGGTGGTCTTCTCTGGCGTTGGCTTCTCTTACAGCACCTGGGGACCACTTGGTCCTGAGCCATTAACACTTCCTTCTTGAAGAGCGCCCAGCCTTCCTGGACCCCTATACCCTTCAGGACCGTCTCCCAAGGGACCCTGTCAAACAGGTGCCCAAACAAGACAGTCAGCTTTTGGATGTCCAGGATGGCAGTTCTGCTTCCCCCACTCCTGGCTTCTCTAAGAATAGAGAACTCTATTATTTCATGATCATTGTGCCCTAGTCGGCCTCTAACCGCCACATCATCCACCAGTCCTTCTCTGTTCACAAAGAGGAGATCCAGCAGGGCACTTTCTCTGGTTGGTTCACCATGTCATTGTATCAGAAGATACAGTCACATCTGTGTAAATCTATCAAATTGAGGTTGTGAAAAAGCTCAAGATCTGTTTCCAACAAGCTTTGTGTGTCAAGCTGCTGGGGAGCTCAGCTTTCTGCTTTGCTCCAGGGCAACCCTGTCACACAGACTGTACTGAGCTTGTCTAGTCCTTTTTTGGACTTCTACTTTTAACACCTGTAATAGACACCGGGCATTATGGTCTGCACTTTATTCATGTACAATGCAAAACCAGACACTTCCTCTTCTCTTTTTGACATAGGACACCAAAGCCTGAGTTTCAAGTCTTAAATTAATTTGGAAACTTTCTTCTTTTTTTTTTTTTTTCTTTTGAACATTTTGAAAAATAGTACTTTCTTCACAGTTTTCTTTCACAACAACAAGAAAAAAAAAGAATATAAATTGTGTATTTGAGCATCTGAGAAATTATAGGAAATCAGCTTTCACAGCTAGGTGTCATCCAAGCAAGACCTAGATCTATGTCACACATGGCAAACATTATGCTGTATTTAAATGACGTACTGCCAACAAACCAGTGCTCACGTAGCAGTAACATGCTGAAAACGTATACAAGCACAGAAACATGTGTCATCTTTGTATGGCTGTTTGCCTCATGCTTGATGCTACCAGTGCTACAGATGAAGTTTCCATTTGTTTTGCAGGTGCAGCCAAACTGAGAAATGGCTCTCAGGATTTCTTTTAAAGATCAGGTTACAGATAAAGAGCAGGCTCCTGCAGTGCTTTGAATGTTTAATTATGCCTAGGGTATCCTGTTTGAGAACAGTTGTTTCACACAGGTTTAATCTAAACCACAGATATGGTAGACATTGAAAGAATCTGATAAATACTGTTAATGTAGATATTGCATTGAACTTTCTTACATATATGTGCATGAAACTCAGTACAGTCAGGTTCTCTCATAAGGATACCAATAAAGCCACAGTGTTTGGTCAGAGAGAAAGCAGTGTTTCACATACTCTGCTTTGCTTTGCTTCTCTATGTCTAGAGTCTGAATTGTTGTTAAACCAAACTATGGAAGCTAAGAAAATCTCTCTTTTATTTTCATGCCTAGGAATGACAAATTCCTTTACTCCAATTAACAGTTTGCAGGTGTGGGTTTCAATTTCTGAACAACACCTTCTCCAGAACTTACTGAAATGAAAACCATTCTGCTTGAAGGGAGATATCATTATTTGATATCTATCAAATAATGTTAGTATTTGATATTTATATTTATATATAATCTCATTTTCTTCCACAGAAATTTCACTCTAAGCACATATATCCTGATTACTAGTTGCTACAAGTGTCATGAAATGAAAGGGAATTCAATGGGAGCCATAGCAGACTTTGTCCCATTTGGTCCCTTTTCATTCTAATCTGTGTTGAAATGGAAAAATGGTGTAACATAAAAGCCATTGATGGTTGTACTCAAAAGGCACAAACCAACTTCCTAGCAGAGATCAAAACCACCAAGATCAAAACAGTTTGGATAACAAAATCATAATTTTTTTTCTTTCCCTCCTCCAGAGCAGATGAACAATATTTTGTACAAGGGAAAGAGTGTGAAGTACCACCAGGCTTAGCTGAGTGTAGCAGTCTCTTGTTCTCAAAATAGAAGTGTAGCCATACCCTCTTCTATGGCTTCTTCTCTCATTCTTGCCTTTGCTGGTTACAATGGGCATAAGTTTGTCAAATATTTCTGCTACAATGACCAGAGAAACAGTTGGATATAAATTGTCTACCTTGGTTAAAATAGTTCTTCAGTCCTTCAGATGGATCTGTTTCTCTGGAGTCTTAGGTAAATGTCATACACCTAGCAGCTTTTCTTCATAATTTGTAGTGCTATAATTCCATTTTTAGAAGTTATTCAGGAAAATTCAGTTTGCATGTACTTTACCAGTACAACAAAAGAGTTTCAATTACAGCACTTCATTCTTCATTCATATCAAGAATTATCTGAGGAAGACCTTTCCAAGTTATCTCATATCCCTTTCTAGATACAGCTGAATGGAGAGGGATAGATGAAAAGCATTCATTTTTCTCAATTTTAAAATAAAGTTTTTTACTGCTTTAACTCTTGTGGAGCCAATAATATGTTGTCTGCTGACAGTCAGTCTATCAATAAGGCACACAGAGGTTCAAGCTGATTCTGATCTGAACCAATTGACTTACTCCCACCATATATATAAAAAAGGTAGAACATATGATATGTATGTTGAAAAGTAGCAGCTTAATAACAATGAAGTAATCTGAAGTTTATAGCATTTTTTGGCTGGATTTCAATTTTGAAAATCCAGATCAGGGAGTAATTCAATCTGCATTTTGTTTCATTTAAATCAATATTTCAGGATCTTAGGGTAGGATGAACATCTTATGGTTTTTGCTCATCCCTACTGAGTATTAAAAAAAAAAAAAACAAACCAAAACAAATCCCACAAATCCCCCCTTTCTATGTCAGATTTCATATTCCAGATTTTTTGTCCCTGTTTGAATTGGTTCAGTTGCTTTATAATACAGTGTATGCAAAAGGGGAGTATGAATCTCCCTGCCTTGGTAGAAACATAAAATCTTGAAGTCAGAGGCCATTTGTGCCACTGCAATCTATGGAACTGTATCTCATGAGGTTTAAACTCTTCTTTCTGAATCTCTCCAGCTCAGCTTCACAAGCTAATCTCTGCTTCTTTTATTCTAAAGCAAGAATAATGAAAAATATAGGAACGGAAAAAACCCTCTAACAACAAAGAATCCAAACTATTCATCAAATATGGATAAAGTAAATGATACACAGTCCTCAATTCATGGTCCAAAAGCATAACAAGTAAGAAAACCTGTGAAGCTTTAGAAAAAGAAAAATAAATAATTTGTGTTATGTTAAGGACATTAAAAAGCCATTATTTGATATCATAACTAAATCATGTTATAATTGCCAGAAGTTAAAGCCTCAAATGGCATTTTATCCTCCACGGAGAAAAGTACTCTTTTATTTTATGGTTTTGGTTGGGGGTTTTTTGGTGTTTTTTTTTTGTTTGGTTGGGTTTTTTTTTTTTTTTTTTTTTTTTTTTTTTTTTTTTTTTTTTAAAAGCTGCATATCTGTCAACTTCAAACCATATCTAAGAATTACAGTAAGAGAAAAGAAGTCAACACCCCAGGGAGTTTTCCAGTGAGAAAGAGCAGATCAGGGAAGTAAACTGGAAATGGACTCTACATATACATTCCAGGATTTCTGGCTTTAAATCTGCACAATAACTTATTGAATGCACAGAAAATGTTAAATCATTGTGGTTTACTTAGAAGTGTTTTTAACTTAGAATACAGGGAAAACAAGACTTGCTACCTATGTTTATCTGCAGATGCTGATAATTCTCAAGATGTACAAGGAAAATGGATTCAGCATTTTACATATTATGTAACAGATGTATCTGTATAAATCAGAAGGTTACTGTGAGTTGACTATGGGACCCAAGCCAAGGTTACCTACCAAGAGATAACATATTATGAGACTTTCAGGGAGAGTACATTAAAAAAATATTTAAAACCTCTCTGAACCTGAAGATCTGGGTGAGATCCTAGACAGGTGTCATTTTTTTTTTTTTTTAATGAGTCTTTACCAGTTCATACTAGTAAATCCTTTCTATGCAGTGAGAGAGAAAAGACATTACTTGAATTACTTCCCTAAAAGTCCATAGCAACTTAGTATCACAGAAGGGAGGATATTTTGGGTTTGTTTTGCATAGATAAGTTACTCATTCTTTTAACATGTACTTTTTTTGTGGTCAAAAACTTTCTTTCCTAAGTATAATTTCATTCCAACCAAATTGTCTACAGAGTTTTCACTAGAAGCCAGATAGACATAATGCAGGTTTGCAGGTACAAAGAGGATGAAAGCTGTCTCTTCATAAATTGCCACATGTAGAAGACAATTGGCAACAGGTACGAGTTTTGGGAGAGGTTTTATCTTGGACATAAAAAGACATTTTTTACAGTAAGAACAGCCATTCACTGGACCAGTCTCTCCAGAGACATGGTAGAGTCCTCATTGCTGGAGGTTTTCAAGACACCTTGGGACAGGGTGCTAGATAATATCTAGCCTCCTTTTCCCACTAAAGGTTGGACCAGATAACCTTTGAGATCCTTTTTGACCTGGATTATTCTATAATAGGTGGTGTTCTTTGGAAAGGCCTGATGGCATCCCATACACTGATTTTAGGAGGTAGTGTGCTCCCAAGGGCATTTCCCTAAGGAAGAGAGGAATACCAAAATGAGGAGTGTGGGTACTGTCAGAGGGAGAAATGGTGATGGGAGGCTCTCCAGACCCAGATGACTGAAGAGATTTTAGAAGCTAAGGATCACTTCACACTGTCTGTATGGAAGGGTAGTTGTTCTGTTTTTTAACATCCCATTACAAAGTACATGACTTCAAGACTAGACCTCACTGAAATGAAAAAGAATTTCAATATTGATTTGATTTCACCAAAGAGCTTTGTTCAGATTAAGAACTGGAAGTGGTCAACTGTATGACCGTTTCCTGAGGAGTGACTCCTCACTGGCCAATTATATTGGGACAATAGACCATTTTCCACTGTAATTTATACGTCATATTATACGATATATTTATTTGGAAACTAGAACAGGCACCATTCTGCATGTTTTGTAAATTTAGGGTACACAGTCCACAATTTTTAATTTTTCCAACACAGACATTGCTCAGGGTCAGGCTAAACACCATAATGTATTGTCCCATAGAGATAGCCGAGATGTCTCTCTAAACAAATCAGCTTAATGTGGATAGCACAGCTGTGTTGACATAGTATGCATCCAGACTCATATTTGCTGGTTTGCTACTGCTGCATATCTGCTGTAATCCTGCAAAATTTCTAATACAGGATGTGGCAAAATGGAAGCGTGGAGATAAGATCAAAAACTCTGGTCTAGACAAGGATTTAATGCCTCCTTTCTAGTTTCATGATTGCAAAGACTGATGTTGTGATTCAGGCTTTTGAATCTTCCCTTAGGAGGTAGCACTGAGATTCAACACTCCAAGCTGACTAACAGCAAATTTATTTTTCTGAGGTAAAAACTATCTCTAAAAGTCTTTCCTCCTTCACTTGAAACAAATCCTAATTACATGTTAATTCTAGTATATTTTCCAGTTTATTATGAGTCAAACTTCTGGGATAAAGAAAATAACAGGTATCTTCCTTTTTCACAATTTACTCCTAATCAATGCTAAGAACAGCTGTCCTGAAAAAAACTACTGAATTTTAGCATCTTTTAGATGTACTTGAGTCAACTGGTAGATTACTGTAAAATTCTTTGAAATCAGTAGTTCCTCTGAGCAATGGAAGTGATCTTTGAATTATTTTTGGTAGAAACCTTGAGAGGATTGACCATAGATGCATTAAAGCTGGTGGAGGGAGGTGTTTTTTCTTCTTAAATGATAAAAAGTGAAATGGATAAATCTGGGACAGTACTAAAATCCTCCAACAGCAGGAAACACAGTAATACTATTTTGAAGAAACATCACACAAAGAGGGTTAACAAGCTTGTGGCCAAGATGTGTGTGTTTTATAAAACTGATAAAGAAGTTAGGGCTAAATACTCCAGCATTCTGAAAAATTTAAAACCATGTATCTTTACAGATAATTGAACCAAACCATGCCTGCCTTCAAGTAAAATATAAAATATTGATTCATTTTTCAGAAAACTCATCTCTAGACTTCCATGTATTATCTGTAGCAGATGTTGACTGTGTGATTTGCCATGCTGTTCATATTTGGTTAGAGTGAACATTCACAAAAATGTCTTTGTGTTGTGTCAGCAATGCCATGCACATACATAGAGTTGCACATTTTGAGCTATTCTGACATGTAGGGAAGGAGGGTAGAAAGCAGAACAAGAAACAGTAGTAGTGACTGGGAGAGAAATGTAAAGAATTAGTACAGAGGCCTTTCAATCCAAAGTATCAGATGTAATTAGATAATGGCCTAGATCTTGCATTGGGTTGTTTACCACCTTCAATGTGTTGGTAGTTCATACAGATCCCTACCTCACACGACAAGTACATAACTTCTCTTTTCATAATGTCTCACTTTGTGGCAACAAGATGAGACTGGTAGCTTAATAAAAAGCCAAGTGCTAACAATAGTCTCCTCAAAACTGTGTCAGAACAGAATTAAACTCTGGGTGATATCTGAATGCTGGACCAAATATCGCTGACTTCAAAAAATAAAATACCAGACAAGAAACCAAGTGTGTTGTTCTGAAGCAATGCAGTTGCCTGTAAAACAGTTACAAGTTTTTCATTATCACAGAGTCATCATCAAAATATGTGCCTTGGCTTGAAAAAGCAGCCCACGAGCGATATAAAAAGAGGGAAGGGGAGAAAAAAACCCTTTCCATTCCTCAAACGCAGTGTCTTTGTGGTTGTGTCCCTGGCTGTCAACACTTTCCTTCCCGGTTGAAAGATTATTAGAAAAACAGGGTTCTGCCAGTGCCAGTGGCCTCAAGAGCCTCATTATGTCTTGAGGATAACCCCAAAGAGAACACAAAATCTAAACATTGGCCATACAGAGTCCTTTTTAGTCAGGGTAGAAACACATGCTTCAGCCAAGTTTACCAGCAGGTGAAGCTCACATAGCTGCACACAGTCAGAACTAAAAGGAGACCATGAGGAACTTGGCAGTTTATATCAGACTCTCTATGGGGGGAAAAAAAAAAAAAAAAGGGCAGGCAGGGAAAAGGATCTGGACCCAAATTCACACCATGCATTCCCTTTTCTCCCTGAGCATTTCTCTTTTTGTCTTCTGGAGGGGGAAAACTAGGCCTATGAGAAGAGAGGTGAAAAAAAGGGGTGAAGATGGACTCCTTGGAAGCGTTTCTCATGAGATAACTAAAGGTCTTGTGGTCATATCTTAAGCCCATCATTTTGGGAAAAAGCTTACAATGCTTTTATGGTTTTTTGCTCTTGGACTAAAAGCCTACAGCTGTTTTGAAGGTTGACATAGTTCTAGTATATAATTAATACCATTTCCATTTAACTCACCAGTTAAATCTTAAACAGAATGCACAGGCTGTGACATATTACTGAAAAGAAGCAATGCATATTGGACAGCTAACTTGGTGGTGGCCTTTAGTGCTGTGCCCTGTTGGTTTGGTGTCTGTGGTTACCATTTTTCATTGGAGAAATGTCAAACAGTTCATGGGCCTGGCAAACATAACTATCACAGGCATTTGTGCTTCTGCTTGCTTTCATCTCATGAAACAGTTGCATTTGCTTACAGAGTATGTGCAGATTTATAGGCATCTATGCAAGTTACATTCTGCATACATGTATATCTCTTTTTATAGAAATATGCATAGGATATAGAGAGGGTCTGGTTGCAGTATAGTGTAGTTTATTTCTACTAGATAGCCCAGAAACAGGTCAATAAGTATGCTCCAAAACTAGCTAGCATTACTGGAAGTCAGTTCTGTCACTGCAGTGTGGATATACTTTTCAAGTGAAAGATTCATTGTGAATACCGATTCAAAATGCAGAAAAGGTTGTTTCTGTGATCATTTCTGTCTCTAAATTCTTTCTTTAGTGTATTAATAGAAAACAGGCATGAAAAGGAAAACAAGCACACCAGAAGTAAGACGTTGACTAAATATTGCAACATTTTTTCAGCATTTCCGTAAGTCTAGTCAACCAACTTAACTGTCAATTGCCATATATATTTGAATTAGAGGATAAGGTTTCTCCAGTGAGAGCTGCTCCCAGCAGAAGTCCTGGTTAGCACAGATTAGAAATACCGCTTAATGTCATTAAAGTAATCAGCTCTCACTAACAGCAACCAATCAGCTGGCGTGGTGTCTATTACTGGTAGACAAATTTGTCATGACTTAACTAAAAGCAACAGCAAAACAGCACATCCTACTTCAATACAGTAGGGATGAAATATACACCAGCAATAGCCTCAGAGGGAGGTTATTCCCACAGAGGAAAATTTCAAGAAATGTACTCAGAAAAGATTGTTGCTCCCCACTGTTTCTCTTGCTTTTTTTGTTGTAAACGTACTGTTTGAGGGAATTTTTCCTCTCTCCAAATCTTTGGTGTGGATATGTCAGTGACTGGGGCTTGCCCAGAATGCAAGCAGTGTGGACAAGCACAGCTCTGAGCTACTGTAATCACATTATGTTCCCCTTATGTTCTTTCCATCAACTGACTATAATGTGGCTGGTTGGCTTTGAATTGGGATTATTAGTTTTGAAACCCTTTAAGGTGTTGGGCCCGTCTGAATTTTAGACACACAGTAACATAACACCTGCTCTTTCAAGAATCTGCTATCACTTCTGAAATTGGCAGGTGACTGTATTTTTAACTGTGGGGGGCACTACAATCCCCTAAAAACCAATTTTATTTATTCCCTCCTAACTCTTAAAACCTACCTTTATATCTTTTCTTTAATTTCCAAAGGTGTTCTCAGATTGACTACTGTTGGCTCTATATTATTACTCCCCTATCCAGTCTTTTTTATTATTTTTCTTATTAGATCCCTCACACTGTTTTTCATGTTTGTATTTTGAGAACCTGGTATTATATTTTCCTTTTACTGTTTATAAACTTCTATAATGTTTATTCTGTTGCACATGATCATGTAGATAGAGTAAATGTGGTATTCTGAAAATGATATTGAGGTTAGGTAATTAAGGATTTTTCAATATTGCCTCCTCTCTTGGGTTCTAATATAAATCTATGCATTGTCTGAAACATGAGTATTTTTACTTGTGTGAGACTAGAGAAGTGACCTTCTCTGCCTCTCTGCTGCCACGATCAGAAAATGCCTCCCTGAACAATGCAGCCTGCACAATTGTATCATTTTCAAAGTTTATTGGTCTTTAGTATGAGGCCAATACTGAAAGAATGACAAATGTCTTTCAAACTGTTTATACATGCCTGTTGCACACAAAAGAGCTGGCATTGCCTACTTCATTTTTTAAGTGGTCTAACTCTTCAGCTCCAAATGGATATTTTTGGTTGGTACTGGGTGCAAGCTGGAATAGAATTTGAAACAAATGTTTTCCCACAAAGAACTGAATTGAGAAAGACAGTGGTTGTGAAGACACCCTCAACAACATCTGGGAAAATGCACACTGATTAGCTAGTTTTACTTAAAACAGAGAATATGTTTGGGTTTTTTTCTGTGGCAGAAGGCCTGATTGCAATTTTTGTATTGAGAGGTTGCTTATTACTTGATACAAACTTTCACATTTAGCAGAGAATTAATGAATCATAGAAATGTTGGTTGGAAGGGACTGCTGGCCTCCACCTACTGCAATCTTCTGTCTGAAACAGGACCGAAGCTAACCTTAAACTGAGTCAGTCATGACTTTGTCCAACCAAGGCCTCGGAGAAAGGCAAGTCCAAGGCCTGCCTGAGCAGCCACAAGTGGGCACAGTAGCTATCACCCACAAGATTTAAAAAAAAAAAAAAAAAAAAAAAGCAACTTAAAGAGCACTTTCAGGAAACCATAAGACCTTTGCTACTACATTGTTCTCTCCACCCTCTTAACCCCTGGGAAATGTTTTTTCTGCTTAAGAGCACAGCTTTTCTGGTGTGCCACCATTTTGTCACCAAGAAAAGAATGCAGCAGAAGCACAAAGTGGTTACTACTGTTTTATTAAATAGAGATCCTCATAAATTCCAGCTGCTGACCATGTGTTCCATCTTTTCATGTGCAAACTCACTCTCATTTTAAGAAATGCTGAGCACATATGTGAGTATGTGCTCCTGCAAGTCCACAGACTTTGTATTTGCATTGCACATAAACCCTCAGCATGTGACTTTAGCATGAAAGATCTGTTGCCTTAACATCGGTGGCAATGCAGGATTGGAATTCAGACCTAATAGCAGAGGCCAAGAAAGGCTTTGCTCAGAAAAGCCACCAAGGTTTTCACAGGGCATTTGTAGTGATGGTTAAAACCCAGCAGGCATGACATTAAACCTAGTATCTAGCTAGTATTGCTTCTAAATGCCATCAGCTGCTATCCTCAGGAGAACATGGTCATTTTTTTCCTAGTTAACTTCACTGGAATTTGGAGGAGATGTTTTGTAAAGGGATTTGATCCGTTTGCTGGTTCAACTTTTCTAAATCCACCCAAAATCACAAAACCACTTATTTGGATATTTCCTCCCTGAAGAGAATGGGGAGAGGACTTTAGAAGTTACATTGGTTTGACTTCTGTATTAATATGATGCTGTAGATAACTGTGGTATCTTAAAGGCCACCATATAAACTCTCCAACCAGAAGGAAGCTCACAACTAATCACTGAGGTACAAGAATCTCAATATGAGGAGTTGAATCGCAATTCAACAGACCATCAGTCATAATCACAGAAATTGTTATTTTAATTCCTTCACTTACTTCTTAAATGGGAGAGCCTATTTAAATTTTATCCTTACATACAACTCAATGAAGTCATGGATATTAAAGCACATCAAAGAAGTACACCACTAAGATAGGGAGTCATCTGCAGCCCTCTATGACTGGAGCAAACGCAGCCCCAGGAAACTTCATTGCCAAAATAAACTGTTGCTTTCAGTATACCTAATAATATATATGGCATACAAATACGTATATATATATAAGGGAAAATATACAGTGCAACACTTGTATTAATCCATTAAATTACTATCTGCCAGCTTTCCAAGATAGTAGCAAGCAACTAGAATGACCTGAATATGACTAAACCAGACATTCAGTATGAGCAGGGCTTCTAAATAGGGGAGATGAAAGTTGATTTCTCCAGTGAATAGACAAGAAATTGAGGAAGAAGTCTGCATTCATATAAGTGATGACTAGGCAGAGAAGTTGTGGTTTACCTCATGTAAAATTATTTAAAAACAAAGGCAACATTCTGCTTGCAAGTTGCAATACTGGCCTTGAGAAGGGTTTGGTTAATAAAATATTGCAAAATTCTTCAGAAAGCTATTTAAAGGTATGTTTCCATATTACTGATACCTTGTTTATGTACCAAAGACTGAGGCTTTTATGTACCAAAGACTGGTTAAATTATTACTTCAAAAGATATATTGAAATACTTCATACTGCATTATTTTCAGCAGGATTTATTTAGGATAAAGTTGAGTGTTGGTTCTTACAAGGAAAACTTATTTCAAGAAGAAAAGAAGAGGGAGAGACACCCCTTTGATTAATACTAGTAGAACTAAAACTAAGCCAAAATTCTGCCATTCTGTGATAGTAGTGGGGTTAGAAAGGATTTAAATACAGTATTTTCTGAGGGGAAAAACAAAGCACTTATACAAATGACTATTTTTGGTTTTCAGTCTTAGAGTGAGGGCACTGGATATTTGTTGCAGCATGATCCTGTTGCTGGAACTCCTGGAGGCTGTGACAATGCTGTAGGACCCAAGATTTCTCAGCTCTTGTGCAAAAATACATCCACTGGCCGCTTCCTAACTCCATGGTGGTATGAGGTTCCAAGCGCCCATGGCAAGGGAGAGCAGTATGAGAGCCTCAAGGGAGCCAATTAGGGCATGCACCAGTCAGTCCCTGGGGACTGGCCGCATGGGGCACTCCCTAGTCCTGCTCAACATAGCCTAAAGCCCTAAACAAACGTGGGTCATAACACTTCTGAAATATAAATTAATATTTGGAGCCACAGATAAGATCACTCATACCAACCAGTCTAAGTGAGGTCAGTTTTGGATTATTCATAATGAAGATCAGCCATTTCAAACAGCTCCTTCTACTCCAACCTGAATTATTGCTATATTCTGGAAAGGGAAGTTATTTTCTGGCTCTTCAGAGTGACAAGGTCAGAAGTACACAGAGAAGAAATAATATCTAAATGCAGTGTAAACCTTTGGCATGTAAACCAGAGCTGAAATAATTTAATGCGGATGTAATGTGAGGACTTTTCTTCTTCTCATTATTTGCCAGAGAGATTTGTATAATACGTGACTATTCATCTGCCAAAACCATATGCATCTCTGACAGAAATCACATTATGTTTTGTGTCTTTTTTCACGTGGACTGACAAATACAGCCTTCCTCACTGTTTTTTCAATAGTGGAAAAAATTCATCTTGTCAGTATTTTCTAAAACCTGAGACTGTTCCATGTCTGTTTTCATCTTTTACAAAAAAATTAAGACAGGTTTTTTTAGAGATAGTTTCTGAGAAGGAAAAATAATGCTATGTGCAATTTCACTATTTATCTGCTATTGTTTTAAGTATAAAGGAAACCCCAGAAATTTCCACACCTCTGCCAACTTTTAAGTCTGGTTATTTCTGTACTTGAATTTAATTTAGAGGTAAAACCTTTTGCTAAAAAGGTTGAGAATCTTAGACACCTCCTAAAATTCTAAGTGTCAATTGCCTAGAGAAATTTACTGCTCAAAAATATGTAGTTCAACCAAGCAGTTATAGTCTATTAAAAAACCCCAGTAGTCTTGGGGGTTTTCCTTTTCCATACCTTTGCCTTTCAAATATGGTTGGACAGTGAAGCATCATTGTCTTACTTTGCTAATGTTAAACCTAATCAAACTTCAGTCTTGCTATCTCTATGCTTCTCCCTCTCAAAGACATGAAATATTTTCACAACTTGTTTTTGATTCTAATGTTTCTTTTGCATTAGTTTTTTATTCTTGAAGCACGTGTACCGCTGTCATTTGTTTGTAACACTGGCCTCTCCTTGTAAGTTTGTGCAAATTTAGTTTGAGATGGGACTGAGAAGTGTTAATTTCTTCTGTTTTCCTGATGTGCCCTGAAGAAGGGTCTGATTAACAACCAACTCTTTAGGTCTCTAGAATGGAAATCCCTCTAAAACAGATCTTATCAGAAAACACAGCTAGGGCTGTTGTTAACCCCCAGCAAGCTCCCTGAGACTTGGCTGACATCCTCACATTCCAAAAATCTTTAAGAAATTTGTTGCCTCTTCCCCTGCAGAGTAATCACATGTTTAGGAGGCTCCTCACATGAACCAGATTAAAAGGAGCAATGGACAGATCTTTATTTATTGGAGAAACTGAAAAACACAGGAAAAGGGGTGCCAATATGAAAGAAAGCTTAAAAATATTTTAAAAACCCAAGACATCTATGTTCTGTTAATCCTCCCTTGTTCTAGAATAACAGGATTTCCCTCTGTAGGGGTTTTGCTGAGAAAAAAAGTCAATACAGCACAACTGGACACTGCCTAGCAATGTGAGGGCTCTGTACACAGCATTTTTCTAGCTGAACTTAATGCTGGTAATTTCTAAACAGCTATTAATCAAGAAATATAGTGTGCATGTGTTTGGTGCTACCAAGACAGCTCATGAAAGTTTTGGGGCTTTTTTTGCCAACTGTCAGGTAGCCATAGTGCAACATGATTACCTCTCTCAAGTGTGCAATGAACATATTCTGATTACAAAAAAAACAAAAAAAAAACAAAACAAAACAAAACAAAAAAAAAAAACCCAAAAAAACCCCCACAACATTAAAACCATAGATATTTTTGTGAAAAAATGTCATCTTCGCTGTACAGGGGTAGTTGTTTTTCATCAAAGCTGCATTTCGGTATTGCCATCAATAATAGTACAACTGTCTTTAGAGTTTCAGGAGACTCTAAAAAGTGAAGATTCCTATCTTGCCTCATAAAATTCATTCCAGATTCCTATGATTTGGTTGGAGGTTTTGGGAAGCAGTGTTGGACATCTAGAAGATGCAACAAAATGTGTCTTGAGAAGAAAGAGGGAGGGTGTATAATTGCATATTTGTGTAATTTACATCAGGATAGGAAATATTCCTGCAGTGCGCATGAAAGACGGATATTTGCATCTTTCAAATGGATGGTCATTCTCAATCTTCAAGATTCTAGCTTGAAGAAAATGGGCAAGATCTTTTTCAATTTATTATTTCTTTAATTGGTAACCAGTTTTCTGTTTAAGATATGTAGTGCTCAATTGACAGCAAAGACTTTAAGTGAAGTCTTGAAGAGAAATGAACTGACTATCAGTTGTTGTTGGCTTCATTCTTTCTGCTATACAGGAGTTTAATGAATACAGTTCTCCTGCTCTTGGAATAACAAATTCAACATGAGAAAATTGCTCAGGGAACTTACAAGCCAGAATTACAATGTACAAGGCAAAAGACTAACAGGGATCTAAATGAAGATGGTAATCATTAAATGATCCCTTCTTTGAGGGTTTACGTTGGAAAGCCTTAGCTGGCTTAGAAATTTGAGCCAAGCCCCTTCAGCATAAAACTCTCTGGTGAGCGTGAGGAAGCTGCTGGTTTACTGTGGAGTCCCTTGAGAGAGGTAGGATGTAAAGGCAAGTGTTTTTTCAAATATTACTGAAGTAAGTTTCATAACAGACCTGAAGAAGTAGCAAAGTTATTGTTCCCAGTTGACAGATTTGGAACCTAAACCACTAAGCAATGAGGTCATTTCTGTGAGACCAAGCTGCAAGCAACAGCCTTTGCCATCTCACCTTAGAGCCCTAGCAAACAGTTTCATCCCTACAATTATTCTTCAAGGCAAGATAATATGATCCTCCACTTTATAGCTGGAGAACTGACACCCAAAAGCTTTAGCAACTTGTTGGAGATCATACAAAAAGTCTTTGACAGGTCTGAAAACTGAAACCAGATCTTCCGAGCCCCAGTCTGATACCTTAAACACATGCCCATCCTGATTCCTGTCCTTTTGCCTGTTACTTAAGCCAATTTTACCTGACTTGACTTTAAAACATTGACATTCAGAACATAGTCTGCTCATTGCATTTGTTTTGAGGTAATGAGCACTAGCAAATACAGCTAGTCAGGCAGCATGGAATGGCTGACACAGCCCACAGCACAGACATGCACCACAGAAGCAGAATTTCAGCAGCATTTTAGAAAACAGACATGTCCCACACCATGCAATTCCTCACCTAATGCAGAGTTTCAGAGCTGCATACCAAAGGCACTCTATACCTGTTCCCTGATAAGACATTCCTGATTGCTGCTTAAAAGATGAAAAGAAAATTTGATGCCAAAGAGAATCTCTCTAATGCATCTTGTGAATGTCATCCCACTAACAAACACCCTCAAAAATGCCAAATCAAATGCAAAAAAACATCAAAACAAAACCAGCATGCTGGAGGAAACATACTCTCACTCTCTCCCTATGAACTACAGGGCCCTTTGGGAAGCTGCCTTCATACCCCAGTCAACAAATATAGAAAATCATAAAGATATCTTAATTGAAAAAATAAATGACTCGCAGCAAGTCTGGGCTATCTCAGTCCAAACAACAAAGCAGCTCAGTTTATTTAGGGAAGACGGATTAGTGGAGAAAATAGTTATCAAACCACAAAATGACTAACCAGGGACATCCCTGCTAAGAGATTTACTTTCTTAACACAATGGCCCAGATTGTTTGTTCTATTCTTTATGCTTATAGAGCAGTGCAAGAGAGGGTGTGCAAAATTAGGATAAGGCACTTAAATTCCTCTGTAATTCTGGTGTCAGTCATGTAGTCTTTCACATATTGTCAGCAGCTCTCTATATATTCCCTGGGCCATTGCAGCAACCAGGGTGACTAAAGAGTAGAAATCCTCTGACCATGCTACCTTCTTTCCTGGTCACATTCCTGATACTGTAGCAATGATGAAAACCATCTGTTGAAGCTGTTTCCCTAAGACCAGAAAAGACCCATTTAACCATGGTTGAGCTGTGGATCTGGATGAATAAATAGTGTTTATGCAATTGTTTAATAAACTTTCAAAAGCAGTGAAATAAAATTTTTGTTATCTTACTTAAAAACTGGGGAGGGGGGAAGGAATGAGGAGTGGATATAAGTGGATATAACCAGAAGTCCTTCTGACTTTTTGATGAGTACCTTCTCATGGTATTTTTCTAGACAGTGACTTCACATGCTTTCTGAGATGAGGGAATAGCTATTCCTAAAAAAAACAAACCCAAACAAAAAACCCCCCAAAACAACCCCAAACCCACAGTCCCTGGAGGGGTGTTTTTGAAGCTCACTATTCTTGTAAGGTTTGACATCTACAATTTGGTGTCCAGCAGTTCTTACCAATAAATGAAATACAACTAATTTTATTAAATGCTGTGGAATTATCATTCCTATTTACTGAAAAGTTAAATATTGAGAGTAAAAAAAAGAAAATATGTGGAAAATTGTATAATTTGAATAGAGTCTATATGAAAATCTGTGGTAAATTCACATCAGATCTTAATCTAACTTTTAGATTCATTCATCACGCAAACAAAAAACCATACAAAGACACGCTGCCCTTTTACTGCACTTCACAAAAAAACGTGATGGAAAGCACAGGGCAGAAATATGTTTACGAAACTACTCCACATAATCCACATAAATGACTAATACAAGTATATATAAAAATGAAGGTCAGAAGAGAATTGTTTCCCAGAGTAATTTCTCTGACATGAACTGACCCAGTACAACAGATGACTATTCAGTGCACTGCCTCATGTAAAATTCAACTATTTCCCAAAACATAAGAGGAAAAAAAAAACAAAACAACACAATATGAGGAAGTAATTGATATTATCATTCCCCCATTGTTCTCTTCCCTGTAAACCAAAATAACTTGAAGGACACTATGAAATCCCCTGATAAAATACCAAGGAGACATAAGCCTCCAAAAAGCTTTTTACTGAAAAAGCTAAAAACTAGAAGACATCAAGACTACCAAACGGTTTATTTTCCCAGGAAAATTTTTGACACTTGTGAAATTTTCTTTGGTGATAAACTTCAGACCGTGTTAAAAATGTACAGGCTGGAAGCAGTTCCATTCAGCCCAGCCAGGCTCTGAACCTGAGTCAGGATGAGATCTGTGCACAGATATTTCTTTGTTGCCCATGCCTTGCTTTTCCTAGGAAGAAAACCCAGGCACATGGGAGGGCACATGTCCAGCAGCAGTCAGGACAGCGAGGCATTAGGACATGTACCCATCACATGCCCTGGGATAGGCAACAGCCTCTCAAAGACATTCAGACTTGACAATAGCAGATGATTAGGCCATCTCTTTAGAGTACCTCTCTTGGCCCCCAGTTCGCCCCTGGAAAATAAGCTTTGAATGAAGCAGGACACACTTCACAGTCTCTGAAGAGAAAGTTAAACAAGCTCCCAAGCAGCTGGGAGAAAGCCAAACCCAAGCCTTAAATGGGCACGTGTGATGCCCTCAGTGTAGCGAAGAGCATGGATGCGTTATAGCCAAAACCACAGAGCCCGCGTGCTGCCAGGGCAAGCAGGATTTCTGACAAGATTTATCATTTCTCTGTTATGATCTAGCCCTGAAGGCATTTCATTTTAATACAAAGTAAGCACTTGTGATGATTAAGAGAAATGTACAGTTGGATCACTTTGTTGTTCAGTGGCCAGTCATAACATAAAATTTGCTGGTTAGTGCAGAAAAGCAGCATTTCAGCCTGTGCGTGGTTACTGCCTGCTCCAGCATCTGGGTTGATGCAGTGAGCTCTGACACGGACCGGTGGTGCTATTTTATGCCCTGGTTAGCTCCCCTCTTGGCTATCCTCGCACTGCCACTACCAACACAGCACGCTTCTCTCCACTGGAAGAGTTTACGTGCTTGAAGGAAACATGAGTTTACTAAGAAGGCTCACACAAGTGACTCTTACCTATTATCGTCAGGGCCCAGAGCACAACCCCATCCTGGGGATTTGGGTCAGCACCAGCACAGCTGAGGGAGGCCATGACAGACGGCAGGGTGGCTGCAGCTGGGGCCTACCTCCAGCCTTGCTGTCCTAGGCCTGTGTCTGGCCCCAGTTCCCTAATCCTGCCCCCTTGACCATGGACCGATGTCCTGGCTCAGCCCTGATGCCCAGGGCTGGGCCTGGCTCCACAGCTGGGGTGCTGGGACAGGCCAGGCTGCCAGGACCTGCCCCGACAGGGCCCTGGGGGGAGCCCCATTCCCTGCCAGCTATGCTCCCCCTGCGCACGCAGAGAGTGAAACTGTTATTTTTATTTTTTTTTTTTACTGGTACTGGGAGAGTGGCATTTGTTAGCTTTCACACAGAAACTGCAGCCTAGGAAACCCCTTTTAGGAACTGTTAGAAAGGAAAGCACTCTCCTCAGATATAAGTGGGGACCCTCACAGGCCAACCAGCGAAAGGGCCTGAGGTGAACCAAGAGCATCTCTCAGAGAGCACCCAGCCTCACACTTGGCGAGTGTTTTCAACAAGCCACGTGCAGCATAAAACACATACAGAGCCCATAAACAAGCTGTGGTGGTGCAGAGCAGTCGCTCGGCTTGCAGCGTGCACAGCCTTGAGATCATCAGCAGCACAGGTCCCCTCTGACCACCAGCGCGGTGAGGGCAGAGGGAGAGGGCCCCTTGGGGGCGAGAGCTGCTGCAGCGGGGTTTCCCAGCCAGACCCTTCCCAATCTGAACACAAAAATACTCACTTCAGCTGTCTCCCGCTCCCTTCCCAAATCTGCTGCCCTGCTGAGGCTGTTATCTGTATAAATGTATGCTTCTATGCTCTTTGTTATCCCTCCCACTGTGGAAGCAAGCTGCGGGACATACAGCACGGACATCTGATTTAAATAAGCATCCAGAAAGGAGGCTGGAAAGCTGGCATGTTTGTTCACACACGAGTGAACTCCTAGGCAAAAGATAGGCAATGTCACCGAGTTTCAGCCTGTGGCAGCGCAGCATGCTGCCTAATCAAACCCAGGGGACAGGGAGCCTCAGCAAACGCGGCTCCTCACGCTGTCCTCCGCGCAGGTCTCCACTTTCTTTTGGGCTGGTTTGACCAGCACACCCAAACCCACGTGCCCATTAATGTTGCCCTAAACGGTGCCATTTTGACTTTTTAAGAGAACAAGGCAGCTGCTTTCACAACCTAATAACGGCACAGAAATGGTTCCTGTGGCTGCTTCCAAAGGCTGCACAGCACTTACATGGAGAAGGGGATGATAAAAGGAAACATTCCCCCTTAGCAATGTAACTAATACCTAATTGTATTCAGGGTTATCAGTTACATTGTATATGTGTATATATACAAATAAATATATATATTAAAAATACTTGGGAGCATATAGGTAGAGGGGGGAAAAGAAGAAATCTGAGATGTACTTAAGAATAAGTTTTAACGCTTCCGACCATTCAAGCTGAAAAAACAATAGAAGGGATTCCTACTGCTCACAATTGACAAATGGATTTCTTTTAGATGGGATTAGTGGTCTGCTTACCTATTCACTGTCTGTGCAGCCTCCAGGAAAAATAGAAAAGGAACAGAACTTCAGATTCTGCTATGATAACCCCAATGTGATTCTTGTATTTGCCTCCTGCTTTTCTTTTCTATTTCTTCTTTTGAACTGCTTTTTCACTATCATTACTCTGACCTTTCTGTGCTTGGTTTGGACCTCATTCTGCCATTCTTCCTGTATTTCTCCTACTAGTGTGTTAAATGTAAATATACTTGTTTCTCTGTTGCCATTTTCAAATTGAAATCAGGAGATCTGAATTGGCTTTCCCTGAAATACAGGTGCTCCTGTAAGTACATAATTAATTCCCCCTGAGATGTTACAGTTCTTAATTACCCTCCCGCCTTCTGTTATGTGTTAACACATAACAAAAGACTTCTTCGATGCCTGATGATAGTGTGATACAAAAAGACAACTGGTTGGGTATTGCACGTAGCCTTCTTTGGCTGCTCTATGAGTGGGTGGAGGAAGGTGTTACATGCTACCCATGTTTAATACTGCTCAAATCAAAAGTAGTTTGGGTAGATCACATATACACCTATTGATTTTCTTCTTTGCTGGCTAGTGAATAGTGATATAAGCCTTATGTAACACCTTGTTTCAATGAAACAGGAGGTAATGCTTTGAGATGGTGATAGATGATAACCTTTTACATGTAAACGTATACTTAAAACCCCCACAAACCGGTGTGTTTTTATTCCACTTCCCCCATGGGAAGAGTTTTTTCTCAGTAAAAGTTTGGAAAATATTGAGTAACTATTCATTTATACTTTAGAAATACTTAGACAGCGTAGGTGTTGATGGTGCCCAGGAGTTAAGAGGTATGCGTTAATATCACTGAACTTGCAAGGTTCTGCAAGTAGTTTTTGCAAGTAGGAGAGGGGGTCCGTTTTAGGAAGGCAGGCACATTCAGTGAGATCGCGGGGGCAGTAGGGTTCTCTGGTGGGTACTTCACTGGCATACACGATGACATGGCAGTAGCAAGGGAGTTTTCTTTTTTTCCTAAGTGTGTTCAAATATACAGTAGGGCTTCAGTTTTTCTCTGACACTGTTAGAAATATATTTATTATTCCTCCTCATTCTTGGAAGCCAAGTTCACCCAGACAGCCTGAATAGATTTCCAGGTTCACTAATGACCTCACAGGAATTGAATAATGAAATCATATCTGCCTCTTTACTGACTAGAGACAGCCCAAACTTACACAGATCTAATTATTGCATTTCTTGAAGATAAATTGCAGCCTTGAAGGCGTCTTGCAATCAGTTATCAGGCATAACTCCATGGGCACCAACTTTCATTTTTCTCCAGTACAGTGATGTACTGCCAATATTTAACAAGGGGCTCCCAGTAAAATTTCTCTATTAATCTGTTCTATACCCTTGCGTCCCTGAGGCACCTATTCTTGCAGGGAAAGAAAATAGTAATGAAGAAAATTTATTCATTTATTTTTACATTACTGTTTAAACATTTTCTGAGAATCACAGCCAAAGAGGAAAATAAAACCACTTGGCAAACAAACCTCTATTATATGTACTTTTTGCAGGAAATGTTTATACTTCACTTCATTCCTGAAAAAAAAAAAAAAAAAAGCCGGAGCACTTATAAAGTGTTGTTTGATTTGCGGTATTAGAGTTGGTAGCAGCAAAGATGTGAAGTTACCTGTCTGTGAAAAATTGGCAAACTTAAGAAATGCATCTTTTGAATAAGTATGAGAAGGGATTCAAGTATGGCAAGAAAAAACAATTAGATAAGTGAAGGGAAAGAGATTCATTTTGAGAAGAAGTGATCGCCACCTTATTGCACTGAGCAGTTCTGTCCATTCCAGTGGATTGGAGAATCATGTAACTAAGAATAGAAGTCACAGGACCACTCTGTATTTTTAGATAGAAATAATTCTGCTTTTGATTATGCATGAGGACTGGTCACTAGATAATATAGTTACAAGATGCTGAAAAGAAATAATCAGATTTAACACATATCTAAGGGGTGTCACAGTTCCATTAGTGGTAGGAGATCATCCCCATATTCCTTTGAATTTGGCTGCAAAACTTTAATAAGACTCTCAAAAAACACCAGGGATTTGCTCCAGTGATGTTCACTTTTCCCCTTTTTTCATCCAAACCTGATTGTGTTTTCAAAATGGCTAATCTTTTGCTCATATTTGCCTTAACAAGTAACCAGAGATATGCTTTTAAGTTTTTATAGACTGATTCCAAATTTAAAACAATAGATATTTTATTATTATTGTTTGTAGAGCTGGTAGGAGTGTTAATGTCCTTGTACAGATTAAAAGGAAACAGAACATTAAATTTATTTTTCTTTAAAACGTAAAGTTTTTCTTACTTTGAAGTGAAAAAAAAAAATACATATTTCACTTGAAAGTTCAGAGCTTGCATGAAGTTTTCTATTATTGCTGATATCTTATTTGATTTTTTAAAAGAACTGATGTGAAAGATATTGGGATGACGTGACTACTCATCCTGATAATGAGCCCTGCTTCCCCACCCTGATAATTAACAAGTAGCCACCCGTTATTAAGCAAACCAAATATTTCAATAAAAGGTCCTGCTGAGTTGTCTCTGTTCTTAAACAGATTTCACTTGAAAAATTGAAATAATGAGGTTCCCCATAACTGATAAGCAGCTCAATCAAGCCCACTGCACTGGATCCATAAATCTTAAGCAGAGTTTAATTACGAGCAGAGTTTTCCTGACAGAGCCAATCGAGGGGCCTTTTCCTCTCGCCTGCTGACTAGTTGTGGTTCCCATGACTCAAGTAAATCTCTGTAGACCTGCCTGCAAGGAAAACAGTTTGAAGTTTAGACATCAGTTAAAAGGAATTTGAGGGAGCTGCAAAAACAGTGCCCCCATGAAGCTGTTGAAAATTGAGGACAGACAGCTGAAAACAAAACACCCAAGCAAATAATTAGCAAGGCCAAATCACTTTCAATTAGACAGCTGAACAGCAATCCTTTGTGGTCTCAGAGGGCCATTCCCTTTAACAGAAGACAATCACCTCTAAAAATACACCTACCCCCCTACACCAAAGAAGAGCACGTGGGAGAACGCAGGAAGAGCAGACTATGATAAAGTGGGATCAGATGCAGCTTTCTGCAGTGGGCAGTATATCTCTTCTACTGCTATGGGAACATTCACAAACACTTAGAACACATATATCCTGATCCTGTCTGGGGATACTACGAGCAAGATTTAGTGCGTGAGAGAAAAAGTCATGCTGAAATAAATGGGATTAGCCAGTATTTCATTTTAACAAAATCATAACTAAGACGGAGTTGGCACTTCCGTATGACTGTTCAAACACAGTAGTAAATTGGCTTTAAAAATTTTTGGACTTGGAAGACTGGTAACTGCAGTGCTTTTTGGATCAGAGAAAGGTCAGAGCTTTAGAAGTTCAAGTCAGTCAACGAGTCAAAGCAGACATCCTTGCCCTTGTGTCTTCTCTGTTAAGTAGGAAATAATGTTAAATATGGCTGAAATAATGGTGTCTGACTGAAAAATCCTACCCATACTGTTATAGAAAAACCATTAAGTCCTCCTGTGCTTTTCAAAGGGCAAGCAAATGAAAAAAACAGGTTTAAATAAAAGAAGAACATAGATTTAACAAAATCTTCAAATGGAGTTTACAGCAAAAAGATACAGCTATCAGTCTCTTCCATATTATCACCATTGCTTTAGAGCTACTGAAGTCTGGAAAACGAAGCTCAATGAAATCAGTAGAAATACAGCTTAACATATCTGAAGACTTTTGTAAATTTTACTCTGTATTCAGTTTAGGACTTAAGACTACAGAGAAAACAACTGAGAAAAAAAAATGGCACATTCAGTCTTTGCATACAGTGTATTAGATATTAAATGATTTATTGTTCTGCTGTGTGGACTTGAGGGAAATCACTGTGTGCTGTGGTGTTTCACATATTATGTAGAGTACAAGCCAAAATATTTGTTATGAAAGCAACTATTTATTATAGTTTCAAATATTTATAAGCCATGTTGTGGAAAAGCAAATTCAATACTACAGGAAACATTCCTGTCATACACTGAGGAGCTGGAACACAAAGGTATTCACACTGACAGATCAGTCCTGTAGTACATACCTTCAGCACTCAAATCTGCTCCATGTCTAACACATATCAAACTCATTAATGGAACTTTTTTTAACGGGGTGGGATACCAGTGAGTTCAAATGAGCCATGAAGAAAACAAACATTAAGGAAAGGCTTCCAGTTTCACTAAGAATGTGAATTGTTTACATCTTCTCTTTCAGATCTCCTGACTAACCTATTTGTTTAATAACCAAACCCTGAATTTCAGCCTCTGTTTGTAGTCTGAAAATATTTGAGGCTCTTTCTTCCTACAATTTTTAGGACTCTTGTCAGCAATTTGAGTATGATCAAGAACAGAGAGTGAATGTATAGTGAGGATACTGGAAAGAGCTTCTTCATATAATGTGTGTGCTTGTTTTTTTACCACTAAGGGTATGTCAGCATTTTGGTTCCTGTCTGCCAGTACTGAGGGCAGTATTGAATCTTTTATTACGCAGACAGGAAAATGCATACAGTTCTAAGACCTGTACAGTCTAGCACTTGCTATTTGAATTATAGGTGCTATCACTTTTATTAAGTGATCATATATACACTGTCTTAGGAATTGACACAACTTTTCCTAGCACTCTTCAGTGTGTCAGGCATGGGGCAGTTCTGCTCCCATGAAGTCAGCTGCTGTTTCTGACTCCTACATGGGACAGTATCTTTGAAGATGCTCTCCTGGATTCCCAATAAGCTTACCCCAGACACGTCCCCACTTTGTGAGGTTCATAATGCACTTTAGTATCCACAAGACATTTCTAGGAATTTGTTGCATGTGAGGAAAAAGTTATTTTTTTATGTCCATTTCAGACTTCCAAAATGCCTCTTCACTGCTTGCTGGGGTGTGCATGTGCTTGTGTAATCTTCCTATCTCCCATTTTCATTTTGGGAGAAGGTCTATACAGATTCCTAGACTTCCCCATAATATCCCTTCAAGATTTTCTGATGGAAAAAACATGAAGTGTAAAAGTCAAAGTTTTTCTTTAATGGTTCTTCACAGTCTGCTAAAGGGGAGGCATATGGTGCATCCACTTATATACCTTTCCTCTCCAGTGAGCAAACCAGAAATTTTCATAGCAACACTGTGCCTTATAAAGACTTCTTCTGACCTTTTATTGGTGACACAATTAAAAAGGTATATTTAAGCTTAGTGAATGTCCTCAGTGTCTGTGAATTCACTGACATGGCTGTGAAACTTCAGGAATATTTTTGTGCTTTCCAGAATCCAAATGTACCTTTGATTTGAGGATTGTACTCAAATATGAAACTGTCTGACTTGTGCTGACAGATGAACATGTAAAGAAGTGGAACAGAGCACAAAGGGCACTGCTTTTGCATAGAGGATAAAAGGGAGTTGTGTTGGGTATGTGGGGAGAACATCTACAGTAAAGCTCTCTGACTGTATATTTAACTAATTGCCTATACCTATGAATGCAAGCATTAACTGATCCACTTTGTATGATGTTTAACATGAAAATAAACCCAAACTTATTTGTGCTTGTCCTTTTAAATCACAAGCCAGAACACCAAGCAGAAAGATCATATTCCAGTACTCCAGAGTGCGCTTCTGACTTTGCCTTCTCCAGGAACAGGTTACCACAGCTCCACTCAGTTACATGCTCTGACATCCCTGGTGTTCACACACACACTACTGCCCCTCTGAGCATAATGGCAAAAGACAGACTTAGCTGGTTAATACCATAAAATAATTCAGCTGCATTCATTATTTTGATGTAGTGTTCCAAGTTGTGAAAAGCTCATGACCACTACATCAGGAAGAAATTTATGAAGTCAAATGAACTTCAGCACTTGAGCCAAGCAATCAAAATATTAAAATTTTGCACTAAGCAGACCTGCTTTTGTCAAAACAAAAAGTATATTTTAAAAAAAAAAAAAAAAAAAAAAAAAAAAAAAAAGGAATAAAGCTAGTGTGTCATTATCCCAAGTTTCATATAATTTTAACTTCACAATTTTAAAAATTCCTGTCACTTACCACATGATATTTGCATGAAATCAGAGCCACCTTAAATCATATCCGAGTTAACACTTGAACTTCACACAAAGCGTTACGCTTCAGTATATGGAAAAGATTTCCTCATCTTTACTTAATTCTGGCCAGCTAGTGATGTTTTCTTCCAGGATGAAAATGTCTAATCTGTCACAGAGTCATCCAGTTGCATTATAAATGTTTTCTTAAATGGCAGTTCTGTCTTTTTCTTGCTACTTTGCAAACCACAAATATTTGTAATGTGTTTCAGAAGCTTAATTTTTTAGTCAGGCTCTGCTATAATCTTTAAACATAACCTTGCCATTTTCTTTTCAAATGTTATACCATTATCAGCAGATACTGGAATGTAGCGTCTCCTTGCCATCCTGGAATTCATTCCAGATAAAGAATTGTCGGACTGATTAATCAAGCCTAAATCCTATGCAGATTGCAGAAAACAGTGGAGCTGTAGCTGGCACAAATGGACAACAGTCTCAGAAGAGAATCTCCCTGAGATGTGGTACATCACTAACACGAGGGGATCTGAGACACAAATGGCAGGGGAAATCTTACACTTTCTTGACCCCCCAAGCAGATGAAGACAGACCTTGAGACATTCACAGCAATGCTTGAGCTCACCTTATAAAGCAAACTCCTTTGCGGCATCCAGCGGCAGCAGGAACTGTGCCTGGAAATTGACGCCTGCATTCACAGGAGCTTTCCCAGAGTGCAGAAAAGTGGTAATAAATTAAAGATGTAACATTGTTTTAAAAGAGAGTGAGAGAGAGTTTGAGCTGACAAAGCACAGCATTTTTACCATACGCCTTGCCTACACTCACTTGGCACACCACTTATGTGAGGCAGCACAACATTTCATTAAAAGTAAATGATACACTTGTTCAACACAGAGCTCACATAAAAGAGAAAGGAGAGAGAGCCACCACTGCCATGCATTGTGCCTGGATGATGCTAATTATTTATATATTCTTTTGTGGAATCTGTCATCCTCAGCCTGCAAACAGAACACTTAACTGGCTTGATTTGTTGAAACAGTGTAGTGCTAGCAGGGCATTACATAAATATGAAGTAAGTAGCTCTCCTAAACTCAGTGTGTCTTGAAAGAGAGTATTAAGCTGACGATTGCCAATTCCCAGCTGAACTGTGAACCATTTCTCACTTGAACTGATGGTTCAGTTCCATTCCTTGCTGTTTCAACCCAGCAGGAAAGAAATGTAATTTCAGAAGATAGGAACAAATTTACAGTTGAGGAAAACAAGTATGCAGTATCATGGATGCTCTGCCTCTCTATGTATTCACTAAGATTTGTTGTTCCAAATACAGTCCAATAAATAAACAACTCTTCTTGCTTTCTGCCTTCTGCACAGTGGAGGATCTGGCTTCCACATGTTCCTATACCACAGTCAACTGGGAGAAGTTGTAGGCTGTTTTGTTTGTTGTTTTTTTTTAATGGGATAAAAACTACATTCCAGAAAAAGTGTTTTAGAAACAGAGGCATAGCAAACCCTGTTATAGTCTCTGCCTGTTGCAAGAAGGTCCAATAGAAGAATTAAAACCACCATTTAGTGCCTAGGAGGTAAGAGCACCGTTCTTTCTTGTTCTTGGCAAACTGCCTCTTGCAACCTTTCTGTTTCAAGCATGAGAACTACAGACCCTTCTTGAACTGCAAGCTCTCACAGCAAGTGTGTTCTCTGCTGCTAACTGGTAATGTGGAGTCCATATAATTGAAAGGAAAGTGCTGTGCATGCTCAGATAGGCATTTCACTGGATATTTACTGATCATGTTGAAAACAGCTCCACAGATGTAACTCTCTTCCCATTGTCCACGTCTAATTCTTCTCATGTTTTTCTCCTCCTTTCACTATACCTATACTGATCTGTATTCCTTCTTCAACCCCCAAGCCCCCCTTCATTACTAAAACCACTTCTATGATCCTCAGCAAGCTCTATCATTACCAAATCAGTCTTCCTAATCCAAAATAGTATTTCCAAGATCATTTTGTATATCCACAGAACACTTCCTAATCTCTGAAAAGAGCTGATTTAAAGAGCACAGAAAAAAAGTCATTTTCAGTGACCAAATTTAGTTTGTACTTCAAAACCTAAGAAATACATTGCCTGATCTTAACCAATACCATTACTCATGCACATACAGATTAGTTTAAAAATCCCCAACACTCACCATGATTTTCTCAGTCAAAATTATTCAGTTTCGCAGGAGCTGATCATCATGAGGCCTTTGGTGTTCAGTATCACAGTCTTTTGACCTTTCCTAGGTCACCTTAGTCTTATAGGAATTCTGAAGAAATGCTACATTTCATGCCTTTTTAGACAGCGGTTTTCAGTAATTCTTAAACTTTATTTACACCTGAGGTAGCTTTATTTCGAGTTCTGGGCAATTATTCATGCCTCTGTAATTTATTTGACCATTTAGAACTCATCCCTAAATAATTAAAAATAGAAAGAGCTAATTAAACTAATTCTATACATGCTATCTCCTTATTAAAAATAGAGAAAGTGTTACAAGAAATATTCATTCGTCAAATGGGATTTTAGACGCTTTAAGAGCATGTAAGAAGTTCAGTGTTCCTAAGTGCAAGAACAACAACTTTAGTTTTATCTCTCCATTCTTTCCAAAGAAAATTAAGTTAGAATTTAATTTTAAAATCTGGGATGCTGCCAAGTATTGGTGCCCATTCATTTTGCTGAACTTCCTTTTATGCAGTGTATTCTTTCAGTGGTGACTATGTCAACAGATTTCCGTTGTTCTTATTTTCTTCAACAGGAAGCATTTTTTCTCTTTTGTATTGTATTTTGGAGGTGTCAATGTTGTAAGTGCAGTTTCAATATTCAATGCACTAAACAAATAACAAAGGTTAGATGTTAACATTTAAAATATTGCAGATAGGGTACAAGAAGATAAAAAAAGCTATCACAGCTTGTAATGCCTGGTACACTAAAAGTAACGACTACAACAACAAAAGATAGATTGACTTCTTTCATAAAGGACCCTGAAATGTGGGGCCATATACAACCGGTCAAAAGTCATTTCAGGGGGTTAGTGGTTTAAATGCATTAACAGAATACTTACTGATGGTTATTTTCTTTATAATATTTACTGTTCAGTACAGCTAATGCAAAACACTGCTAGAGTCACAGTGGGGGATTTGGCAGCTATAAAAACTTGGAAAGTCTAGCAATTACAGTTTAGGAATGTGCCATGCACACAAAAAGAAAATTGCTATCGTGTATACACAAATAGTAGCATGAACCCAATCAAGAATTACTATTGCATCACCACCATCTACTTTGAGTCAAAGTGTTAATTTTCTTAAGATAGCAGCATGCAGTAGAATCAGATATTCTAATTCAGGTATTCTAATAGTATTTCCAGCACACGACAAACACAAAAGGGTTCTCTATTCTCTCAGTTTTCTAGATTAATTTATTTTCCATATACCCAGCTCTGCCTTCACACTGATCATATTTTCTAAATCAGTTAAAGACTATACATGTGCAAAACTTCCTTGAGTGTCAGTGCAGGTAATATTTCAGAAATATTTTGGGAATTTTCTAAGTCATGCTATGCTGGCAAGGCTTGAGAATATAGTACTTCTGATATTTAGCATCCTTATAAGAAGATAAGTGTACAAAAGAAGGAGGGGAAAAATGAGAAAGCATCACCTATTTTACCTAAATTATCATTTGTTGGGTATGAAGTTTGGATCTCCTTCATAGTTTCTTTAGTCTACAGTTTCTTTCAGGAACAGATACTCCACAAGACCAATGACAGGATGACTGAAACTCAGAAAGTTATTTTCCTGGCAGGGAGTGGAAGAATATTATCCAAGAAAGATACTGTCTGTTGAGCGATGACAGTGGCAGTGACGGTTATAGCCCTGAGGGCTGATGATAGGTACCAGCCCAGCAAAGTATGTAGTATTAGTAGCTCATTTGGGGGAAAAAAAAACCAAAAACCAACCAACCAACCAAATCCCGATATTAGTGCTGTGAAGACATAACCATTTGAAGGATTACATGTTTGCCATCAGCCTCACAAACTCAGTGCTTCACAGATATGTTATGCACCACAGGACTGAACTCAGAGAAGGCAGTTGGCTCTGCTGCTCCATCACACTTTTGTGCTTTTAAACTGATGAGAATCTGTTCAATAGCAATTCTATGGTGACACCAAAACCTTGGGCACCAAGGAAAACATGAGCAATCTGAGATGATAAAAGACAGTGGTAACATTTGGGTTGGTGAGTCCTGGAGAAATCACGACTCCCAAAGGTCCTGAGCTTTAAACTTTTTTTTTTTTCTTTTTTTTTTTTTTTTCCCCCTATCTATACTGAAGTTGAATGTGAGTGCAGCTTGGAACTGCACAGTCATTCTTTTTGGTAATTACTTTTATATAAAGAAGTGTAGTAGCCAAAAAGAGGAAAAAAAAATCTAAAAGGCACTTAAACATTTGCCAGCAGCATTCTTTTAAAAGCAAATGTCTGAGTCAATAAAATACATACATAGCCAATAGAAGGTAAATAGGTTCCCTCTAGAACGGGATTTCATAAGCAAGATAATTTGTCTGTGAAAATGCATTAAGAACAAATGAAAACTGGTCACTTGACAGAATACAAAATAATAGCTGCATTACATTAGATGACAGGATCATTTTCCCTTTGACAGATGGTTATGAATTGCTGGATTTGCAGGTTTGTTTCTTATTTGAGAAGTCAGGGCTGCAGAAAATCCTACAATTAGTCCATATATTTATTCAACGCACAGCCCTTCTCTTTACCTGAGCTGGAAGATGTGAGACTGCACAAAGCCAGTTCTCTTCCACACCCTTGTAGCGACACTGAGAACCCGGTTTCCTTTGGACATCATATACCATTCACGTTTGCTTGAGCTTTACACTTGGAAATTTACTAATACAAACTTGCTCACCCTTGAGTGACTGCATAGTCTTGGGGGGAGCCTGCTCTTAACTCCGTTCTGTGACACAGACAAAGCCCATCCAGATAAAGGAAAGAGTGTTAATATGTGGAACACTTTGTCCAAATAGCCTCAAAAGTTACTTTTCCTTTTTCTCATGAAGAGCTTTATCCTGAGTGCATAAGCATTGATGATTCACTGGATTCTGCATAGTAACTTTGCCACGCTCAAAAGGTGTGAGCAGTGGTAAGAAACACAAGACCAATTTTAATTCTTCCTGGAAATATGCCCTTCACACATTCGTGGTAGTCACTGCTCAAAGTCTTATAAGGGGAAAAAAAAAACAACAACCTTTTATTTTATTTATTTTTTTTTATTGCAGTCAGAAAGCGATCCTTTATTTCAAGTTTCAGTTGTATCCTGAGTTTTTCAGCCAAGTTTTCTATCCACTAAGTGGAGCATGGACCATCCCTTTAATGACATGAAGGAAGGTTTATTATATAACAGAATAAATAAGTAGTTCCTTTTCCTCAGGGAAGACGGTGGATGAGCCTATTCTTGCTATTCATACAGTAAGGACAACACACTGATAGGTCTGTGAACAACAACTGATTTGGCTGAGAAAGATAGAGACGATCAAGTAATGTTTTAGATCAAGCTTTCAGACACTTTGAAAAGGTAACAGGAGAGTTTATTCATTCAGAGAAATCTGTGGTTATTCAAGTAACTGAAAGCATTTAAGGAAGGATTGGCATATAAAAGAGAAACATTAATTGGGCTGATCATAGGACTGTAGATCTATTTTTACGAAACCCAAACACATTTATACATAGCCGTTCCTTTGAAGCATTTTAAGGCACCATTTCTTTCTTCCTTATCTGCGTAATTGACATCTTCATTCAACTTCAACCAGCTGTTGCGTGAATTTGTAATCATTTTACTTCTTTCAGGGGAAGGCTTAGTCTTTTGAACTCAAGAAATAATTATTATTGCAAAGCAGTTTTCCTATTCCAAAGGGACTGCTTTGGGGTCACCACTGCTTCCAGCCTCTCCGGGCAGGAGAACAATGACGGCGTTGTTGGTGCTGGAACGCCATCCCTTCCAAGGGAGCTGGCTCTTTCTCTTTCCATGCTCGCCTCCGCATATTGAAGTGAATTGTGCCACATCAAAAGGCTTTAAATTAGCACTTCACTGTTTGCAAGTGTCTGGAAGCTAATTTTAAATCCCATGGGACTAAGAACCTTTTCTACATCCTTATGTGCAGGTATACCCCTCAGAGTATAAGGTGGAGTACAAACATAAACAACACATGGTTATTTCCTCTCCTCATTAAACACAATTTTTAAAACGTATATTTTACGATTTTCAGCTAATCACCAAACAGAATACAGATTACGAATTTTATGAGAGGTGAGCAACTACTATTCTAGACGGGAGAAAGCTATTTTTCAGTGACAGGACCAGGGATTATCATGGAAGAGGGAAGGGAACTGCTGAAAAAACAGTGAGTTCTGCTGCGGTAGAAATCATACCAGTAAATAATCCTACTATCAGACATGCAAATGGCCTTAGTAAATTCAGATATGTCTATAAGCCTGACAGAGTAAAAAGTAGATTTTTAACATTGCATCTTCTTTGCATGTTCAAAAGCTTGACACGTAATCTTGAGCCATACAGAATCTCTTTATCCAATCCTTTAATAGACATTGTAAGTAACTAAGTTTAATACACTCTTCTTCTTGACTCAGTAAATAAAGAACAATTAATAGAAAAAGTTAGAGGAATCACATTTTCAGGCACTGAAAGATCATGATTTAACTTTACCAAGAACATTGATTTTATATAATAGTTTTATCCAAAGTGAGGCAGAATCTATGCTTGCAAGAGACCAGAATTTGCACCTGCTTTCTTATGCTCCTTGTTGGTGTACATTGCAGATCAGATACAGAGTAGAGCAGCCTTGAGGTTCTCTCAATTTCTACTGTAGCTCCATGTACCAGTAGAGGAAGATGTGTCATTTTTTTTTCTCTGACACAGCCTGTGAAAGTCCTCTGAACCCAGGGCATATTTATTATATATCTGGCTTTATATGGTATCTCTAACATTAGGACATTCCTGAAAATTAAATTACTATATGTAAGGGCTGCTTTGTAGCCCAAATGTCAATGAAGAACAAGGACCACAGGGTCAACACCAACTAGACAGTCAACATCTGAATAACAAGAAGGGTGCTTAGAATTTGTAATATACAAACGTGAAAGTCAAATTCTGAAAGAGTCTGCATTTAGCACAGTTTCTTTCTAATAATGGTTCTATTTCTGGAATATGGCTGATCACTTGAAAGCTTTATTTGATTCTTGATCTTCTTATCTGGTGAGATAGCCTCATGCTTTTTTGAAGTAACAAAAATAGTGTTTTTCCTTAGTCAGAGTAAAATGTGTTCAATTCCAGGTAATTATTAAACAGAATAAATTGAAATATGAGCAAAGTAGTTCTATAGAAATTTTAGCAATCCATTCTGTCACTCCAACTTTTTTTAGTCCAAGAGCCCCCTAAGTACATTTCCATTATTCTGGTCTCTGCCCAGGAGAATGACCTCAGTGACTCTATTCTGAGCTCTTAGACTTCCATCTGAACCCCTAACCTCTCCCCTGGGCTTCCTGACACAGGGCTTAGGAGGGAGGGAAATGGTCATCATTTCTGAATTTATTCATAAATTCTGTGGCTTTTTTTTTTTACCTTCAAATATAAGGGTTGCTAGAGAAATTAATGATTAATCTCATGTTAGATAGCAGTTATTAGTTGCTGAGAAATTGCATAATACCATATCTATTTCTTGTCTGAAGATGTAAAAATACTGAAGTGAGAGAATAATTTGAACCATTAATTCTGGTCTGGACATCTCAGGAAGGAGAAATAAAATTACAGGATTTAGAGCATGAAAGACCTGAAAAGCCTTTTGCAAAGTATCCTTAAGGAACTGAAACATGTATTGGTTTATCACAAAACTGAAATGCTCACCTCTTGAAGTGTTCTGCTATGACCCAGGTATTGCTATGGATGCAGCCATTGACAGTAATGATTCACCAGCATTCAAGTCCGGGTACGCAAGTGCAGTGGAAAGGAACCTAGTTGCAACTATGAGCAAACATAAAAAGGATCAATATACCTAAGTAAAATCAAACAATCCCTTATGCAAAAGTGTTTGCAGTATTTTCTGGGCACTGCTGCCAGCAAGTGGAGCCTCACAGTCCAGGAGACCAGAGATATCCCTGGGAGTATGGCAGTAGATCTGTGCCATTTCTAAAGCTTTTTCCATATGCAAATGCTGCTGGCCACTATTAGGGAGACTTTGTGTATTCTGGGGGGATTTTTAACTTGGCTTTCTCAGATTTAGAACTCTTCTTGCTAGGGATTGCCAGGTAGGCACATACTGGCAGCAGACATTTATACACTGAACCTAAGCTGAGAAAGGGGCCTTCCTCTCACTCTGCCAGGGACCAGCAGCCACAGCATGCTTTAAACATGCAGCTCCAAACAGTAGTGTACAGACAGACTGGCCGGGCACAGGGCCAGTGACTGCAGGAGAGTATTTTAGAAGCAGGGTTTACAGGCTGTGTGATGTCCTCTGGTCTACCAGTGCCCAAGTCAAAAGCTGTTTAATGAAGGTCTGTGCGAAGAATGAATGCTGCCAACAGCTCTGAGGGTCAACAGGGTTTTCCATGCCATGGAGAACACCAGCTACGTCCCAGTCAGCAACCTGGAAAGTAGTTCTATGATTTTCTTATTGGTTCAGAAGATACAGAAGATCTTGTAAGACATGTAAATAACATTTGCATCCCAAACTGTGTCTTTAAGGGATGTGAACAATGCACGTGATAACATGATGGGGTGAAAGGAATGGCTCAAAGGCAGCATCAGAGAAAACACTGCAAGGAACAACAGAACGTCACAGAACCCTCATGATTCCTTGTGCTCCACAGCTGTATACAGAATACATAAACAGACTTCTAAAAACTAATTAAATTCAGAAGTGTATTTTGAAGAACATCATGTCAAGTCAGAGACTGAGACATTGCTCTTATTCATCAGCACCCAGCACAGCCCGGTACATGTGGCTACCAGCAGGTTATAGGCCAGGGGAACTCTCTGCTATTTCTAGTCACAGATGGCTGTTTTCCTCAATCTGTTTACCTGACAATCACAGTTGGTGAAAGGAATCCTAGACATATGGTAATTCCACACAGGCCAAAGATAATATGAAGTTGCTGGGGGCCCAATCCTGCAAATGAGTCCCTCTTGCAAGTGAATCATTAAGCACTCTGCTCCATGGGGTTGCAGTGCAGGGACAGATCACGGTGTTTACATGAGGATCCTGTTGGCAGGACTAAGTGCTTTCATTTGTGTATAGAGGAAGGGGTTTCATCTTCCATCTTGTAGCACTTCTTTTGTTGTTCTCTTTTTCTAAAAAGGTTGACCTGGACTTGTCCTCAACAGCTTCTTGGAGAGCATTATAAAACCCCAGCCACACATCTCCTCTGTGCAGGACTGATAACAACTGCAATTAAATTTTGCTGCCCTGCTGTACAAAACATACCAGACCTGATGAATTACAGACATAAAAATAATGTTCACAACATAAGTGAAGGAAGAAAATGAGATTTTAAAGTGTGCAAGCATTTCCTTACCTCAGACTGTGGATTCGTTAAAGGTCGAAGCTTAGGGGATGCTGAGCATGTGAGTTGCTCTGAAGTGCCAAGCACATTGTCAGACCAAGTGTGTTTCTTGCCTGATCTTGCTCTCCTTGCAGTCTATGGCAAAACTCCACATCCACTTTAATAGCTCAAAATTGAGCTTTCTGTGGCCATATTGCTAATTCATTTGATATTCCTAATTAGAGCTACATATAAATTGCCAAAGTCAAATTTAACTCCAGATACATATTTTCCAATGTCTGGTTTACCAAGACAAGAAAGAGGGTCAGCCCTGAAATACAACGTAAATTCAGTTCCAAATGTTTTGTAATTTTAACAGTATTTAAGACCAAGGATTAAAGTTAGAATTAATCTCTTCTTTCAACCTTTTCTAACAAGAATGAAGGAAAAACTATAGAGGATGACTGAGATCCACTACATAGAAAGACATAAAAATTCTTCCATAGAAAAATAGTAATTTGTGGAGGAATAGAGGTTTCTCTGCACACAGGTAAAAGATAAAGTTATATATTATAAATTACAGTTATTTGAAGTCTAATAAGGTCCAAGGCTGAGAGACACAAACCTAGCAGCACACCAGCTTAGCTCATAGGCAAGTCTCTGTGCCTGCTTCCCCTGGTCTGAAAGGTCTTTCTGGCACTCAGCTGGTTACAAGGTGTTTTTACAATAGGAGGTGAGAATGGAAGCATCCATTCTAACTCATCAGTGACTGACACTCAAAATAAGCCAAAGCTGAATGGCACAGTACTGTCATATTTGATTGGGTTTGGGGTGGTTTGAATCCTAGTACGGGAGTCTTGTCTCACTAACTAGGTCCTTGGTCTCTACCCTTGAAAGCGGGTACAGTCTATGCAATCCACTCCATTGTTAAAAACCCTAATTATAGGTAGGTGAAAAGTGAAAGAAAAGGCTAAATATAAATTACGTCTAATACCCCGCAAACTATCTAGGTTCCCACTGATGTATATGTGGTATGTTCTGAGGAAAAAAAAAATAAATAAAGAAGAGCAAAGAGGGTCACCCGCTAAGGTTCATTTTTATAACCATTGTATAAGATTTCTGTTTGAGACTGAAAGCACATTAAACAGTCATGGTCTGTCAGTGACCTTATATTTAAGAGCAGAGAGGTAATATGGGATTATTGGTAACACACTATTTTACAGGGCATCAATAACCATGTGTAAGAAATTACCATAGAATTACAAAGTTATTACATGGTTATTTGTGGCTTTGCCAAATACAATGTTACTTGATCATCCTTAGATTAATGGGGTGTTGATCGGGTTTGGCCATTTACCCCCATTCTAGGTCGTAAACCTGATGTTAGCTGAACTAAGTTCCCAGTCTAGCAGTCATAGTATTTAACATTTCTTTCCCTGTGCAAAAATACATTGCTGTTGGGAGGTATGATAGGCTCCGTCCTGAAGAAGCAAATCACAAAGTGCTCTGGTTCTTAAATACAGAGACTATTTCAGGCATAGGCTTTCAAAAAGACTCCATCAAGACCTTTTCAATAAATGCATGTTATTTTATACTCCCCACAGTCAGTAAACAGATTCTCAAAGTTTGGAAACGTGTATTTTCCCAACCTATTTGGATTTTTCCACCACCTTTCTCTGCAATATAAATGGAAATAAAATTAACAAGCTAAAATTCATTTAACACATAACTTTTATGAAGGCAACATTCTTGCAAAGCACAGACCTATTGTTTGTTGAATCTTGGTGCAAACAGAAACCAAGTTTGGACTTGAAAGACTAGAAAATCCTTATACACGTTTCTGTGCATATGTATATTTTTATATATACGTGCCTACATACACACATATATATATATATATATATATGTAAACACCTATGTGGTAATTAACATTTGCTCATGGATGCTATCAGAAACTAGCTATCAGAAACAGCCAAAAATTTAGACCAATGCACTGCTCTTCTCTGTTTAGAAATTATTAAAAGAAACATCAAGCTGTGGAACTGAGGCTTTGGCACAAAGGTTAGTCATAACCTCTTCCTTTTAAACACTGGCAACAATAGGCTGTTCCCTCCCCAGGTTTCTGTTTTTCTAGTCTTTCTCACCAAATCAAGGCAGGTTGAACATAGTCCTGGCACTGCCTATTTTATTTACTTTATACTGAGACATCAGTCACAGGGCCCTCAGCTGACAAGGTCTGAGAGAAGCATAATGGTACCCTACAGCAGTCTAGAAAGTTCAACATGGTGTAGGCTTTATGTTCCTTATGAGTGAGGGTTTAAAGAAAGCTTAATGATTTTAGGGTAGGTACAGATTTGAAATTCCTGTGTGCTTAGTTTGGCTTTATTGGTATACCTCACAGCAGCAATAAAAAATAAAACAATTTCTAAAAAATGGCTGCAATTCTAAAAGAGCTTGACCTTGCCTCCCACCTCATTGAGTAATAAGTGAAAATGCTGTAGTCACAGTGCCTTATGCTCATTTTGTACTCACTTTACAAAGTTGTAAACGACTATAATATACAGTCCGGAACATAAATTGAAAAAAACCTTCATCTGCTGGCCAGGAAGGGTCATCCTATACCTCACATGACCCTTATTACAGTGTCATGTGTGAGAAAGTTTTTTTTTTATTTAATCAAAGACATGCTGTGAGAGAATAGGAAAGAATGCTTTTTCTCTGAAAACAATTTCAGAGAAGGAGCAAGGATTCAGCAAGACACACAAAGTCTTCTCAGCTTTTATTCTGCTCTGCCATTGATTCCCCCTGCCATCTTGAACAAACTAATTTCTTGGTATCTCAATCTTCCCCAAATCTCAAATGCAATAATAACACTTCCTGTCTCTATCAGTGAGGGAGGTAATTTGTTAATATCTGCAAGCCACTTCAGCTTCTCACATGAAAAGTGCTATTCATGCTCAGATTATTGTATTTGGAGCTGAGAATAATGGTTGATATTCAGCCATGCATACTGTCTATAACACAGCTGCCCTTTTTTCCTTGCTTGAAATGTAAAGCTCTGAGCTAATTGAACACCTTCCCTCCCACCCCATCAAAGTGACTGCCATTTTTCTTATTGATGCAGCTGTAATTATATTTTTTTTTTCCCCCCTAAACCTATGAGGAAACAGAAGGGATAGAGGAATATTGCACAGCCTCTTTGCCTGCCTGTGGAAGTTGCTGTCTCCTCTGCTGGCAGGATGCTGCCCAACATGGGAGACATGAGGGGGAGGCTGTAGGAAGGGCAGGGGCTCTGGCAGGACTGGCAGTGAAAGCTCTCATCACCATCTTTTAATCAACCACACCAGCCCTCATGTTATGGGGCTGCGTCTGTCAGCAGCTCTGGCAATTCACTGCCGAAAGTCCTGCTTGCACTGTAGTCTAATTCAGGAAACAGCTCTTCTTAAGAGTGTTAATATTGGCATCCAGTACCTGATTCCAGCTTATATTTTAGCAAATAATTTCTCTTTCCTTTCACCAGATTCATCCTCAGTGGAAAATAGAAATATATATTGCCATACTCTTGAAAATTCCTGAATAAATCAAGGTCTGGGTGATCTGAATTTATAACAGCACCATCCATCACTCCTTGAGCTCCACAACACTAATTCTCTGTTTCTCTTCCATCTGAAAGTAACCTTGGGGATTAAGTATTTGGTATAAAATTCACCCCCCATTTGTTACCAAAAATATTAGGAACATGGCCATTTCATCAACGCAAATTTGTCATACCACATTGTCTGAAAAGTACAACTTCCAGAAATTGAATATTTCTACCTATTATTTGTGTTATACAGACTTTGAGACTATAACACTAATGAACATGTACCGTTCCCACACCCTCCACTCCCCTCAGAGCTCCCCATTTAATGATTTCAGATTTGAAATTGCAAATCTTGAAACATTTAAAGCACTGCTTAATAGTTACCTGAGTAGAAGGCACAGGGATTTGAACGTGGCTTAAGCACATTTAAAACCAAAATACAGAAAATGTTTGATGTTTGTATCCCAATAAAAAGAAATAAATCTTGTAGTAGAGTTCTACCTTGATACTAAACTGTCATATACAAAAAATAAAAAAAAATGCAAAAGAAGAAGAAGAAGAAAGATTAATCAGGCAAAACACTGGCTTTTTGGAGATCAGGTTAAATCAGAATTTGTAAAAGTTGAGCTGTAAATTGTGTTAAGCTAAACAGTAAAGTGTTATTTTGCCTTATAACTCACTGAATTTAAAAAATGAGAGGAGAAATATAACATTTGAGCATTGCATAGGAAAAATATAACATATTAAAGATCTTACTATGTAAGGATGAACATGAGGGCAAGAGCAGGAGAGGCGATAGAAATGAAAGCATGGAAATAGAAATGATTACATCCAACACAGAATCAGTCTTAGGGAGCCTTAAATTATAAATGCCTCAAGCCTCAAAACCTGCAGCTTTCTGAGGACTTTGCACACTTCTGCTCACCTGTGTCAAGAAATGATGCATTTGGGTGTGAAGCCGATTACATGGGCCAGGTACTTAAAGGAAGAAGTTAGGCTTGTTGAGCAGTTGCTTGGTTTGCCATAATTGAGCTCTCCTTGTGCTTTGCCTCACAGAGCTCCTTGAAAACAAATGTGCCTGTACCCAGCAATTACTATGGGGCAGAAGCAGCCTGTCAGTGTTGCAGAAGGGGACTAGTTTTCCTATGAAGTAAGGACCACTTGCTTGTGGTCTTTGCCATGGTCTTTTCTGATTCAGTGTAGACTCTAAAATGACCTCAAAATGGCTTGACAGACCCTAATTTATCTTCAATGATAGCATGATAGCTGTGCATTGGGAGTTATATGCATCAGTGTTAATGTCAGTAAAACTGTATCCAGAATTATATGCAGAATTAGGATTCTAACTTGGATGAAGTCTGTTGTAGGCTCTGTTCATGTTATTTTCCATTTCAGGAGATAATCTTCATCTGGAAAAGAAATTAAAAACTACATGTCTTATAATATAAAAATGTAATAAGCATCAAAAGACACGAGAAAATTAAATGAGAGAAATGGACAGACCTTTCAGTCCAGTCTTTCGTGGAATTCCCCATAACTTCATATAACAATAACTATGATGTATTTCATAATTTTGTATAGCGATAAATAAATGTTTATCCTAGAAAAAAAAATCTTTATTCAAAAGGAAAAAGGAAATATCTAAAATGAAAGCCAGGCATATTTTATGTAGATTACAGTAATAAAATCTCAACCTCTGCAACCATCAGAATCAATGTTACTGTAGGGGTCTGACCCAAAATTCACTGGAGTCTAGGGAGAGATTCGTCCTGACTTCAATGGGCTTTGGATTAGATCCTGCAAGAAGAGCCAAACCCTGCAAAAATTTGTTCTGCCAAGTTCAAAACCAGATCTTTGAATACAAATAAAACTGAACTTCAATATCATCTCTTCTTGCAATAAATTCTTCTAAGTTCATTGGGTAGAAGGAGCTGAGATTTCATAATACCTAAAAGCTCCAGTTCCCACATTCCGACAGAAATAAAGAAACCTGATGGGGCTTTACTGGTTCCATCATTTCTTGTCTCCGTGGAATAGAGAAGACAAGGCTCCTCACTCTTTGGTGGAACTTGCTTTCCGTTCCCACGTGAAAGTGGGTAGAAAACTCTACCACAATTACAGTTCACAGGGCGGGAGAGAGATGAAAAATGCATCCTTCTTTTATTTGGTTTCCTCAGAGATTATGGATATAAATCCTGTGCCCAGATGGAAGGGAGTCTTGCTTGCTTTTTTTTTTTTTTTTTACCCTCTCCACAACTTCTTGGCTCCCGTCTCATACTTGGAAGTCAGTTTTATTTATTTGGGGAAAGGTACAGGCTGGACAGTTGCGGCCATATTTCATATATTTGCAGTCCTATGACTTTAATTGCTCTCTTTTTTTCCGCTCATCATTTCCCTACTGCATTCACTCGTCACTGCAAAAACGATAAATCCCAAAATTAATCCCCTGGCTCTGTAGCATATTGAACACACTTAGTGTCCTCCAGAGAGCTGCAGCAGCCATCACACCTCTTCGACTGCTCACTGTGTGAGCACTCACTCGCTGCTTCATTCCCGTCTGGCACGTGCAGCCCACAGGCTGAACTGATAAAACCATATAGATGGTCTCTAACATTAGCTGGCAGGCATTAAAATGCAGGGTTTTTTTAGATCTTACAACCCTGTTTGATAATGTGGGTCAAGGGATTCTGTGGGGATGGCTGGTCCTTCCATTGCTGCTGGCCCGCATGGGTGTAGGGTTTAGGGCTGGGTTGGAAAATCAGTGATCTTTAACAGCATTTACTAGCTTTTTCATTAGTTGAAGAGTAACATATATCAACAAGTCTTGCATTACGTGGGGCAGATTTTTCTAAACAGATCTTCCTGTGGTATTCTTCTGCCATTAATACTTTAATTTAAATTAAATATTATCATGAGAACTCAGTAACCTGGCTCACCGTGCTCCACAAACAGTTTTGTTTAGTTGAGACAAAGGGATGGTGCTTCTACTTTCATTAGTCACAGTTAAGTCTGAGTATCACCCCTGTCCTCTGTTTACCTATGAAAACAAAAAATATTGGATAGTGCTTAACTACATTTCTCTTTTCTCCTCTTTTTTTTTTTTTCTGTTTCATATTTAAGATATTTTTTGTTCTTCGAAGTAGCAAACTGCAAGGAAATCTGTAACAAAACTTCCTGTTTTCAGGAGAATCCTATATTAACTTTTCTCTTCTTTACCTGTATCTTATAAGACAATGTTTAGATTTTCTTTAAAAATTTAAATACATGAAAAAATGATGGAAAAGCAACACTTGTTTCCTTCCCCCCTCCACTTCATTCATTATCCATAACTAAAACTCATAGTTCACAAAAATTCAGAATAAATTATTTTTTGGTAGAAAATAAAATAAAAATAAAAAAATAATAATAAAAAAAAAAGATGAAACCATGGGTGAGCAGGAGAGGCTATATATAAGACTCATCTGTCCTTTAGTAACAGAAATATCTCAGGGGGACAGCAAGTCAGATTTTGTGAGAAAATCTACTGTCATTACTATTAAAATTATTTTAGCTGACTTCAGAAATATGTACGAAGATAATTCCCACACAGGCTTTCTTAAATATATGTAATAGTGTGGCTACATAAACCACTATAACATCTGGGGTTAACCTTCATAATCTCTAAATTTTTCCTGTATAATATATGCATAAAAATACACACAAACACATAGTTTTGCTGTTTTAAATACAGGCCATATTTAAGTTTACTTTCTGGGGGTCAGGACACATGGATTTAAGTTACAACAGCAGTGAACATAATGTTTCTCTCTGGTTAACATGAACAAATATCTCCACATGCAGTGTTCATGAATCGACTTCAATACACTCAGCAGAACAGCTTGACAGTATTACCAGATCTGATGTGACACAAATTTAAAATACATGGTCACTGGCTAAAGAGCTACAGAACAGATGACTCTCCCCAACAAATGTATTCATTGTTAACTTCCTTCAGTTTTAGCTGCCAGCTAGTTTATCCTATCCATAAAAGTTGTTTTCATTAAAACTGATTAGCTGCTGAAAATAATAGAGTAAAAGGGGACACTGATGATTTTTTGTTGTAAAATTAGCACTTTTTTCTTTTTTTTTTTTTTTTCACAAAAATGTCATTAATTCAGGTATTTATTTCTGCTTCAAAAGCAGAACCCAATCATTATGTATAAACCAAAAAAAGTGGAAATAGAGAGAAAAATTCTGATTATGAGCATATAACCTTACTTTTCCAATACATCTGTAGTAAATTTTTGTTGCTTCCAAATACTAATTGAGAACTTTTTCTCCCAAGACCTACATACCTGTACTACCTACCATTTAAAAACATTGGTAGCTTTTTTTCCCCCTTGGTTGTCAGGACAAATCATAGCAAAAGGCATAACCATCAGTTCGAAGACAGCAACAGTGGAGCGTTGAGGTACCCAGGGTAGCTCTCTGCTCATGCCGCCAGTGTCTACTGCCTGACAGACCGCCTTGTTCTCTCTCCCTCTTTACTTGCAGATTACTCCTGTAATAGAAAGAAGGCAATTTCTGTAGAAAAAGGCACTTATTAGGTTAAATGACACTGTTCTGGAGGAATAAGAAGGACAGAAGCATCTTGCAGGCAGAGAAGAGCATCCTCTTCACAGCAGCTTGCTTCTTCCCCAGCTGCATCAGCTGGTGCAGTTCTGCAGAGCAGGCTTACCTCTGGTGTACCCTGACTTGCTGCTGTGTGACACTGGCTGGGACACGTGGAAGTAGCACTAATTTGCTCACAATTAGAAAGAGGAAACTCAAAAAGACATAGCAGACAGAGCTGATGTCCAAATGTTTGAAGAAAGAGGACTTCTTCTAGGGATTGAATTTTCTGTAGACAAAACTACTTGGTTTGCTGGGAAGATTGTTGATTCACTGTCTTTTATTATTTTAATATGTCTCTGTTAAACTAACAATGTATTAAGAGCCAAATCCTCAGCTGGGATAAATCGTCTGATTTATCAGCCCACCTTCATGACACCCTTTTTTTCTCCGGCCTGAAGTGTTAAATTCTGCTTCAGCTTCACCAGTAAAAGCCTTTTCCAAGTTAAAGTGATGGAGGTAAACGGAGGAAAAGCCTTTTCCTGTTGTTGCTGATACTGCTCAGAGGCTTAGCATGGATTTTTCAGGCTAAGGATTTAATTGCAATGTCTGATCTGAGATGTCTTTAAATCTTGGATGTTATTCATTAGACAGATATTTTCTGCTTCTTTTTCCAAAAGTTAAGCATCACAAAAACATGAATGTATAATGCTGGAGCCTCAAAAACCCGCTCTAGGCAGTTCAGTGAGACAATGGTGTTTCTAGATGAGATTTTTAAAATCTCGAAACAGTGTTCCTAGGAATCTTTGCCAAAGCACTTTGGAATCTCTTTCTATCAATGTGACATACAATAGGCTGAGAGTGAAAGAATTTGAAAAACAAAAGATTCAGGACATGAGATGCTTTTACCCTAACAGCCTGACCAAGTAACAAAATAATTATTCAACATTTGTTTTCCATACTGTCCACCACGTTGTAGGTGCTTCTCTGAGGCAGGAATGTGGAGCTCCTGGCCAGAAACCCACTGTGTCTGGCTGAGGGGCTCTCACCACACTCTGCATGGAGAGGGGTGGCAAAACTTTCCTTCTAGCACATACCTCTAGGGAGAAATCTGGTTAAAACAGATTACTATTACATCCCTTTTTATACTTTAAACACTCTTAAAAAATGACACGAAAACATCTGAACACAAAGAAATGTTGTCTGACACTGAGCATCAGTGGGCAATTATGTTTTTCTGTAATAGAATTTATTCAGAATGTCCTTTAGTTATTTTACTCATGATTTTATATAATAAAATGTAACAAGACACCCATTTATTTTCAATTTTTCTATTTTTAATAATATAAACAAAAATGAACCTGATAATCCCATTTCTATAATTGGATTGTGAAATGCTGCATATATTCAAGAACTCTTTGGCAGCCAGTCAAATCACTAGCAGAACATCCTTTATTTTTCCAGTTTGCTGCAAAAGTCTAAAATCAAGTTCTTTTCATATTTGCTTTATGTGGTGAAGCACATCACTAACCCCCAGATTAGTCTCACCAGTATTTGGGGCATGCTAAAAGTACTTCTCCTTTTAATCAATGCGTATAAACTGAGGCATTTGATACTTCAAATCATCCAACACACAGTTTTTATTTCTCAACTTTTTTCTTCTATATAAACCCCTTTACATCTTTTTTTTTTTTGTGCCCTTTCATGTCCTGACATTTTTCCCCCCACTATTTCATAGGGTTTTTAAAGATGATGGGCCTCCCTGCATTTGATAGAGAATCAATATAAGTACAATTCCCATAGATTTACACTGGTATGTGGTGGGAGAATCAGGACTAGTATATCACCATCTCTTCTCAACCTACTGTCTTCTGTTCTCCTTAATACCTTGGAAATTATACTATTTTCTACTGTTAAGTCTTATCCGTGTTCCCATTCTATGCAGAAACAAACAAAACCCAGTTATCTCTGGTGCAGTCCTGCAAATTATAACCTTCCACCCCAAAATGACAGCTTAATCTTCCAGGAAACAGCACAGACAGACAGTATTTGAGCTTTGGGGGATAGTAGTTCACTGTGGCATGTGAAGTTGGACCAAAGGACATGTGAAGGGATGCAAGGACTGAATAATTAATTTTGCTTCTGATTTTTTACACTGATTCACACAGAAGGGTCTTAATGCAACTGGCCTCAGGTGTTCACTCTTGAAGAGCTCTCTGTCATAAAGGTGGGCTTCGTTTTCTACGTTTAGTAAAATAAATACATTGTACTACACTTAATAACGTTCAGATAATTCTGCAAGCATAAAAAAGAATTTAAGTTTTAGACCTACACAAATACGCATCTTAATTTGTATTCACTGTAAGCGCTGCTGCTCTACAGACTGTGGGTGAGTGTATTGGGACAGCAAGGCAAGAAGGTGTGCACCTGATTTGTCTATCTCCTTGTCCACCAAAAGCTGTCTGCTGGCAAACACTGAACACAAATGGGCGACTGGCCAGGTGATGCTGACAGTGTCCCTCTCCTCCATCACTAACTGAAGCAGAAGTTGGTACCAGCCCACCGTGACCTGCAAGCTTGGTCATGCTGCAATGGGGATGCTGGGACTAGCTGGCCCCACAGCTCAGCGGTTATTCCTATGCTGCAGAAGAGCAACTTGCTGCTCCTGTTACTCCGGCTGTTTAAAAATAACACATCCCAGAGCCAAAAGGAGGGAAATCATAAGCCCCGGGACGCAAGCGCTCAGCCAGCCCTTCCTGGTGCACAATGGCAGGAAGGCACTGCTATGGTTTCTCTGGGATCTGGATGGCCTGATATAATTCTGCAAAAGAAATACAGTGAGTGTGCATGTCAAATCCATATACAATATGTGAGCTCTGTGTTAAAGGACAAATAACGCTAGACACTCTATCAGCTGCGTTATGAAAACATCTTATCCCCTGGTTGTAAATTCTAATTAATGCTGTGGCATCTTCATGCATAAAAACAATTTACTTTTATCAAATAACCATTACACTTATATATTATGCTTTGTTTCTTCCCTAACATGTCCTCATACTGAATGATAATGCCTATCGCTGAGAGAAAACACACCATAGTCATCCAAGCAATTTCGTACAGGTGAAGAGCAGTGTCAGCTCTGCCCCAGAACATTGCTAGTGAACCAAGGGAAAGAAAACAGAAGATAAAAGGGAAGGCAATCTATTCATGGGATGAGTGTATGTTATACAGGCGCAGATAGGCACCAAAATGAAACTATCCTATAACAGTACTCTGATGGCGAGATCCAAATGCTGTGTTTGTGAGAGTTTGCCAGACTCTGGGTAAGTTAACGTTCTGGACAGAATTTACATGGCAGTGCCCTGCCAGACTGGTCACAGAGCCCTGCCAAGCTCTCACCTCAGTGATACAGTGGTGAGATATTTCAATTTGTCCCATCTTGATACCTTCCACAGGTTAATCATACAAGATATAAATCCACAAGTTTAATTTCTCTGTTTTAAAAACTGTTTAGTTACTTTCTTGGTGTGAAAACTGCATATAGGAGCCCAGTTTTGACAGTTAAAGTGACTTAAAATGTTGTCTAGGTACTCATCACTGGTAACTATAGCTGTACACTCACCCTACACTCCCTGGCACGGATGATCAGCCTGTATCAGCTCTGAGCATAACAATGAGTAGCTCACTGTTGTTCAGACATACATATGGATTTGGTAAGTAGAGGACCACTACGGTGAGTGGGTTTCACCAAGGCAAAGCCTGTAATACCCACAGTTTCTCCAACTGTGGTGTGAAGCAGCAGAAAGGAGCTGGGTCATACAGAAAAAGCAGACTGCATTCAGTAACTTTGCTGCTTGCTTGAGAGCTCATGACATTTCAGATCATAGAGATTTTTGGGGTCAAAAGCCATAACCAAGACACCCAGAAGGGGGCAAGTGATTCCAACTGCTACCAGGTCTCAGGCCCCTGCTCTTTCTGACATACTCAGTGACATAAAGTAGGTGGACCTGTAATTAAAGTTACTACAGAGGCAAAGCAAACAAACCCTGAAGCCTATTAGAAACTTCTAATCATGATAGAAAAATTGCATTACAAAAGTATGATACACAAAACACTTTTTATGAGTACCTTAAAAACCAATGACAAACACGAGACTGTAAAGATCATCAATAAAAATTAAATGTAGAAAACCCCCAAAACAAATGTCTCCTGAATTAATGACAATATTTATAAAATAGAGCTAAGCACAGACCTAATATTTAGCTTTATTTAAATTTTGGCTCCCAAGAGAATTAAAAAACCAGCTGGTATTGTTGATCTAATAGCGCCATGTCGGCCCAAGCAGACAGTGTAAGAACTGTGTGAGGTTCAATGTCAACAAGCTATAGACTTGGAAAGATTGAGTTTACTATTTTATTTTATGTCTAAATGTTGTGCTGTGATGAGAGCAGAATTAAATGAAATTCCTGAGCAAATATACAGTTTAAACCCTAATTCATTTAGTCAGTTTAAGCAAAGGGAGAAATATATATCACCCCACTCATTACCACCAGCTGAACTTGTATTACAACATCAACAGAGAGTGTCAGCTGTCTTGGCTTCTGGAGCTTGGGAACTTCGTTCTTTGTACTTCACTTTGGTTTCCAGGAGGGATCTGTAAGACTAAGTTATAAACAACAACATAGCGATCCTAATTCAGTTCTTAATTAGTCACCTATTCAGAGGAGGTAGTTTACTGTCTGATTTTTGAAAACCTTACAAAATTAGGCTGTCTGTCTAGGTGCATATTTGTGGATTACAATGTCTAACTTTTAGTAATGGAAATAGCATTTAGGATCCTTTCTCTTCTAAATAAACATAATTAAAAACAACAACAAAAAATAAACACAGAAAAGGATGTTGTCCTAATGTAGTTAGCCAAAATGGTAATTATCTCCAGTATGACATTGTGGTCTAAAGTATACTGTTCACTTACAGCTCTCCATACTATATACATTTATTCTGTGTTCCTGAGAATTTATCTGGGGCTTGTTCAGCCTGAATGAGAATCAGGAAGTATAGATAGTGACATTTACTTAATTAACAATAGAAAATATCATGTTTCTGACCACTAAATGTGCACCCCAGCTCATGAAATCTTCCCTTGTGATCCTGCATGTAGTGTGGTATCGCTGTGCATGTTGGCTCTATCTGACTGCAATTCCTAGACCGTTTCTCATTTGTCTTTCGAATAAGGGACCAGTGAACCACTACTAGAGAACTAAAGCAAAGGCTTGTAGCTTTTTAGACCTAGCCAGGACTACAATTAACAGATGTCTCTAGAGAAAGCCTGTGCAACTGAAATTTGCAGTCTGATATCTGGAAGATATTTTGGTAAATTCAGACAAGAGCAAGCTGGGGCATGGTGGGAAAATTAAACACAGAGCTACATGCTGACTATGCTTTTCTGCACTGCATTCATCCAAACCAGTATGGCACTGGCCCATGCGCTGTCATTAGTTTAGTATGTTAGTCTGGTGTATTGTGGGGATACTCAGAAACCCTGAAGCACAGAGGAATATTAGAGAAGACAAAAAAGATTGATACTGTTATGTACATACAGTGTGTTAGTCAGAGCAAGAGGACAGCAAGAGAGCAATTCTGCATCTCCATACATCAGTCAGAGCTAAAAAGAACTTTGCAGTCACCTTAGACAGCTTCATAGCTTGCCAATATATATTTATATTTCTAAATTTGTATACACACACACATTAGCATGACACTGCCGACAAACTAAAATCTGGTTTGTTGGTGCCAAAATAGATTCCAGACTCCATGTATAGAATTATATAAACAACTTACATGTCCAGAGGCTGTGGAACGTGTAGGAGTGCAGTAGAGCAGCCAGCTCCCCAACCCAGACCAGTACCCACAAAAAATGCCCAAGGGGCAATTTGAGTGGCACCGTACCCAGCAAACAAATACTTAATTAGAGTGACAAATAAGATGAGTTGGTCTGAGCAATTCCCCTCTCCTTCCTGCGTTAAGGGAACGAAGTGAATCTTTAGGAGGGAAGCCTCAGTAAGGCCTCAAACGCCTCCTGCCTGGAAGGATGTTTCTTCCCTTCAGCTTTTCCAGACTGGCTCCTTTCCATCTCTTGTGGAGCAAATGTCAGAATAATCTTGACACAGAAATCTCTTAACCATGCTCTGAAGTCTGGCCGCATATGAGAAAAAAAAAAAAAAATTCCAATACATGCAACAATACGGGACCTTCTCAATTGACAAAATCCTGTAGATAAATACTGTCAGGAGTGCCTTCCCAGATACAAGCCCAACAGAATGCTACTGATGTGACACACTGCATGGTAACATAAGCCAATATACCTCTTTTTCTTCTTTATACTTATTCATACTGAGAGCCCATAATCTTTTACTAAGATGCATTTTTCATGAAATAACAGAAAAGTGCTTCTAAAGCTCATTTTATAGAGAACCTTTCTTTTTTTTTTCCTCCTATTGTTGCATATCTTTATCCCGTCTGGAATGATTTCTCAGTGATATATAATGCTAGATGCTCTTTACCATCAGTTCCTTGGCATTAAATTGCACCCAGTTTAGTTTCTGACACATCCGGTTGAACAATAAAGTTTTTGGAAAAATTTGAGCCCTGACACACAGGAGCTATACATAATTTTTTCTCACTGTTCCTAAAGGCATCTTTTGCATTCAAGAGACCATTTAACAGCACCAGGCTTACACTTTTTTAAACTGTTCTACCTTACCCCTGTTTTGGATCAGGCCAGTGAGAGGAGCAGAAACTAAGGAAAATCTCTGGGCTAAATTTCCTATAATATTGCAACCCAAAAATATTTTTTAAATTTTTTTTTTTTTTTTTTTTTTTTGGTCATCTGAAGATGGGCACAGCGTCTAAAATAAATAGCTGTCTTACAAACGTGGATTTGACCTTCATTCTTCAGCCTGAAAGTCAAGGATATGGTTCTATTTCAACAGCAACTGCTGATTCATATAAGCTTGGGAATGACCTGAAATCTCACTCAAAGTGTTTTATCAGCTCTGACAGTAATTTCAGTATATCTTGATCTAGAATCTGCCATATTTACCATAGTGCTTAGACATAGAAATTTAATTAGGGTAGCCCTAATTCAGCACTAGCAGTTAAACTAAAGAAGCACAGGGCAAGACAAAGCTGCTCATGAATCCAGGATGAGTGTTACCACCATTGTGAGCAATTGCGGGGTTCCCTATTCACTTGGGGGGAGCAGTGGCACCTGGAGCCCCTCCTTGTGCTCCCAGTCCCAGGTGCATACCTTGTGTCATGAAGTATGTTGCCACACAACATTTGGCTCTTCTCTGGACAGCTGGGAAGAAGGATGTTGGGTCACTCCACAGCACACACCTAACGTGCAGCCTAGGGGCAAACGCTGACCTACCAAACTATTTCTTCGGCTAGATGGGCACAGCCAAAGCAATATTATGTGTTCATACTGAGCAAAATTCTCGCAAAATTGTATAAGCCTCTTCCTTGTGCCTGGTGATAGGGTCACCAAACAAAACTTTTTTCAGGTCATCCAGTTTCTTGCTTTGTGAATGCCAGGCAAAAATAATATCAGGATAATAAATTCTATATTACTTTGTACAGTGGCCAGCATGCCATATGCAGACAGATTTTCTTTAATATCAAAGGTATTCTACTCCTCCTCAGTACATGTTCAACTATGCAAAAGCCTACATTTCCTACACAGAATTCTAATGCATCATTTATAAAAGATAAGCTAGCATGTTGCCTATGAGCCGTAATTAAATCAATAATTTCTTGTGGAGTTCTCATTAACTAGTACAGTAGGAACAGCTATAGCCTGAGGTACTCCTGCCTGCCTGCAGTTTTATTTTGTTTTTCTGCACATCTGCTTCCTATCGTGCTTTTTAATACTAACACCTTGAATGTGAATGATTCCCCTAGGCTTTCTGGCTGGCCACCTTGCTATTGTTTGTCTTCTTTAAAAAAAATAATAGTAAAAAAACCCCTGACCTAGATGATTCAGTTCTTCATAAAGCACTACTGTCTTCACTGAATCTTTGTGATAGATCACATTTACGTATTTAATCCTTAATGGAAGGAATTTAGTATTTCCTCATGTTTACTGTTGCACATTGAACAAGAAATACAATTTGAGATTATTTTTTTCCTTTGGTATAAGCCCAATAATTTTACTGTTTAAGAACATTCTTTATGTCCATGTGTATAAAGGCAGGATGGTCCAGTGGTATAACCTGATTTGCAGAAATCTAGGCTCAATTCTCTACCCTAACAGACATTTTATGATTTACTCTTAGATAAGCCACTCAGAGTTTGCCTTTCCTGTATGTTTAGGTCCCTATTCTCTAAAAAGGGCTGGATAACCTGGAGTTTGGTGCTAGTGACTCACCAGTGAGAAGAGAGAGAGGGTGGTACTTCAGGTGGTACGCAGAGGAACTAGCTCTTGCAGGTGGCCAAAAAGGAACAGATGAGCAAGGACACGTCTCAGATAGCAGCTTCCCGTGATACTGGTATCATTAGACAGGAGTGAGGTGGCTCAATGTATTAAATTAATTTCTTTCAAAGATTGACAACCTATTTGACAATCCATCCGCTTCAGCAATGGATAAGAAGATAGTTTTGGATGGAGATGGGTACATTTCAAGGCAAAGGCCATAGCAATTGCACAGCATATTGAAGATCCTCTGCTTGATGCTGTTCAAACTCATACCAGACTTCCAGATGCAAGAAATTCGCTGCTGCAAAACCAGGGGTTTCTTCACCTTCCTACTGAGCAGTTCTTCATCAAAAGACAGACAGCTTTGCAGGGCCAGAAGAGAGAGTAAGAGTCAATATGGCCTTGTAGAACACTCAGTAGTAAGACCAAAGCCATGGATTGTAGTTCTTACCCTGAGAAGTGTTTACACTTTAATTGATGAGAGTTTAATGGAAAGTATATTGACCTAGCCTGAGTGCTTCTGCACCGATATTTGCTAGGGGAAAAAAGGGCAACTTTGTAGGTCCTTTCCCTTTCACAGGCATTCCTTACTTACTCATTAATCAACTGAGCAAAATTTAAATCTTCTCAGTCATGTTTCACTCTTCTAGCTTTGATGGAGTTTGGACTACAGGCAGTGAAATTTCAGAAACTACATATGCATTTCATATCAACAACCTATCACTGCATCCACTTTCCATTCTTATACTCCTCCTTGTGCTCCCAGCAGAAGCGTTGCTGGAGACAGGATACAGGACTGAATATAGTCATTTGCCCTTGCTTTTTTGCATTGCACACCTTGAAGTGTTCAGCATTTGCTGAGAGACAGAGAGCAAGCAGAGAGGAAGATAAAGTAGAAAAGAGCCCTGCCAGCTTTCTGATTAGCATGGGAGCCAAAAATGCTTTGGACTCCTCAGAAGCTATTTATATTTTATAGATATGGTTTTCTCACACTTAATGCTTAATTGCATTAGAAAAGAATTCCTCCTCTGCCATGGCTGGTTCAAAAGCAGGCAGTACCCAGATGGTATGCTCTCTGTGAGACTGTGATCCTTATGTGAGTGAAGCAGAGAAGCACTTCACTTCCAGACAGGCACAAATTGTGACCGTCTTTCCTTTGTTTTTATGGGGTCTAGTATATCAAACAGGATATGTTGGAGGCCCCAATTCAAGTACACAATTCACTTTATGCAAATGTTTATGAGCATTACTGAGTAGGAATGGCTTTGCCATATTAGGAGTTAGGAAAAAGGAATAGTTTGAATAGTATATGTCCAAAATAATGAAGATTCAACCACAGATGTCTCAGCAAAACTCCTGAAAGGAAAACAAAAGTCCAGATAGAAGCAATCTTGTTTATCGATGAAGTTCATGAACTCATTTGTCCCTTAAAGGGAGGCAAACAAAAAAAAAAAAAAAAGCTCAAAAATTTATTCACAAGGGGGAGAAAAGATCACAGTGGTCAGATTACAGACAGTTTAATAGATTATGCTCATACAAAACCGTTTCTCATAAAAGGATGGAGTCTTTCTGACAAAGTGTCTCCTGTAGTAGTTTGTTTCTTTCTCTGTTATGAATTCCTGGCAAACTTAAGAAGACAAGGTTCTATAGATAGTATGGCTGCTCAACACTGAAGTTTTCAAAATTATGCCAAGCCTGCATGGCTCCCTTTCTCCTTCATTTGCCACTTCCCACATCCCTTTTCCCTTCCTTCTTCAAGAGGCAGCAGAGCTTTGTGCATCACACACCAGCAATGTTGTGAGGAGATGGATGGAAGGATAAAGCCATCCCGTGCACAGACCCGGGAAAGCTGCTCTCTCAGCACAGCACTCTTTTTCAGGTACCGAATCCATGCTACGTCTGGTGCACTCATGCTGGGTTTGCAGTCTTTTCTAAGGCAAGCGGAGCTGTTGCATATGATGTAGTTGGTGTTGACAGAACAAAACACGTATTGCAGCCTGGATGCAATGCGTTTAGCTCTGAAATGCATCAGCTCTACTCTCTCCATAGCCATCCTAAAATTTTATGGATTTGAGGGGTTTTGTGACACGTTAATTAATCAAGAAAGGACTCTTCCTTAGCTAAACAGGGAAGGAAGACAGGCTAGAAAATAGAATTCAAAATACACCTTATTTTTTAAAACAATCCTTTTTTACCAGTCCCTCCCTCTGTAAAAGTAACATACAAAGACAGAATGTCAAGATTACGAAACCTTTGCTCAGAACACTTTGGGCCTAGCTGGTTTCTATTTATAAATCACAATAACAGAAACATTGCAAAAAGAAAATTAAAGCTGGAAGCTGCCAGACTAGGAGTTCTGATTCCAGTGGTTTGTGAGCAGCGACTTAAGAGTTCTTCCTTTTCTTTCCTTTCCTAGTTGCTTACTGCTTCCTCTGATCTGTTTAGTTTTGCAGACTAAACATCAGCCATCATCTATAGCAATTTAGGCCTCAACAGTTTCCACCTAACAGGCCAGTCCTTAAATTTTCCATACTTTTGCAAGTTCTCTTTAAGGATGCATTTCTATTCCCCTGAACTTCTTTATCTGACAAACTATTCTAGATGCTTGCAAAAGTTCTTCTAAGAGACATCTGGTCTCTTAGATGCTGCCAACTCTTGTTTCTCTGAAGCTATTGCATTTAGTTTGGTTTCCAATGCACTTTTTGGAAGCTTTTAGTTACAGAAACTTCAGAACTTTTCCCATTGTGCTTGGTATTCATGACCCCAGGCCTGCAAGAAATGCAATAAATGAAGACGCATTCACATGTTTCCAGACTCAAATTCTTGTACAATTTCCTTCAGTTGAGAGCAAAAATTTATTTTACATAGTTTTCTTCACTGATTGCTTGTATCAACAGCCTTGCTGCACTGTGTTTCCCAGCAGTCTAGTTTGCTTTATAGTTTCAGCTGGGTGAGTTATTCAGACACTGTGAAACAGAGTAAAAGAAAGCTACTCCATGAGTATGGCCCATAATGCATACTTTGTTCTTCAGGAGCCTCACAAACATTAATTATTCTGCATTGAGCATACCACAGTGCAGAAATGAAAACATTTGTTCTAAGATTTTGTCCCTAAGGTCTTCTGACTTTTTTGGCATCCACAAATCACCGTGACAACTCCAAAGTCCTTCAAAGTCTCTCAAGAAGACATGTCAAAAGAATTGTAAAAAGTAAGGTTTCAGAAAATGTCTTTTCATTTCACTGCTTATTCTTCAACTGTCTATGACATTCTTAAATAATAAAATTTGAAGAGCAGATCCCTTTTCTTCCTCAAACTCTTTTCTAAAGCCAGTGGTGTAATGTAAGCAATTTGGGAATGTTGTGCATGCTTTTCTTAAACTTTCTAGCAGAAAAATAATTTAGAAGCTACAAATAGCACATGTGCATGTAGAAATGAGTTTACACTGCAGGCTTAGTTTTATGTTGTTTTCTGCATTTTGTGTACTTTAGACAGCAAGCTATATACAGTGTATGGTTGATATTCTAAGTTCCAATAAAGTATAAGGAAATAACACTAAATCATTTTTATTTCCTGAAATGTCAAAAGGGCTTTAGCTGACATAACACTGGCTGTGACTCCTGCCAAATTAAAAGGTAACATTTCCATGGAAGGACAGCAGAGATGAGACTGTTGCAGTGTCTTTCTCACACTGCTTTCATTTTCCTCAGCTGCCTGACAAGACATTTTGGTTCAACTAGATGTGGATGGAGAATACTTGAAGACTTGCAAGCTTTCAGTAGGTAATCACAAAACAGCTTAACAGCCCACACGACTGGATTATGAACTTAATAAACCGCCTCTTCACAGGCAGGGCCCAGAATTTGGCAAGCCATGCATCTAGTCACTAATTAAAAAGTGGCAGAGCCAAATGTGTTTGCACAAGTGTCATGGACATGCTTCCGTCTTTGTGCTAATTAAGTGATCAGCATCAGAACTGCTCATTAGAAATGCTTCTAGAAATGCTCTAGGAATCCAGGTTTTGAATTTAAGGTGACAGCTACTTCAGCTGCATGCGCAATTAGGGGATGCATAAATGAGTAGACAGCTGCTTAATTTTCTCCATGTCTGTGAAAACAAGGTTAACCAAGCACATAATGGATGCTGAAGAAAAATGACAGTCACTATTTGTGTATTTCTGTCAGGATGAAAGATAATATTTCACAACTGCCATGACATCTCGTTTGAAAATCAGTCCTTACTCTCCTGATGCTACAAGCAGCCTCTGTTAGGCAGAGTCAATGTGTTATACAAGAAAAGATCTTCAAAGATTTGTTGCTCCAGTACCTACTCCATGAAGCCTTTGCAGCTCTGTAGGAGCTAGAGAACAGCAGGAAGGGTCTCAGATATGCTAGATGTGCACACCCGTAAGAGAAAATGCCTCTACATATAGTTTAGTTGTGAAAGAGTGGTGACTCAGGCTGTAGGAAAGGCTTTTTGGGTTCTCCTGACTGTCCCAGGCAATTTCAAATAGGCCTTGCAGAACCTGCATGAGATGAAGAATATCTAAATTATAAAGGAGATTATAAAATGTTGCATAATATTTATTTTCAGAGGCAGTATGACTGGCCTTGGATTTTAGTCACAATTATCACAAATTTAATTGTCATTTCCTTACCAGTGTCTGTAGCTTCTGCTTCTGTGCAGGGCATGTTGGGCAATTTCATAAAAAAAAAAAAAAAAAAGGTACATTTGTGAATTACAAAAAACATTTCACTGTTGTGACAGGCTTATAAAGAGCTGATGCCAAGCTGTGTGAGGAGGCATGAAAGGAGTTCACTTCTTACCATTAAAAAATGTGGAAAGGTGGATGGATGGTTGTCCATTCCAGTCTGACACTTCCTACATTAAAGCATATTTGAAAGTAAAAACTGTCTCTGATACCAAGATTTAAAAGCTTAATGTAAATGTGTTATGCTTTAATCCATGGAGGAATCAAGTCCCAGTAATTCACTATTTAGAGAATGTGTAATACATGACCCAAAAGTGGATAAAATATAAGGAAAAAATATTCAGACCTCAACAGTATTAAAAAAAGAGTACATGACAAGTCCTTATTTTTGCAAGACTAACAGGGCAGTTTCCTGATAGTCCTTTCAGAGGTGAAAATTTAAATGTAACTTCTACAACTCATCAAATCTAATTAAGAAACAGTTAGGATGATGATCACTAGTGTGGCAAATGTGAACAAATACACTTCCATTGATTCATCCTTGTCACTAGAACTGCTAATTATTACAGCATTGGAGATGCATAACTGACAACAGGAACTAATGGGGGAGACTATAAGGATGTGATTGATGAAAACACAAAAGACCTCAAGGTTTTGTATTCCTTGCAGTACATTTTGTGAGCCTGTGGAACTCATGAGTAAATTACAGTTTTTACTGTGCCTATCACCTGAACCCCATGCTTTTCAATAGCTGGATTTTCTAAGAGCTTTCCAGTGAAAGCCTCTTTGACTCTTTATTCTAAAGAGCATAACCTCAAAACCATACAGCTCTAAGGGGGTACTTTACATACTGTAGACTGTGAGAACAGCCTAGAAAGACTTATGGGCAGAAGCAGTGAAGTTACTCTGAAGAGTACCTATCCACAAGGAAATTGTACAAACTGACCTAAACAACTGCCACTAAAACTGGATAGAGAATGAGATCCCTCTGTGTTCTATATTGTCACTTATTTTCTAGAAGCCATGTTTTGGATGCTCTTTAGAAAACTCAAAATATGTTTTATAGGCTCTTGTTCTCCGTGCTTCTTTTGTGAAGAACTGTACCACAAAACCCTGTGAACAGACTTCAGAAGTAGAAAACCATGTACAGCTGACATAAATGCCTCCTCCTTTCCAGATAGTACCCTGGTAATCAGAAGCACCACTGCACAGACCTTTAGAATGACAATTGGGATTGCAAGAAAGATCATGGAGAGACCCAAACTACGTGGACAAGAACCAGATCAGGATACAACGAATTCTTAGCATTGCAAGCAATGGCTTTGTTTTATCTGAAACCTGTAATAAACCCAGCACCAACTATTGCAAGCAGACTCCAATTTGGAACAATATATTTATCTTAAATAAAGACCTTGTGTGAGAGGGGGCAATGTTTTCGTTATTTTTCAGAGGCAGCTGATGTTAGACAGAGGCTCATTAGTTTGTGTGTCTCAAGGAGTGTCCTCGCACAAAAACACTGTGTAGGTGAAGAGGTCAAAAGTGAGTGCCCTTTAACACAGGAGAGCTCAGTTTATCAAATGACCCTGTAATTTGTCAAGCAGACATCATTATCACAATACATCTGTTATAAACGCTGACATACTGTATATAACATGTATGCGTGCAGTGGTTGGGTTTTTTTCAGTATTTTTTACTGTATATGCATGTTTATAAACTTATAGACAGACACACATGGAGGACTCCATTCTTTCTCTGTTTCATTCTCCAGGATCACGCACTTCAAGCACCGGCAATGTTTCTGTGTATATCCAGTTCTGATATCAAGAAATTAATTGTTATTCTACATCATTATCTTAGATTGTCTGTGGCCATGCATGTTTCTTCCAGTTTGTATTTAAGCATCTGTGTCCACAAGCATAACTGGAAATAAAATTTCCTTTTGGCTCTTGGTCTCAGGCCTCCAAGATAGCAGGGTCACTTTTCTCCACGAAACATCTCAGAGGCATTGATAATGCCAGCTTATCCCATTAACCTATTAAGGGAGTGAACTTTGAAAGGTAAATGGGTGCTCCTCTTTCAGCTCTTGCTCATTTTTGCTTACTTGCTGAATGTGCTTTCCTTTTGCAGAGCAATTGGATGATAACAATAAGAAATGACCAGTTGCCACTGAGTCTCTGCTGACTGCATAAAACCCACTAAGCCAAATAAATGTTGGAGGACATTATTCTCATTTCATTTGATTACAGGGTGAACTTTAAAATGTGATCTACACAGAGAAAAGTCATCGCTACCCAGACAATCACAGACCAGAGACAACGTTTGCTGCAGAAATTTGAACCAAATAATGCTCTCTAAGAGGACTTTTTGGCCTTTAAAAAATATAGTTTGTGGATTGATGATAACTAGGCACAGCACTGACATTAGCTCCCAGACACTGCTAGACAATACGAAAGTACAGGAAATTCATAAGTCGAATCATTCTCCTTGGGGGATGCACTTTGTCTGACCTGGAAACCACACACTCAGCCCTGTCCAAAAGAAAAAGATTAGTCGCTGAGGTAGGTGGCCTCTCAGTACTACCTTGCATGAGCCTGATGACAGCCTGTTAAGGATAGGTCCTTGTGAAAAGGGAGTTGGCTTGAAAACAAAATGTTATAGGGAAAACATTACCATTTGAGCTCCTTTATACTTTCTGTCTAAAAGCAAAGACCACATACTTAGGCAGGATGCAAAATTAGCATCAGCAGAGTCTGGGTTCCCCTCTATAGCCATCAGTATGGGACTGAATTTTATGATGTTGCTAGCACCCTATATCTTGCAAAAGTCTCATCAAATTCTCATTAACATTGAACCTTAACAAAGAGGAAAGAATAGCTGTCCATGAAATTACTGTGTACTCCTAAATGCTATGTATTTGTAGAAGATAATCTCTTACCCATTAATGGGGAAGACTACCTGTCAATACATTGACTGGTTTACCACAGTCCCCAGATTTTTCCACTTTGACTCTATTTGAATAATATGGGTTTGGGTTGAAAAATAATTATTCTCTACATTTCTAGTTGTCTATGTATGCTGGGATCACACCAACAGCCTCAGAAACTTCCAGCATTGTTTCAGTTTCAACCTGTAAGGAAAGTAACACCCTCAAAGTATTTTTAAGCCCTTTTTAATTATGCAGGGTTTCTTTGCTCCTCACCCATGCTTTCCACCTATTCCCTTTGCTCATACGTTTTCTCCAGCCCAACAGAGTAGTTCCAACTCTGTATAGCCAAGCAAACAGGCATTTGGGGTCAGGGCAAGGAGCAAGAGGAACCACTGCACTGCAACGACAGCAGGACAAGCTTCAGTGTAAAGGACCCTTGAGAAGCAACACTGTTTCCTGTGTCAGCCCAAATTCTAAGGTCCCTCACCCATGACCCAGTGCCAGAGGTGCATCCAGAGGCAGGCAATGTCTTGGTGCATGTGACTCCTTATATGAAACACCCTCATCTATCAGGGCTAAGATGACTGGTGAGACTTGCACACCTCAAAATGGTGATTTAGGTTTCTCCTCTGAGATGTTCACAGACTTTTATAGCATTTTTTTGCCACCATTTCTCCTTACTGAGGCTTTCCTGTTTCTCACTGCTAGCTTTCACACTTTCTCCTATGCTTTGGCCCACGAGCTCTTTAAAAGGGACGGAATAACTTTCCCCACATGACAAATTGGCAGCACTGGATCGTTATTATTCTTTAGGTTAAACAAACAGTTTGGGTAGGGAGCAGGTCTAGGTTAACTGAGGTAACAAGAGGAACAGAGCTGCTGCTGAGTCCAAACACTTGGTGGGTGGCATTTGCTTGATTCCCTATTGCTGCTCTGAATTGCACAGAATTGGCAATCCAAGTGTTTTGCAATCAGGAATCAGGACCAAAAATCTTTACATTTTTGGCACTAAGGTCAAAAATTAGAGTTTGGTGGGTTTTTTCTGGCTTTCCTCCTTAGAGAGGAGAGTGAGCAATTTATTGTTGCATATTGTTTTTCTTTCTTAAGTAGATCTGCTTTTCTCACAAACATTTGACTTAGTAAGTCGAGGCATGAAGAGAACCACACAGTGCAGAAGATGTGCAATGCCATCAAAAATCTCAATCTGCTCCAAAGGGGAATTTCCACTTGTAGCTTGGATGGATCTCTGGAAAGATGAGGCACTGTCTCCTTTTAAGGACTGCTCTGGTCTCAGCATCTGCTTATTTGGGGAAATCTCACAGGATTTTATCCCGGTCATTGCTTTGCACAGGGACGAGCTAATAAAAGTTGCAGCTTTCATTTTAAGCAAATCTTGGTGTGTGGTATGAGACTTGCTGCGGTGTCTGGACCAGACGGCAAAGTTTCATATAAGTCAGGCTTTTTCAAAAGACAGGTAAGTCCCTTGGCAACTGCAAGGATGAATGTTTGAATTTCATTGTTTGTACAGAAGCCCATACCACTCTTTTAAAGTAAACCGATCTAGATCCCCACAGTGTCTCTCAACTTGTTTACTTTTAGACTCCTGGAAATTTGGGGTAGTTGTTTAATTGGCTTGATACTTTACTGTCCTGACAGCTCCTGCAGTACCTTTGCTCACTAGATCCTTACTAAAAGGAAAAAAAAAAAATAAAAATCAGTACCATAAAGCTAGCATGATAAATGTTGCATCAGCAATTTTCTAAAAGGATTCTGGTGTTATCAAAACTGGCAGACATTAAACAGACAAAGTTTCAGAATAATTGATATGGGCAAGAGGGTAAGCATTTAGTCTCCCAGTAGGCCAGCCACCTGTGCAAACAGCACTTCCAACTTCTATTTCAGTTGCTGGCTCCTGAACAGTCAATTATTTAGGGCTTTCCAGAGGTTTCACTGGTGGGGAAAAAAAAAAAAAATATCCAGGCCTGTTTCTGAAAGGTAGCTTTATCAGCATAGCTCAGTTGTGCAATTACAGCCTTTGTCTTTGTTCCTCTTTAGGTGACTGCAGGTTTCCCCTGAGACAGCTCTCCTTTGTTTAACTTTTGGGGAGTAGAAATAGTACCATTCATAATGTTCCCATATTCCTCATACCCACCACGATCCCTTCTACCTGCGATCGCTCTGCATACGCTGCAGAACAACAGGATAGATTCAGAAAGCCACAGATCATTTTATCCCTCCCAGGACAAGAAAACAATTCCTGAATAACTCCTAATAGGTGATTTCAGTAATGACTAAATACCAGTGAAAACAAACTACTTGGAAAGACCTTTTCCTGTAGCTGAAGCTTTCCTGAGGTATCGTTCAACAATAAAGAATGCATGATTTAAATAAAGTCATTAATTCAGAATGAAAACACGACATGTTTATCTTACTTATCTGGATTAGACATTGGCATAGATGATAAGAATATCCATATTGTTTTAGGTAAGGTTAATAACAATAATAATAAAGCAGCAACTCAAAAGAGCTATATGTCCTCCTATTTTATGGAAAAAATAGAACCACTAACTGCTAAATAATACATTTGTCATCCTGGTTTATGATTTCATAAGTGCCTGTTGCGAGGTTTCTTGTACCCACGGTTAAGGAGGATATATGATTTCAGAAACCTCTGTAATCTGTATCATGCCCTGTTCTGTACTCTCATGGGGATTTTGGAAGAAACTGTGCTACTTTTTTAAATGAAGTGAATCTTTTTAGACAAATGTAAAATAATTCCTGTGGGAAAATGCATTCAAAATTACGTATAAAATGTTTGGCTCTGGTATGCTCATTAGCACCCAGGAACAATGCTTGACAGTCAGTGCTGACAGCTCAGTTTTCAGTAGTGGCCAGGAGATGAAATATCAAATCATCAAATAAGTTCATACAGACAAATATTTTCCTTGTGTGTTCTTCTCCTTCAAGGGTTGTTTAAGAGTTGCATACTCTTAATTAATTCTACATTCACTTTGCATTTGGTGTGTCTCAGAATGAATTGCTCAAATTTCTTCAAGTTGTTTAAACTCTGATCCCTGAGACCACAACTGCTTTTTTTCTTCCTGATCTTTTTGTCCAGCAAGATACGTGCCCAGCCCCTTTACATCCTAACAGTTAATGTTTTCTTACAGAGTTTTTAAATGCAATCCCAAAATCACCTTAATGAGTTGTTCAGCATCAAAACTGATGCTGCTTTTGACCAGCCAGTATGCTATTACACTGTTGGTGTCATTTGACTCTTTGTCATTGCTGACAAGGGTTATCTGGGTCAGAAATACAATGGCAGAGGGACGGGGGTTATGGGCATGGCTGGAAGCACTGCCATTACCCAAGAACAGCTGCTGACCTATCCCTGCCCCTGACAGCCATCCTCGCAGGAGAGATCTCCCTCCCTTTCGCTCCCCAGAAGGACCTGGCACCTCTCCTCATTGCCCAGCGAAAGAAGGAAATCACTTTTTAAACATATTTTCTGATAATCCAAACCAGATCGTGGCATGGGGTTTTTTTGTGAGAGAACTGAAGTCCCATCATTTCAGCAAGGAAGGGGACAGATGTCATGCAAGCAGCCAAACCTATGCACCATCTCCCAGTGGGCTCCACACATTGTCCTGGGTGCAAGGTCTCACTGAAAGAGCCCACTTCATATTAGCAACTACTTCAGAGCCTAATGTCAAAACTAAGTTAAATATGCAAGTAAAAAGAACAAAATATGAACCAGTGTTTCCCATTTTAGACCTGAAGCAGTCTTTCAGACATGAAGAAAGACTACGACCAGAAAATTACTGGCAAGTCACTTTCATGCCAGCATGGTGATGCTTCCCCATAAACACATTTAAGAGCTTTATATAGTTCTAGTGACTCAAGGGATAAAATTTCCAATATATTCCTCAGCAGATTATTCACAGTTCACTTAACAAAACAGATTTATTATTTTTTCCTTCTGTTAACCTACATATCCTGTTGCTACGTTTCATCCTACTATTCCCAGTAATACCTCCTTCAAATGTCTATATGCTGTGTTCTCCTGGCATATGGCTATTATGACATTAGTCTTAAAATGCTCCCTGTTATCATCAATAAAAAAGAGCAACTGCATTATGCAAGCAAGCTGCCTAAAATTAACTCACTGTTTTAATCTGAAATATTTTTTTCTTGAACCGTTGAATACGTCCCAGCCTAGGGACATTGCTGCATGCACAGCACTTTGAATGCATGTCCCAGTCTCAAGGGGTCCAAAAGTTCTCCTGTGATGCCTGCACATAGAGTATCTCCTTGCTTGTAGTTTAATTTACAGCCTCCTCCTCCTCCATGCTTCATATATAAAAACAATGCATACAAAAAACATGTGCGGGTCTCTAACTTTCCAAACAGTTCCCTCTCATCAGGGGTCTCAAAAGATCTTCTATGATTTCCATCGTGTCTGCTCTTCTGGGGGCTGTCAAGCCCAACTAAAATGTTATTGCTCATATAGCTATGACAGCAGACAAAGAGGTATGAAACAGCATGAGGGAGTTAAACTCTGACTTTCTGCTTGAATTCAGCACAGTTGTTTTCAATAAGCAAGGAAAGCCTCAGCTAAAAGAGTCTGTTTTCTGCTAAGAGAGTAAACTAAGATAAAACCTTTCCAGCAGAAGTAACCATTTTCTGTGAAAGTAAAGGGAGGCCAAAGTGCATCACTTTTGTTTGCTTCATATGTCTTTCTTGCGGGATCCATCAGGCAAATACTACACTAAAGTATTCATTGAGCACAATACTAACATTTGGCACCCATCCTCCATCAGCTGAACTTGTAATCATTAAAGAGATTTACATTGTCCAATCTGCCTTGTTTTGACTGGTCACAATCAATCTTAATGCAGGGTGCTGGTTTCTACCAGATGTCACTCATCCCTGAAGTACATGGTTCTAGAGCAAGTATATGAGGCAAAAATCACAGTTAAGATGATGATTACATGTGTTATTTAAAAAAAAAAAAAAATCTCAGCAATGAGATTGTCTCATTGCAATTCTTCATCCCATCACTGGTATTTCCCCTCATAAAATGACAGATATTTTAATGATTTTATTGCTAACATCTCTATCGTGCTTTGGTTTTGTTGGATGGCTAAACAACTACTCCCTTATTCACTCTGAGTAGTTCTTGTAAGTGCCTTTGTATGTTGTAAACTAAACACAGCCTGGTTCATTTTAAACTGTAGTGTGAAAATACCATGGGTCAATTTCAGAAGCTATCAAATGGGAAGTGCAGTTTTACAACAGATTTTTATCTTACATGATTCCTTTTTAAAATAATTTTTAAGATTTCTAATCTTATTGATTTTAGAAGACACAGTGTGTCCGCATGTTCTTCTTACTCAAAACTTGCTTTCATGAAGACCACAAATTATGACTCGCATCATACAAACTGTTTTTCCGTCTACTACCAAAATAATTTTAAAAAAAGAAGAAAGCATTTGCTTTACATTATTTTCCAAACACATTGTCAGTGAACAGCAAATCATTTTTAGCCTGATGAAACAGCTTTGTATGTGTCTTGTCAATGGCAAAACTGTGAAATTCACATCATAAATAAAATAAAATTATAAAACAGAGAAAAGCAGGTTCATATGTGGAAAGATTACTTTCTAGATGTGTTAGATATGTGACACACCATAGTGTTTTATTACACAGTTGCATATAGATATTTCATATAATGCTGGCTGACAAAATAAGCTTTGTGTTTGTTGTAAATGTTGTAAATGTTGTAAAATGTACCCTGTAAATGTTGTTGTAAATGTTGTCAAATGTACCCTTAATTTCAGGTGTACATGACTTCTAGCTATCTCTTCTTCCTAAGAATGGAATGGAAGACTTTGAAAGACCTTGCCAGATATTTAGACTCTCAAGTTTTTCATATCTCCTGTGACTCCTTACTGGTAACTGATGTTCCCTAGTCAATCAAAAAGTCCTCCTCAGAGGACTCCAAGTTCATATGCAGAATCCTTTGTCTCCAATAGCTATACGGAAAGAATAAGCATTGAAATTAGACCCTGAGAATTAGACTTCATGGAAATACCCTTAGCTCTCAGATAAACATCAGAAAAGAAAGAGCCTTCTTCCCCCTGCTTCCTAGATGCAAAATCTGTTAATTCATCTTGCATTTGTGAGGCAGGACTCATTCCTTCAGCTTTACACACATGCTTCATCCACACCAGCCACATTGAAAGAAAAATATATTAGAAGCATTATTCTGTTGTGATTTTTTGTAAAAGATATTTTAATTGGATTTAATTGTCATATTATATTCTCTGTGTCCTCAATCTGAAATGTGGGCTTAGACCCTCCCCCAAGGTAGCTAGAGTTAATAAAATAAGCAATCCTTTTCTGCATCCTGATCCGCCATCTGGGGCATTTCTAGGGTCAGTAATTCTCTATACTGGTGGAAGCACAGATGGATTGGGGAATTAGGGCTTCACACAGACTGTGCTACAGATTCCCTCAGAATATGAGCTTTTGTTTTTAAACAAATTAAGTACCTCCTCCACTTGGTTGCAAAGACCCTTTTCCAATATCCAGTCAAATACCCATGTAATCCTTTAGTTATTGCAGACTCAGTTAACTACCTCACTGAGTGAAATGAAAGTGAACCTGCTCCTAGAACTGGTGGGCAGGCCGGCAGCTTTGCCCAGCTGACCAAAGAACTGGGTTGGAAGACTTTAGTACAGTATCTGGCTTGACATATGACTCACATAAGGACCACAGATACAACATTTGACTGCTCTATTTTTGCCCTTTTCCTGTTTTTTTCCCTCATCATGTGTCCTTCTGTGTCTCCTTTCCTGAGTCTCTGGGAAGCAGTTTCTGGAGTGAGATAACCAAGACAGAAAATTAATCCTTCCCCTCATGGTCACCTGACAGCTGTTAGTCATCAGTTCTGCTTGGATACCAGACTACTTTCAATGGGCTTTTCCTGCACATCTCTTTACTATTTAACTATTGCATCCAACAAATTTCACTGCGTACATTGTGTTTTTAAGGAGCTAATTTCAACTGACATGTGATATTGACATCGTTTCCAGAAAACACACAAAAAAGACAATTAGCCATACTTTTCCTGATGATTGCTGATAAGTTCTACCTCTACTTCTAATGAGTTCTGAAGAAAAAAAACTTTTCTGAATGCTATTTATAATGTCCATGGAACAGAAAGTAAGACCACTAGACCAGAAAAAGCCTTATACTCTTCATGTAAGTTAGAATTTTAATAGTCAAAATGTATTAAAGTCATTAGAAAGCCCAGTAAACTGAACATTTTTACAGTAAGCTAAAAAAGGTTACAGTCCCAAAAGTTTCCCTCGTTTAAAATACATTCATCACCAGTTTGGAGACAAACATGCATTTAGACACCCCGTCTGGCTGCAGAAGTATTTTCCAACATCTACTATTTTCTGTCAGCTAGCAGCACTGAATCTTCCAAGTGTTAAATTTAATGCTGCAAGTAGAAACACTATTCCTGCTTTTCCTTGATGCCCTGATACACCCTCCAGGCTGCAGCAGTGCTTCTGTGACCTCGCAGGCTGTACGGCACATACTGCTCCATCAGTCCATACATCACCCACACTCCCAGCTGGGACACGGCTGCGGCTGCCTTCTGCCACACACACCACCAGGCAGCAGAAGGCAGGCAAGCACCCCTGGCAAATCACTGCAACAGAGGGCGGAACAATTGATATAAAAGTAATTTTAACTTTCACTAGGCCACAGTGAGGAAAGGAAGCAGGCAGTGAGGTGATATGTGACATTTTGGCCTTGAACCCTACAGATACTCAGATCTTGACGCACATTATCACAGTAATCCATTTGCAACTGATTAAATTGAAGGCTACAATATATTTAACTCTTCTGTTTAATCCATGCCTAGAAATCTTATTCAGTATTCTGGGAAGCAGATTTCTTTTTTTTCATACTTTACATTCCATTACCTGAGTAAGGAAAAGATTAAAATAACGTTAAATTCCTTTCATTCTTTCTGTTGTGGAAGGAAGTAAACTCATCACAGGTGTTTAAAAGGAAAACTGAAAAATACCTCTACAGCAGAACTTCAGACTTTGAGTATGGGAGCTGATAAGCTAAATTTGTTTTACTGCGTTTGAAACAGTTTTGTACACTTTGAAAGCCCTTGAGTACACAAGGCAAAAAATGAAATTATCCTGATAGTCATCCACTTTAAGAGGTGGGGAAGCAAACCTATACAGTCAGCTTCACCACTGCTCAGCATTCACAGAGGGCTGCTTAAGGTAATGGTAAACTAGAATTCTAAAGGCCAATTCCTCTCCGTACACACAGAAAAGACAGAAATGACAAATGCTCTTTTCACACCCACTTTTCCTGTCTTTGATTCAGTTTTGAGTCATCAAAGGGCAAAAGAAATTTCATCCAAAGAAAGCACATGAATATACACATATAGTCTTCTTCCCCTCCCTCCTGTTAACCACAGGCTCCCAGACTCACCCCTGTTTCACCCATAGTTTTTCTGTGGAAACCTGGGTCTTTAATGTACCTTGAATGTCATTGATAGTGAGAAGTATCCATCAGAAGATATCACAACAGATTCAGTAAAGGTACTGACTTCTTTTAGAGCCTTGTCAAAACCTAATAGCTGATGTCTGTTCTTCAGAAATTTTATACATGTGTTCTAAAGTCATTCCTGGCAAAGCTTGCAACTGATAAAAAGATTAGTGGGGTAGCAAAAGAAGAGTACTGATTACCACTCGGAACAGTTTAGCTCACTGGGTTATATGATCACATATTAAAAACACAACCTATCGAATCAACCAAATGCAATGTAATGCACTTGGGAAATGGGGAGACAGATTGCATTTATGAAATGGTGGACTGCCTTGTGAAGTTATGACTCAGAAGAAGATTTACAGGTCATCATGGATAATTACCTCCACATGAGCTCCTGGTCCAAAGGTTCAGAAAATGTGGCTTCTTTTCCTTAAACGTATTTAAAAAAAAAGGAATAGTAGTGAGAATTTAAGTGGTAGGGCATCTTGCAAAACCTCATGTTCAGGTGAGAACAGAGAGATTTCAGAACCGGAACAGAGATTTTTTGAGATGAGGCTGAAGGATCCCAGCTTACTCTAAGCAATGGAAGAAAGGCTAGAAATGCCTTGACAGCGTAACATGCATGGGCGAGGTGTTTGGTGGTGAAGGCTGTTAAGATTTTTCTATTAAAGCACTACAGTGGCTGGGAGCTAAAGTTAGACTAGTGCAACCTTGAAATAGACACCTTCAAAGCTGTGAAGGTTAAACATTAGAATCGCTTACTGAGGAGATGGGTGAGCTTTAACATCAGAGCAGATCAACTTGCTAAAGTATGCTTTGATCTGTTTTCAGGAGAAATTCTTCAGCCTATGTATGTGTTAAGACTGGGACAAGACCTTTACATTTATCACCTTCGCTCACTTTCCCTCTGAAAAGTATCTTTGCTCGCAAGGCACTATCACATTTAATAGCTACACATTCATGCAACAACTGCAATTGAATCCTGTTCATGAAGACTCTCTACCGAGGTCGAGCAGAATTATTTTTGTTTGAAGAATATCTGCTTTGTTCTTCCTTCTCCAACATGAGCGACTGACTACAGCAGAAGACAAGCTGCTGAGCCCAGGGGACAGGGCTTTCTGACAGCACAGAGAAATCTCCTTGGTTTGATGAACATTTAGTACATCATTCTCAGGGCTCTACCCATTTGGGGGATGGAAGAAATTTTCCCACCAGCCAATGGCGGGGAGACATTTATGGCTGTCAGCTTTCTCGGCAGCACGAGGATGGGAGGAATCCCTCCAGGGGATCCATCTAGCCATTTAATCATCCTCCCAGTGGGGTCTTTGCCTGTGGAGTCATGTTATGTGCTTTTGAGCACTAATATACAGACTAACTGAAGTCTTTGGTCTTGACACAGAATACTTGACATATGCATAATGGTGTGTTATACAAGTCTGTACTAGCTGATCTTGTGATCTCTTCTTGGCCTAAGGAACAAATATTTAGGTATGAAAACCATTGATTCCCCAACACACACCTCCTCTAGTGACCTATGTGCTGTGTGCAGAAATACCCCAGACACTTACTCTTTATGAGCCTTCAGGCAATTTGAAAACATCACCTACACAATTTTCCAATTTTTACAAAGAGTTTAAACTCAAAAAAAGAAGCATGGGGGTTATTACTTTAAAACAGGCAGGACTTTATGTAACTGTAAGGTATACAGTACCTCTGTTCTTCAGTTGCACAGTAATTGCTGACTATTTAGGCTCATGGAAAATGCCATATGTTTAAAGCAAAGTTGCATGAGCATCTCACATTCTTTAACTCACAGTGCTGATTAGATGGCCTCATTATTAACTTTAGGTTTTACTAAGTGCAGTCACCAAACTAGGGGCAGCAGATGACAGGAGCAGCAGAGCTGCAAAAGCTTCTGCAAGAAGCAGAACAGATTCTGTGATCAAACAGGTCAAGCCAGCTCTACTTTTTACAACTGCAAAGCATGACTACAGTGGGTTTACTGTAATGAAATGCAAGAAGGAGGCTATACTGACATAAGCGAATAAGACCCAAAGTAAATACCTGGGGAAAAAAACAGGGGTTTTTTGCATTAAAAATGAAGATAAACTTTGGCTTTTCCCTTTTCATGTGGTTTTTAAAACATACACATAGTACTTTTATTTGCACTATAGCAGCACAGATATTTTATCATGATCTCCTCTGCTCCAGTTGCAACCCCAATGGAGAAGAGCTGCATGTTTAAAATCAGCCTTAACTGTGTAAGGCTGACACAGGAGCACATTCATACTCATACGGAACCGGTTTCAAACACTGCTCTCTACACTTATTTAAGTACAAGGGGGGGGGGGGGGGG
>NW_020799099.1:2344636-2413284 GCF_003259725.1 Athene cunicularia
GGGGGGGGGGGGGGGTGATTTTAAGGGATTTGGGTGCAGCAAGTACATCAATCAACTCAACCATTTGACTGTGCTCCTCACAGTGAACACCAAGCATCCATTCGGCCTGAATAATAAGAGAAAATTACTTTTAAATTGAGCAGTGTATCTAGTATAGACCTTAGGAAGTAGACTTTATTTCCCCAGTCCAAAGGTTTAATGGTTAAAGGTTTTCTCTTAGGAAATTCTTTAATCCTTTTTGTTTGCCTTTTTTCCTAACTTAGCACTTGGTAATTCAAGGTGAAAAACACTAATATCCGTTCCTTTCTCACAAAGATGTCCATGAAATTACAAGAGTTATTTCTACCTACTCAGTGGCCTTAAACAATTTCTCTTTGATTCCTCTGAGCAATTTCAGCTACAAGATCAAGCGTGTCCCTTTCAGTAAGACCAGAGGGAAAGCGCTGCAAGCAGAAATTATATTTGGAGATTGTATGATTTTCTCCACTACCTAAGGAAGCAAAGAAAAACTAGAACTGCAATATTTTTATGCCTATGAATTACTCAGATGCTCCAATACTTTGTTTCAGAATAGTTCTACTATCTGCTGATGCAGCCTAAAAATGACAGTGAACTGAAAGAAGGCTTCTCAATTATGTACTTTTTTCCAGCTTCACAAAGAAATGGCATCTAATTTTAGATTTACATGGTTATAGGTCGCCAGATTTTAATTACCAGGAATCACAGTAATTACAAATGCTGACTCACAATTCAGTTACCTACTCTATGCCCACAAACACTGCTTGTTAACAAATTTCTATGCAAATATAGAGATAGGGTGGACTTTGGAAGGGGGACTGATGACTTTTTCAGTTTGTCACCCAGCTGACATGGGTGACATTTCAAGATTATACAGATGACCTCTTCAGTGAACTAAAGGAAGTTTATTTCAGGTTAGGTTTCTGGTATTGCACGAAATTCTGGTGTCAAGCCACTTTCTGTATCTGACACGGCTCAAGCACATGCAGAAAGGTCAAGTAACTTGCCCTAAGTGACAAAGTGACTGAGCGGCTCCTAGACCTTTGCTCCCCGCTACTAGACCTCCCACACTCCTCAGACACGTCACACAGAAACTCAATAGCCTGTGTCATTAAGAAAGTGTTAGTGCCTCAAATCACATCTTGCTGAAACTGTGTGTTAATGGAGGGGGTGTGGGAGTAGATATCTAAAGGTGTAGAAAAGTACAACTTCTGCCCTCTTCAACAAGCCCACAAATACCCATTTCCCCCTCCTTTCCCCCCTGCCCCTACCCATCTGGTTCAATAGCAATCAGTACATCTCCTGACGCTGGCAGTCTGACTCCGCGTCAGCACCTTTCCAAAGAGAGCAGATTGCAAAATACACTACTGCTGCAGGGCTTATTTCTTTCCAGTCGTAACCTCCTGACTCATTTAATAGACTAAGTATCTGGGATGGAGACCAAAACTTTGTAGCTGGATTCTGTTTTCTGTCCCCTAGGGCAATTAAGTCCTTCAAGCGGTGTGAGTTTGAGACCCCTCTAGTGTTGCCTGCTTGATCCAGGCGGGATCACTGAAAGAGAAAGAAAAAGCCTAGTGTGTTGAAGTTCTTATGTTCCCAGCAAAATATTGTTGCTTTGTTTTAAAAAATGCTCTTGAAAGACCTACACATATAATATTAAGCGGTTAGCCATTCAGCCCCAGACTTTAAGTGCATTAAGTGGACAAGTTAGCCACAGGACTCCCATTGACTTTAATGGGAGTTTTGATACAAGACCTTTTTTACAGGGTATTGGTAATCTGTAGGTTCACTCACACGAGAGAAAGTTTTAGAGAAGTAAAATGTCTTGAGGGATTCAAGTTAATGGGGAAAAGACTCTGTGATGTCATTACAGCACAGCTTAGGTCTTACTCTAGTGTCTGAACAGGTTGGTGATGCCATGAGTCCTGAGCTTTGGTATGAGATTTTTTTACATGCTGTCTTAGTTCCACATGTCTGAAGTGTCCTGGAAATTTTCCTGCAGTACTTCACAAGCCTTTATGATAGCAAATATGGGAACACAAGAGAAAAGTATTTCTCAGACTGTTTCTGAAGGTAAAATGCAATACTACTATTTAATTTAAAGATTTCTTTGAGGGAATTTTAACTTATTAATACCAGTTTGCCACATATAGAATGAGGCTATTATTTTCCTAACCCCTCTGAATATTTTGCATACCACAAGAGGTATTTTTTTATTGGCTTCTGCCATAAATCTCAGTGTCATGGGTCTTTTGTGCATACTAAAAAGTTAAAGAGGTTCACCAACTCAGCAAAAATACACACAACAGCATTGCTGCAAAAACAGATTGTTTCTGAGATTGTTTGTAAAAAAAAAAAAAAAAAAAAAAAAAAAAAAAAGAAGTATGGCTTGATGGGATACGTCTGCAAGAAGACAACTGTCATTACCAGCAGACATTTATAAGTGATTAGGTATTCTTGTTAGAATGATCCTTTTGGAAACCAAACATATCTCACTTCCAAATATGATGCAATACATCTCTCAGAGGATTTATATCCTAATTTTAGACTTGACACGTTAAGTGTGTAAATGGATCAGCTCAAACAGATCAGTTTGTTCACTGAGAACATGAACATTTTAGCAGTGCCACTGTAGCTCCTAGTGTCCTCATTGCCTGTTTTTCAAGGTACTACAAAAATAGTAAGATATTATGTTGATGCACTTAAAAAGAGAGGGGAATAAGTGAACAGAACAGATTTAGAAATCATTGCAAACAGACTGTCACCTGTAGAGGATTATGAAGAGGTTACTGTAAGGAAGTAAGGAAGGCAGTCAGCTATATAACGTCAGTCTAGATTGCATACTAAGCAACAGAAGTTGCTGGAATTTGATAGTGTGTGAATAAAGAGCTAGTAGATTTATTTAAAATGTGGAGCAAAATGGTTACATGAAAGTACAAGAATAATTTTAGCAGATGGTTCTTCAGGAAGCATCAGAAAAGAGAAGGTCACAATCAGAATAGGAGATGCCCAGGAGATAACTAGATTAAATGGAGTGAAAAGATAGGTTTTTGCTGCTCTGTAGAAGAAGAAATGACAAAATATTCTTATGTCATGCAGGTGTAGTGAGAGAAAAAAAAAAAGAGATGTCAGATAGGATCAGCTGAGAAGGGAGTATGTTGAAAACACCTGAGGAAAAATTTTTTAAAAGATATGGTATATATGTCTCTGTTTAAACAACTGATATAAACTGCGGCATTTTCCAAGATCCTGTTCACCAATTATCTAGACAGGAGACCTGGCCAAAACATACTGTGCTGAGGCTCTCTTTTGGCCAGCATTTCTGCATTTAGTTCCATGGAAACTATGGTATGGACAGGTAGGAGGAAAAGGCCTCAAGTGCACATTCAGATCCCATCCCAGCACAGAGCTGGGATGTGTCCAGGACCTGCACTTGGACCCAGAAGCCAGGAAGCACTGCCAAATCCCACAATATTCACATCGTCTTAGCAGAGCACAGGAGGATCGTGAAACCATCAGTGTGATGCAGCTGTGAAAAAGGCAAAACGGTCTCCCGGGATGTAACAGGCAAGGGATTTCCAGCAGAGATAAGGAAACATTAATGCCTTGGAGGGGCCTCGTCTGGCACAGCATACTTAATGTCCTTCGCACTGGAGGAAAACTGGCTTGCACAGGAAGAAGTAGAGGCAAGAACTACCTGGGTTCTTTCACTGTAGAAATCAGTGAAAGACCGAGCTGGGCGTTTTAGCCTTCCCTTAGAGAGGAAATGATTACTATATTTCAACACTTGGGGACATAAATACCAGCAAGTTCCTGTCCACTCCCTAGAGTTTTCCCTGCTTTGCTTAGCTGGAGGATGACAGCATCACCACCAGCTACAGCCCTGTCAGCTTGCTGCTGTTCTCCCCACCATGGCTTAGCAGCTATGAGGGTTGGGGGGAACTTTAAGGTTTCTGCATGTGGAGGCATTGCTGTTTGTCCTAAGTAGCTGTGTTGTTCAGGCCCGTGTTGCTTGCTCTCTCCATAAATTTAGCTCCTTGACCACGGTTTTGGTTTTAATTTTTTTTCTGGCACATGGCATTCAGTCTCACAACACACCCAGTGTCTCAAGCCAAGAATGACACTTAATTTTCAAGCAGCCTTATTGATGGTATTATAGCTAATATAAATTATACTGAAATATTTAAAATAGCAGCAAGGTCATTTTGTTGCCCAAAAATAGCATATGAAGGACTTTATATTTTCTTTTAATCTTTCTCACTCAATAGATAAACACTTTGCAAGCAATTGTTTCTAATGCAAAGCCAAGTCAGGTATTAGATAGCAGAGGTTATTAAATATTTGAGTTCGAGAACATTGATAATACACTGAGAAATGCTATGTTTTCACTCAAAAAAAGGCAAACCAGCCAAACCACCCCCCCTCTCTAATGAGCCTGACAACAGCTAGACACATTTTAGGAGGAGACACATCTGGGGCAAGATTATCGATTTGGGCCTACAGCCCAGCCTCACTTACCGGCCGCCAAATTTGCCCATCTGTGCATACACTTTATGAAGAATTTGCCCTATGCAGAGCGCCTTCAGCACAGAAAGCACCATTCAAATTCCACTTAAATCCTCAAAATGCAGCCTAAGACAGCCTTAAGTGACACAGACCCCTGTGCAAACTCTTTACGGAGGAGTAAACTGGATCATTTTTCAAGCATTGACACCTGCATGCACAGCTGATAGATTCTCACACCTGGCTAAAAAGATGATTGAATTTGCACCTGGAAAATCCATTTTAGAAATGGTTTTTGTATGTATATATCGTACAGTGTTACAGTCTCTATAGGAGATCATTCCTGGAAAAACACATGTGCAGGGCTGATAATTCTAAGCAAAAGTTGCATCTCAGTGCACAGGAGAAAAGACCAAAATCGGGGATAACAGAATCAGAATTCTTGTCCTGTACTTCTCAGATACTACAAAAAAAATCTGGAAGTATGTTTTCCCCCTCTTAATTCCATCAATACTTGAAAGCCACTTAAAGCTACAACCAAGCAGTCACATATTGGCCTCTGTCTTTTCCAGGCTTTGCCAAACTCTTTACGTCTTTGCACCCTACAGTTTTGTATCTCAGATTTCTCTGTGTGACTGGGGTGGACAAAATTACAAGCACTCTGGCCCATTGCATCCTTTCTTTGACTGATCAGCTCTATTTCTTTTACCCAAATCAATGTGTAGAAGCTGAGTGGATGGCGCGACAGCAATCCTGACATGTGCTTTCCCTGCTGTCATTGCAGCATAAAACTGTGATGGAATATACAGGCATGTCCCCAGAATGGCTGAGCTGCTGGGGTAGAAAATTAATTTCACAAACACCGACCCCAGAGATTCTAATTTCATAATCTGTGACCGTATGCTATACCCATGGATGACCAGTGGAGAACTGCCAACTCCAAACCGTTCCTCTTCAGCACTGCAAAACCAAACCAGAGCAGACAGAATATCCTCCTCTTCCTTTGGAACCATTCTTTTCCTCAACCCCATCACAATATTGGATTTATATTTTCATCTGTCAGCTCTAAGGCACCTCAGGTGCAGGTAATACCAGATGACTCCAGGATTTGCACTGAATAATTTTGATCATGAAAACATTATCCAAAATACTCTGCTGGCAGCAGTGTGTGGAAATAACCCATGCAGGAGATCCCAATAAGGCTGGAGACATGTCAGCTCTTGCTATAAAAACAGTTATAGCCATCACTGTTGCTATAAGAAGAACTGTAGGAACTAAGAGGAGATGAAACCAAGCAGTCAGAAGGCTATGACAGTCAAGGAGCACTGGGATTACCTGGAAAGGCTGAGAGAAGCACCTCCAAGAATAATTGGCAAATGAGACGGTGCCGTGCGGGTTCTCCTTCACCTTCCAGTACCTTGCCCAGCAAACTAGGAAATGCCTGGGTGCAAGCATAAGTTTGGAAACACCAATGGAATTTTGCTCAAGCAAGACAAAATAGGACTCACCCGTTAGGTGTGAGAATTGGCAGCCTAGCTACATGGAAAATGTAGAGCTGATGGAGGACATGGATGAAATAGAAGTTACTCCGCTGCGCCAATCAATCAGTTAACACCTTTGTCAGTTTGTGCTACCCATATAACTTAAGTAGGATATTCAAGTACAGAGGCTAAATATAAATTTATAGGAAAATGTGATGCCATGTTCAGTGATGTCTCACTTGGGTCTGAACAGGTCCCTCATTTTTAAGCTCTTCCATCTAGTTACTTCCCCAAATAAATGTGAACATGACAAAGGAAGAAATGGGATGAGAATTAGGAAGAAGGATAAAAAGAAATATCCTTTGTCATTCATTGCTTGCAACCACAGGAAAAAGGACACAACTCCTTTGCTACCTATGAGTCTCATGGCCAGATTCTTAGAGGCAGCAAGAAGTACAATGAAAGGCTACAAGAAAGAGATGGAAAGTGTCTGATTCTTTTTGTTTCATTACATGAAATGAATGTAGAGATCTGTGGTTTGAGGGAAAACAGGAAGGCAAAAGATCTACCACATCCAGGCCTGATAAAAGAAAATATATAAACCAAAATTCTGCTCTGAAAAGTGACTGCAAATGTGGTGCCTTGGGAGTAATCATTACACTTGAAACTATTCCTATCTGCCATTCATTACCATGTCAAAATTGCTGATTTCTAGAGCATTACTTTGTATTAGTCCTGAGATGCAACCAGAAATTCCAGAGTAAAGCAGAATTTATTTTCCCTGGTGAGTGCATCAGACTTAATTTAGTCTCCAGTGGATTTGCAAAAGAATAGCTTGTTCAACGTTTGTAAATGTCTCTATTGATATTCAGAAGAATTAGAATAACTTCCTCTGTTTTTCAGCAAATCTGCGAGGCTATAGAGGAATAAAACTTACTCTCCTCAGCTATGATTTTGAACAAAGCCCAGGAACAGATCTGCTGAAAAGGATCTTAATAAAGTTCAGGATGTTTACACTTGTGACTAGATTTGTGTCTGAGAATAGTAGCTGCATTTCATTGAGAGGCACACTCTCCATTGGCAGCATGAGAGGGGCCAGTGAGGGTATGTATGGCCCCTCGCAGATGGGGGCATCCATCCAGGACCTCTGCTCCATTCCCTGCCCCATGGGCACCTCTCCTACACATGGGACTATGCCTCAGCTGCATTAACCCTCTTTTACCCCAGCACTTCACCCAGATTTGGCATCAGAGGATCAAAATACACCATCAGCTTATTACACCTGACCACTTTATTTTTAAAAGTCCACAAACATGAAAGACTGCTAAAGTTTTTTCAACTTAGCTTAGCATCTGTGCCCATCAGCTTTTGTGTTTCTTTGTAATAAACTTATTAAAATTGTGTGGTTTTTGTTCTGTGGATTTATTACTTGGATGCTTTTCAAAGTCCTAATCTTGTTTTTTGAGACATTAAAATGTTAGAGAGTTTGGGTTAATCTTTTTGCTTTTTACATTCTCATCATTTTGGTCCACTAAAAATAAAGTATAAATAATTGGCTTTACTCCTATCTGCTCTGCTTAAAGTTTTGATAACTTAAATGTGGGCAAATTCTTCTTTGAAGCCAATTAAACTGAAGACTTTTGTAAAGAGCAGGCCTTGGAGCAGAAAAAAACAGATACAATATCATACATAAAATAATGTGGGATTCCATTCCTTTTACCACAATAATAGCCTTGAAGGGTTTGCTTTCACAAATAATTCAACCCTGGTGAAAGTGATATAACTCAGCTGAAATCAGTGGAGTTTGCACCAGCTCTGAACTTTGATTCACTGTTTTGCTCAACTGGTTTAAACTTTCCTCGGCATGTGATTTAATAAAGACAAAATGGAACCATATATCCTAGCTGCTACCATGTAATTTAATACACCCTCTTTTCAGCTCTAGATAAACAGAAAATACTGTGACAAGTCTACATCATCTATAGAAATATTCACTTGAGAAGGAGGCTGTTCTGGGAAGTCCTTCTAAATTGAAGTATATGCTTTATGCTGCTGCTACCATGAGAGACAACGAATGGTGGGACTCACCTCTTGCAGGATCCCAGCTAAGAGAGTTTCCTCTAATGGGTTTTACCTGTATGACCAGAAACAGAGCTCCTACCAGTCATTGTGTGCCAGTGTTCCATACCAAGAAGCTGACCTCAGGACAGCTCATCCTCCCCAGCTGCAGGGCCAGGACGAGGAAGAGCTGTGGGGACCAGAGAGGAAGGTGTCCTCTGCTGTACAACAGCACTGTGTGCCAGCCAGTTTGCCATCACTCACCCAGATTAATTAGAAATGTATATGGTTTAAGTATGTATTTCAAAATATAGAAGTAGAATAAAAAAGCAATACGAGAACTGAGGGAGATGAAACCTTAATATTTAGATAGTTCCAAATGATTTATATGTGATTTATTCCTCTCTGATTATTTGAAGCCCAGTAGACTGCTAGAGAGCAAAATGACATGCCTTATTCCCAGGTCTTATACCCAAGGCTGACTTACATGGGAAGTGTGGTGCCACTTGGCACCTCTGCTCACTCAGACAGCTCCAGGCAGGTTCAAGAAAACCTGCAATAAATACAGTTGTCCACTGTTCAGAGTGTTGATGTGGTTTTCAGAGGTGTACACACAAAGCTATCTCTGTGCCTTTGCCATTACTGCCATTTCAGGGGGTAACCGATACATGCGGAGGGCTGATTATGGGCAGAACTGCCCAGGCAAACACTGTGTTCTGGCACGCCCATGATTAAAAATCAGACCTTATATGTTAAATAACTGGAAAAGCCAACACCTTGGGGTAAACCAGACATTACCAGGAAGAGAACGTGGACTTTCTAGGAAATAACTATATAAAAATGCCAGCAATAACAGTGGGACTATTAAATATACTATACCTACTGTCTTCCTTTATTCACAGATAAATTCAGAAGTATAAATTAGGCTAAAGTAAATTTACCTTCAGTTTTTGAACATTAAATTTTCAAGTTACTGATAAGAATAACATACCCAGGCATTTTGGCCAGCAACTCCAATCATCAGTCATTTTATATTTCATTCAAGAACATACCTTTCCTATCAGAAATAGTAAAAGGAAGCAATACACTACTGTTTATGTTCTGGACTCTATCAGTGAAATGAATTGACTGGTTTTGATGGACTTATGCCACTAGATGATTGGTACAAGGACAATCAGAATTAGCCTTGACTTTTTTTTTTTTTTTTTTTTTTTTTTTTCAGGAGATACCCCCAGAGAACAGCTGGCAAAAGTACCCTCAGCATCTGCATACATTTATTAAACTAGAGTGTCAGAACTCATATGTTCACTCCATGAGGCAATTCCCCAACCCTAGGAAATGGCATGGGAGAGAGATAGGAGCTCTTCAAAGCACAGCTAAAAATAATCAGTAGGCAATCCCGACTGTGATGATAAAATTATACAGAAGATTCTTCAAAGAACAGCATTATTAAAGGTTTCTCCTAGATGACCAGAAGCAAAACCTGTCCATTAAGGCTGTAGTTATTATTGCTGAAATAATTAGCTTCTAGAGAGTTTTTTGGACTGTATGTAACTTCCTTTCTTCTAAGCAGAAATAACATTATTTCCTCTCAGAAATTAATTTCATTTGCCGCCTTTACATTAGGGCCAGAGTAAACATATAAAAAACCTCAGGGCCAAATATATATATATATATATATATAATTTAAGGCAAAAAAGGACCCCTATTCTTTAATATTTCTTACTAGTTCAAAATCATACAATTCATCATATTCTCCCCATGGAGGAAAAGGTTTCTAGCTAAGCAGATCAGGCAGATGTTGCAGAATTTGGATCTAGGTGTATACAGTAATTTTTTCTGTCACTGTACTAAACTTACAGCAGATTCATAGCCTTCATTTAAGCATCCAGGCCTCCTATATAGTATAATATAGTATAAGCATATATATATATATATATATATATATATACTATGTGAGCAACTTGCCTCAGGTTGTGTCCCTTAAAACCAGATGATCTAGTGTGCTCCCTCAATATAGCATGCTAGAGCAACAGAACAGGCAAGTGCCTAAAGCTTTTCAGCATGAAATACTGAAGATATGAGCAAGATTTAAACTCTACATCTCCAGAACCTGTGCATCTTAAAACACAGAAGAAGAAAGAAACAATGCCTTCAGCTGTGATAGGACCACTGATAATGCAAGCCTGCTCAGCTAAACGTTGCAACAGATCAAGAGACACATGAACAGCTTTTGCTTTGTACCTAAGGTGGTGGCCTCTGTCATCTCTGGAGCTCTTGATTTTTACAGATTGCTGATGCAGGCAATGGATGATCTCCTTACTCCAAAGTACATATTTTTGAATTTATAGACCAGAAACTCTCCACCAGAAATCACAGCAAAACACAGAACAGGGGCTATATTTTCTTCTACTTATTCTAGTAGGCATATGGAAAGAAATTCTTAGGTCTTGAAGGTAAAATAATAACCTATCTTTCATTAAAGGTGTCAGTCACTAAGAGAGAAAAGAAGTCTTGCTTCAATATTAGGACAGTAACTAGGCTAGAGGAACTTATCCTCAGCTTTAGTCCCTGTTTGAAGCTCAATTTTCTCCTTTTATATACTAAATATAGAACAGAAAATGCCTAGATCTAATCCAAGTGTTCCAGAAGATGCTACAATTAGGAAGTTGGTTTCATTCTGTTGGTAGATGTAAATGTTAGTGCAAAACGAAGCACAGCCAAATCCTTTCAGCTCATCCTCCTTCTGCTCTGGTGGTGCTTTCCATTGCCTCACTATTCCACACCTGGCTATTTTTCTTGGGTTATTTACTTCTTGTCTCATGTCACATTCAAAAATCAGAGAGGAGCAATTCTTCATTTGGTACCTGAATTCCACCTGCTCTACACCCTCTAACGTGAACCTCTGTGCAGCTGCTCACTATTTACAAGAGCCTCCTTAAAGTACAATTTTCTACACTGAACCTCATAGCTACTGTGTAGAAGCAGGGAAGATTTCACCATGGAGTAAAAGGTGTTAGTAGGGTACCACTTCCACCTCTGTTTGGAACATGTCTTAAAAGAAAACAGTTAGTGTTGCTATATTCCACATGAAGTCTAATACGGTAGATGTACCCATACACATATGTATATGTTTGCACACACAGGCAGTATAATTTAAAGAACACAAGTATCAAATACATGCAAGGCGAAATCAGAACTTGAGCTTCTAAAACCAAAGCATGTCTAGATTGCAGAGGTTTATAGGACTGTTATGCAGTCACGTCTGCATTTTGAAGGTTGGAATTTTATGTTTGGCTACTAAGCCCTACCAAAGACCTGCTGGAGATGGCCCCTGCCTTCTGTGGACTTAGGTCTTCAGTTTTATAGAGCCTGGAACCAGGAGATAAATTCTCTGATCTGGGTTGCTTCATCTCTCTCCTAACATCCCTCCCTACTCAGGAAGCAAAACTTCTGCCATGTTACCCTCATTTCTTTCCAGACAGTTAGAAAAGATATATCACAAATTAACAGTTCTTCATTTTTTTTTTTTTTTTTTTTTTTTTTTTTTCCCAGTTTTAGTGACACTAGGTTCAACATTGCAATAAGTCAAGTGTGGAGGATGCTTGTTCATTTACTGCTGTAAATACTGCTGTATTTACTGCTTTCCTGTTACTATGACTTCCCCCCATCTCTGCAAATATTTTCCCACTCACCAAATAGTGAGCACATAGAGAAGAGCATACCAGTTAGGTACATTTGCCCTTTTTTACTGATCATGGTATTGAGTCCTACTTCGTGCACAGCAGAGAAGTGCAGCAGAGGAAAGGGCTGTTCAGAATCCTCAATAAGAAGGAATTAAGCTGGAGCAATGGATAAAAACCAAGTCTCATGTCCAGGTCAGCTCCAACGTTGTCCATAATAGAAGTTTTTTAACTAAATGTGGAATTTTGCCCCAAGACAGTTTTTGTGACCTATTCCAAATGTGCAGGCTTAGTTTAGCTCCCAGGATATCCATGTTGCAACTTAAATTCCACTGTTTGGTCTCATTGACATAAAATGAAACTGTTGTCAACACGTAACCCTGATGGCTTATATCTACTGGACGACTCCGTCGTTTCTTCTACTCAGCTGTTTCTCCTAGGACAAGGAGGTCAGCATGCTGGTTATGCTTTATGCTTTATGTGGAGGTGCACATCTTCTCTGTAGTTAGAAAACTTATTTCATTGCCTGGGTGTTAAGCTGTCACTCAGCCTTAAACCAGACACTTTCTTTCAGATTATTTCATTTTTCTTGTCCATGTGTGAGATTTCTCCCTTTCAATCTGTCTAGGACCAGTTCACCCGAGATTATTTACTCTCCAAACTCTCTGCCTGGAGAAGGCTGTACAAGTCCCTGCCTCTGGCATCCTCAAACACCTCCCAGCAGTTTGGGGGACTGAAATGAGAAGAAAATTTTAACTGAGATGTCACTAATGGACAAATAAAAATGATGTAGATGTCAAAGCTGAAAAAAGGCAAAAATATGGGGGGAAGAGGAGCTAAGCCAAACCATAGGGAAGTGTGTAAGGGTCTGACTGCCAACACCGGCCACTCAGCTTTTCCTATGGTGAGCCACAGGCTGTGTTTGAGACTTCAGACATATAGCAAGGCCCCAGCCTTTCTATAATTTTCATTTCTCACCTCTCTCATATCCTTTTAAATCTATATATATATATATATTTTTTTATTTTTTTTTTAAAGGGATGAGAGAAAGGAAGAGGGAATCAATTGATCATTAATCTCCCATCTTACTGTCAGAAAGAAAAACAGTCTTCCGACAGAGTTAATTTAATTATTTTTATGGGAGACTTAAATCTCATTAAGACCATTATTTAGTAACACAAAATTCCCAGGAGTGGAGACACTGGAAGGCAAAACTAAGCCTGTCTTTAGCCAAGCATTCCCAGCTCTCTTGCCCTGGCGCTCTCTGCTCCTTGAATCAGGCTCATGCAGCCTTTGCCACTTCACTTCCAGGGACAAAAATCACACCAGCAGAAGAAAAAGAGAATGGGGTGCTTGGAAATGCAGCAGCAGAAAGTGGATGTAATTGAAAAGACATGTAAGAAGTTTCAGCTGTTAATTTGCCTTAGCTAGATGAAATCATGGGCTACTTTGTGTGGATCTTCTTGGAAAAGCTTGGATAAACTGTTAGTTGATTAACTGTTAATTGAATATATAAATGTCTGGTGCACCTATTCCTGGTATTCATAGGTAGGTAACAAATGAAAAATGCAAATGCTATCCAGACAGATGCTTCTTAGATAATACAATTCACTTCAGATGAGAGCTGGCTGCTTTCCAAGAGGCCACAGAAAAAACAAACTCTTACTCAGCTTCTCCTAGAAGACAGAGGTTTCCACTGAGGCATAGTAAAACAACAGAAATTTAAAATGCGAAGGGAGTGGCTGAAGTATGAACGAGTTTTTTCAGCCCATGCACAGCTTCCTTTCAAGGCGTGAGGTACCACCTAACTGGAATAGTAGTGTGGAGTTCCCTACCTTTCTTCTGTAAAAAAAATTATTTCTTCTAGTCTGGCTGCACCAGGTACCACCTCTTTGCTGCTGTCTCGGAGCAGTCAGTGAGTTTGGTATGACACAAGCTGTTTTGTCACTCAGCCCATAATGAGATGATACATGGTGTGACACAGATGGTTGATGCTGGGCCCAGGCTGAGAAATGGCCCAAAGCAATGTTGCCAAGAACAAGTTTAGCACCTCCACTGATGGGCAATGCTTCCAGTTGCTACACTTCTAAAGTGTTTAAAAGCTCAGATGCCTGTTGAGGTCAATGTATGTGTGTAAAAGACAACAAAGAGTTCTGGGTTGCTGGGAGTCCTGGAAACACAGAAGCAGCGACTTCCTCCGGTCTGCCAAGGGAGACTTGACATGTACATCCATATCTACATCCTCTAAACGTTCGCACTGCAAGGGATGAAGTGCGAGGGGAAGGCACACGGGCAAGAGGGGAAGCACAGCTGCGTTCTGTGCTTCTAGTGGCTAAGCACTGAAAAGCAGAGACATAAAAAGAGGAGTAACGTGTGTGAATAAACCCTTCTGGAGGAACAAAGAAACTTCTTCCTGGAATCTGGCCCTCATGACAAATCCTTAATCCATAATGCTTGCCTCAGCCGTGTTCCAGAGCTGGGTTTACTGACCTAAAATGCTAGGCACATGCGAGAGCATTTAAGAGAGGCATGTGCTTCATGTCACACTTATCTTTAGAACAGGAAAAAGGAGGACAATTGGTTTTCCTCCATGTTTCAGTTTCAGCCAAAATCTGAAAGGAATAATAGACTAGTATCTAGGTCTGCTCCTTTAGGCAGTTTTTATGCTAGATAAAATTCAAACCAGAAACTATCCTACCATAAAAACAAATGCAGAAAGATAAAAACTTTGTAGCAGAAAGTGGAAAATGATGGTTATATACTGAATTTCCCTGTAGCGATCAGAGTATCAGTATGAAAGTCGTGAACAAAAGAAATTAACTTCTTGATTTGGGACTTGAACTTCTGGGTTGTTAGTAAAGAACATCTCGAGACTGAGAAAATCTTGCACGAAAGAATGAGATCAGGTCAGCAAGAGAAGACTTCCTCACCATGGCATGAAAGGTTGAATCTGGAGGCATTAACCAATTCAGACATAGAGCTGAACCAGGACTGGAGTAATATCAAAGCAAAATGTGTTCTCTTCAAAAGCAGTTGCCATGCTGAAGCTTTCTGCTTACTATTTTTAATATGAAAAAAACTGAGCTGAAATACAGAGTTATGATGTTTGGTTTATTAATTTACTCTGTCTGCTCAACCTCATATGTCAGGAATTTCAGAGCATCACCAGAAGTACAGATGTCAGCAGTCGGCAGCCAGTGATTTCTGGCTGCTCAGAGGTCATTTTTCTCTTGGATTCCCCCTGTGAAAGGTTTGAAATTCACCGTTAAACAATATCACATTTCATGCCTGCTTGCTACTTCAGGTCCAGGAACTAAATTTCTTCTGAATAGTGTAACAGTAAAAGTCAGAGAGGCTGTTTGCTTTTTGATGTTTGATGGTTCCTACGTATGATTGCAGTGCCATGAACTGTTTGTACCTGTGATCAGATCACACATCATAAAATAACTAACACATAATTTTGCCTACAAATGGATTAAAAAAAAAAAAAAAAGAAAAAAAAAAGAAGTTAACAATTAAAAAACAATTACTGATTTTCAAAGCAACATTTTCTGCTGATTTTATTTTTTACTAGAAAACACTGGGTTGCTAGATACACCCAAAGAAATCTTTTCATCCCTGTATTATCACTTCATTACATTTATGTACTTGGAGCTTAGCTTGAACTGTGTAGGACTGAACAGCAACAATGGTACTCTCCGCTCCACATTTCATGTTAGCTACAAGGTTAGAAAGCTCTTCGTAAGAAGGAAGTCAATCTGGCTTATGAGAAAAAAGGAGCAGGACTTAAAAAAGTTATTTTAAGGCACATTGAATAATTTACAAAATATGAGCAGTTCATGCCATAGATATGGAAATGAAAGAGAAACCTCTCAAAAAGGCTATAGCTCTTGCTTGTGCTGCTCTAGTAGCAAGCAATGATAAGGCAAGACCACAGAAAAAAAATTCTCAACTTTGGTATACAAAAAAAAAGGAAAAATGTTCCTTTATTGGAAGATGTACTGCCTTTCCTAAAGTGCTGCTACTGAAAAATTTAGCTTTGCAAGATCACACTGGATGTCAGTGCCACACAAAGTCGTTTTTTCGCCCTGGGGCAGGAGAGACTGAAGGATACAAGGGCTGCAGTGAGCATAAGGCAGATCCGTGGATACCTTCTGTGTCTGACCAGCAGCTGTGCAAACCCCTTTTGTTTTGGGAATAAAGCACTCAGCTGGGACCAAATCATACAGCTCACTTAATAGCTCTTGCAGTAGCATATTTATGAACTGCCCTGTACACAGAGGTATGCTCTAAGTGTACACGTATGAAAACTATCTTGCTATATATCAATATATTTCACTTTTTAAAAAAACTGGAGCTTTTATTGTGCTTTACAAGCAGCAGCAAAGTATTATTTTACTGCTATTTATTGTAACTACAGCCCAAAGTTTCAATGTCTTACCCTAAACACACGCTGTCTGTCTAAGAGTGAAGTCAGGAATGACTCCCAGCTCCCCATATGAAGTTCTTTTCACGCTGAAAACCTACAAACCAACACACATTGAGTGTAACAGAGATCTGTTATTTCACCCAGACAGAAATTTAATAGAGACATTTAATCTGTTCTGGACACACATGTTTTAAAACAGTAACATTATAATTATGAAATTGATCTTTTTTCAAAAGGTGAGAAAATCCACTTTTTTCACATTTAGCCAAAGAGCTCATCAGGCACATGAACTTAATAGCATGGTGTTATGCACTGATCATCTGAGTTATTTCTGATGAGCATATTCTACTATCAACAATAACAATAATTAATCAGTTAGCTTAAGAAAGTTAGTATACAGTGGTTTTCACCTCCAATAAATCAAGCTGTATAAAAACATAAACATACAAGAGAATGTTTATAGATGGAAACTCTGACCTAAGGCTTTAAACAGACTTAGACCACCAGAGTTTTGTCCTCTTGTGATTCGTGTGCCCTATGGAAATGTTTTCCTGCATGGCACTGGTGACTCCTCAGAGCAAATCCCAAGCAAAGCCCTTTGAGGCAGGAATCTTTAGCAAGGAGAGTAACAACAATGATGCATCTTAGTGAATAAATTTTTGGACTCAAAAGGGCAACACTGCTCAGTATTTGCCCTGATAACTTTTTGACATAATAATAAGTATTTGTGAGTGTCTATACAGACAAATGCCCATGATACGTTTCTTAGAAGTGGCACTCATTCTGGCAGAAGTTTTTAATTAAAAAGACAAGAAAAGTAACGGACCTTTTTTCCTAAAACTATTGGTTGGGCACTAGGAATGAATAGAAAAGGAAAATTAGGGAAAGGCCTGTAGCAGTCAACTAATCTAAGCTGGTAAAGTCAGAACAGACATTGTTTCAGTGGGGAAAGAGCTTCTACACAATGAGCATAAAACAAGTTTTGCAATTTAAGTAATACAAAATGCACAAAAAAAGCAACAAAAGATTATGGGTTGTTTTGGGGCTTTCTTCAACTTCCCTTGCGGTGGGACAATTAATCCTCCTGAAGGCAGTGGCAAGCTCAGGGTTTCCAACCTTTAGCATTGCATTAATGGGAAGAGAAGGGGAAGGAGAGATGGGACACAGTTGGCGAGTCCTTTTAACATGTCCTTACAAGTTTACTTCAAAACACCATGAACGCATTTTAAGCAGGTATATAATTGTGTTTCCCACTGGAGCATAACTTAGTGTGTTTCAAAACACAGTTCCTTCAAAGTAAATCAACCCTAGCCAGGCAAAATCTGAGAGATTTTGCCAGATAATTTGAGATTCACTTTGAGATTACTTCTGAGGCACAAGCTTCCACTGTGCTTTTCTGTCAGAGTTCCTTGATGCAAAAAAAATATGATCTGGTAGAAGGATATTGATTTAAACCACCAGCTGGTTTTGAGAGCTGCCTGCTACCTTCTGGACCTACGTGAGTTAACAACAGTAAAGGTGATTTTCTTGAACTGGTCTTTTCTACACAGACATTAGATCCTCCCACAGAAAGCTTTAAAACCATTGTGAACATCTTAGTCTTAGACCAGTAAATCAAAAAGACATTCTGAGTTTTAAAATTTATGCTCTTTCATAATAAAATCTCCAAGATAGTACAGCAACTTCCTCCTCTGTGTAAGCATGTGGCTTTTAGTGGTCTGCTTTAGAGGCTCAGTAAGCTGAAGTTCAAGACATAGCATGTTGCTGACATTATGAATGACAGCTAAATAGTGGTCAGATGGTATAACAAGTATATGTGTATACATATTAAATCACATATACAAGCTATATTTCTACAAATAGATTGCTGCTGAAGAATAACATTTGTGTTTGCTAGGGTTTTTTGCATGTGATGTCACATAATAGAAATAGGTATAAACAAATACTAAAAATTAATATATTAAAAAATATATATTTTTAAAACACTGTTAAAAAGAAAAGAAAAGAAAATTTCCTGGATAACAGGCTACCTCAGTACCTAGAGAGAATGTGTGTTTTCTCAGTGGGCCTTTCAGAGTATTAATGAAAATTTTCACATTGAGTATCTTGCCACACTCCGAAGTGACAAAAACCCACACCCATCAACTTTGGCCAACGGTGGAAGCAGACCCAGACTTGTTGCATGGACAGCAGATTCAGGTGAGAATGGGTGCATGCAGGGGACCCCCCCTCCCACTGGTGCTGGAGCGGAGGGATGAGCTGGGACCTAGGGTGCCTGGCCACTGGCACCTCACTGACGGTGCCAGTCACCAGCCAAAATCACCAGTTAAATTTTTTTCTCTGGCAGAGCTCTGTGTCCTTGGGTCCGCTTACAGAAACATAGATAGGTGACTATGGAGTCTGTAAAAGCTGTTTACATGACTTGTACAACTTTGTTTTTTAATGGAAATGGTATATTCTGTAATTTCAGTTAAAAAGGTTCAAACATTTACTTTGGAAAGAAATCATAAGAAGCCAGAGCTGCCACTGAAATACAACAAAGATAAACATTACTTTATGATAATTAATTGATAAGGCATATAAAAAAGTTTCAAGCAAACAAAAAAAAAAATCTTGTAAGCCTGAGGTAATTTCTTTTACTTTGCCATGAATCCCCTCTTTATCCTTTGCACAAGTAGATTCAGTTTGGTCTCTGGCACAACATCATGTTATAAACACTACCTTTTTACAGCCTCTTTAGCTCATTAAGGTATCATAAGTTTCACTGGACTTCATTCTGCGTAGGATGCTAGGCACTGTTGGACATAGGACACTTGGCAGAGGCTTCTCATGTCTTACTTGCCAAACCTCTAATGAGGACTTTGCCTTTGAAGTTTTTGCCTACTTGCTGTAGGACCACGCTCTCCTATGGTAATCCCATTTACAACCAAAAAACTTAACTAGAAAAAGGTTTTTTGACCCATCTAATTCTTGGAGACAGAGACTGTGTAGCCTTATGTTGAGGAAAAATAATACAACTCTTTGATTAATCTGATACCTGTGTCAGTGAATGGGTGAGTTGTTGCTTTTTCAGCAGCTGTCTACTGTGGAAAACATAACTCTAAATCAGTCAGTGAAATTAGTTTCCTTTTTCCTTATGCTCTTAAAAAGGAGCAAGTGGGAAAGCCAGGTTCATATCTACACCCTAGGAAAATCTAGTGAGAGTTTCATCACAGTGAGGCAGCTTTTTACAGTTATGACAGAGCACTGAAATGATGATCTTGGAATCATGCTTAATGGACAAATATGGATTACAATTTGGATCAATATTCCATATTTTTCAAGAGAAAGCTTTTTATTAGGGGTTTAACAACTAAGTTTCAAATATCCCTGGTCTGGAAATGAATAGTGGTACTTCATACTTTGCCAAAAGCTGGGGAAAGTAGTTGGTCTTTGCATGTACTATGAAGACATCCAGGAAGACAGGGTTTTTGAATGAGCTTGTTCTTCAAACCCAACAGGGAACCCTTTGGTGACCCATACTAGAGACTAAAGCACCATAATGCTGCCAGAACAAAATTCACAAGTCAGCTTACTCGAAGGAAATTCATCTTGGGTATCCCTGTTTACCTACCCATGCAAACTGTTATTCTGTTGTTTTGTGCTGGAGATCTGGACCACTGCTCATACTGTGGATGTCAGGCACAAGGAACTGCAGTCTATGAAGAGTGGCCTGCAGTTAACCAAGGAAAAAGAAAGAAACATGGTATTATATGGGACCATCTGAAAGCGCTCAAATAGGTTAATTGGTTAGTAAACCTTATGAACTAAGTATTCCTTCTCCATTATGGCTGGCCTTTAATAGAAATGGAGTTAATTTCTCCCTTAACCTCTTCTTCTCCTTTCTGCTGTTCAGACCCCTCTTTTCAAAGCCATTTCATTTTTTTTTTATTTTTTCAAACTGTCTCACTCTTTCTGCAATATGCAAAACTAGTTTGATTTACTGAATATCAACTTATTTTTATGCTTCTGGATATTCTCATGTTGAAACTTCCTGTGGATCCATCCTGTTATGTGAGACTGTATCCCTATTTAGATTTTTTTTACTTTCATAGTATTTGATTGTTACAAAAATTGAGTTTTGTAACAAGTTATTCAAAATCACTGAACAATGGCAGTCAGGTAAAGACTACATTATAAAAAATCAGGAGATTTTTGTGGAATAAGGAAAATGTTTTGTGTATTGTATCTTGAGAGAGTTTGCTGTGAGTTTTTTTCCCAGGTGTTGAGTATGGAGACTTTGGATATTTGTTTTCTGAACATTTTCAACAGCTGAGGCTTCTATAAGATTTCTTTATTTAGAGAATAAAACCTAAGGCTCCTATTGTCCTGACCAGTGCCTTTCAGAACACAGCAAGCATTAGGAAGCGTGTTTAAAACATTATGTCTGTGAAACCTGAAGAAATTAATTTAAATAACGTTCACAGGAAAGACATATTACAAATAGAGTTTCACCAAATTAAAGATCAAATATTAATAAAAATCACATGAAACTACATGAGAACATTTTGCCGTCCCATTCATAGAGTGATAATCGAAAAATAATAATTAAAAATTAGATGTTAAAATTAAAAGGTCAAAAGTTTTGTTTGCTCTTAAATCAGTGCATAGTTTGATGAACAATTTACACAAAATCGTGGAGATATATATACTGTCCTCAAAAGCTGTAAAAAAGCTGTAATATAATTATGCCTTGTGTAACAGTTAACATTTTTTTTACAGACAGTTAAGATGTGGTTACTTCTCAGTCATCACATTATCTTTACTGTTTCTTCTGAGCTTCTTCTCTGGCTCCATACACTTCATGCTCTAGATACCACACTTCCCAGTACTTACAAATGATTTACGCAGATTACACAATGCTGCATTTATGTATAAAATTTATACAAATGCACTAGAGTATAAATTGGGAAAACAGAGTCAGTTTTATGTAGGACATTTTCCAGTTTCCATAGTATTTTCCTAATTCTGTCAAGTTAATTCATGTACTGCTAGATACTTGACTTTTAAACAGACTCCAATTGTTGGTTCAAGAGAATTATAATGAATGTTATTTGTTCCCCTTCGTCATTATGCATTTGTAAATGGCAGTAGTCATCTTCCATCAAAGAAAAACAGTTTCCTCCGACAGGAGAACCCTGGTTCTTTTCCTCAAAACTATGTGTTTTCTTTCATGAACAGTGCCCTCGTAAAGCTTAACCATAAGAGGGAACCAAGAATACATACCATAGAATTGCTTAGACTGACCCTGACAGCATTTTGACAGCAGCAGTATACTGCTACTCTTGCTGATACAGAACTTTTATTTTCCCAGTCATATGTTTTTGCCTATATTTTCCTACACTTCCATTTCACCTCTCACCAGGCTCAGTGACTGTACTGGACTTTATATTGCTGCCAGATGGTATTTCAGTTTAAATCATTGAACTAGTCAAAGATTTGACCATACAGGTTATGCTGAAAAATACTGGAGGCTGTGCTCTGCCGGGACAAATAATCACTGAGACCTGCATCCCACTATGCAAAGTAACAACCGGTGTTGTTACTTGGCAGCTGTCAGGCTCAAAAAGAAAAATTTGGAAACATATCCAAACTGTTGTTAGCAGATAACAAATATTTTCCGGATTTTCCTGGGTGGTTATTATAAAGCTGATATCTCCCCGGGTATTTTTGCCCCTCTTCTCTTGTACAGCTGGGAGCATCAGGATGCTCATCTGGCCACCAGAGTCAAAGCACCACATCCTGAACATCATCAGGACCCCAATATTCCTCTGTCTTTTCTCCAAAATGTCCTCTTTCTGCTTACACCCACCACCTGTACCTGGTAAGTTTGATGAAAGGAGAGTCAGATGGGGAATCAGTAGAATGGAGAAAAGCATAAACAGGGTGCTGATAAATATGACTTAAGCTTGACTGGAATTTGATCTTTAGACTAGATATTTTAACATGATCTTTCTGCTCATAATTAATGTTGAGCCCAATAATAAATGTATCATACTTATTTTCCTGTGCTTAATGACTTCACGTGATGTATATCTTTGTTCATGATGACCCTGAGCAAAGTCTCAAGTTCACGCATGGGGCATCACGCTTCCCTTTCACTTGGCTCCCATGGCTGAGCCATCTGCAGCCAACAAAGAGAAGGCCTGTCCCATAACATGTATCAGATCAGAAACATGTATCAGATACAATGAACAGTTCCATAGCTACATTTTCAATATATAAAAATATTAAACTGTTATTTATATCTTTGGATTTTCACAGCTTGCATTTGTAATGATGACCTTCCAGTTTGGCATTTCCTGGCACTTAATGACCTGCGAAACTCAGGCTTGGTGGTTTCACCATATCTTTTACCCAAACTAGTCATTAGCTGTCAGGAAATGCCCTCCCCATTGGTCATTACTCCTTAATTATGTTCATTGATTCCACCTGTGAAATGCACCCTGGGTGCATTTTAAAGAATTATAGGAATGTGTCGATGAAAATATTAGTGATGACCTTTTTTCTCTCTAATGGGTGCTCTATGCTATTTGCACTTTTAGAGTTAATGCTATTTCAACTTTTTTCCATTATATAATTCTCCCCCCTCAATGGTTTATAACTGTGCAATAAAAATTCACTCAGTTTGAATCTTGGCAAACAAGGTTTTCAGTTGGAAAAAAAAGTCACTAAAGCCAAGTTGGAGTTTAAAGAGTGTAAAATATAAAGGAAACTGAATTTTCTTAAATACATTTTTTGTGCTTGCATAAATGAAAAACAGATTAATTATTTACATTTATTGAACTTTGTTTGCCATACACAAAATAAGTTCACTGTTGAGTGTGTTTTCCTTTGTCCTAAAGTACAGTCATGTTAGATATATTACTTATTGTCAGACTGTGAAATGGAGAAAGGTGGTACCTAGGAAAGAAAAATAATCATATGAATAACTAACTTGAAATGAAGCTCAGAATATGAGGTTTTCCCAAGGTTGTCTATTTAAGTAAGGAGGCAAAGCACTCATTTAAATGAAATGCAATCTATCTCCCAGTCTCAAAAACTCAGGGCTCATTTTCCTCTCGGAAAGGCACTATGCATGATACATCATATTTTTATCTGATTTTTATCCTCTACTAGGATATTTTCAAGGGATCTACATGAAGCAAGATGCTCAGATACATCTCTTGGTCAATTTAGAAACACTTATGAGATTGGTGATGTACACTGCAAAACAGCCAGCACCTCTGGATAAGTGCATTTAAATAGACACAGTGCTACCATGGTGAAAAGAAAACCTGGAACACAAGATGCTGTTCACAAAACATTACTTTACTGTGGCTAAACAAGCACCTTATCATTGCCATGTAGGACAAATGAATTACTTTTACCATTTTGATTTCAGTGAGGGAAGGTGCTGTTAACAGAAAAGCATCTCAAAGTGCCCAGAATTTGGTCATTCGGCTGCGTGAAACAAGTAAATGATGTTTCAAAGCCCTGTAAACAAAAAGGGTCTCAGTTCGCAAACACATGAATGTTTTGATATCTGTACACAATCTGTTTTACGACTCTTTCCTGTTTAAGTACGGGAACTATGAGCTCTGGAGCCATTCATTAAAGGATTTTAGCTGCAATCTTCATAAATAAGCACTGGGCCGGAGGCTTAGTTAGAGTTACAAAATTATTAAGCATTTAGTTCTGTTAGTGATCTTCACACATAAAGAATAAAAGTGACCGAGAAGGAAGATGAGGGAGAGCTACGGGCAGAAAGCCAAGATCTAAAGTGAACCCAGTGGTGCCAGGTGCCCATACTGAACTCCAGAAGTACTTCTCTGTTGAAGGATGCTCTGATCTCTCCTCTTAGTGGAAGAAGTGCTTCTCTGTCCAGTCAATTGCCAATAGTTCATTTAGGACCCTCTCTATTTTCAGAGCAAAGAGGCTTTTCAGCAATTTGCACTTTACTGCTCAACCAGTCTAGAAGTCAGTTTCTGGGACTGAGTGACCTCCACACATCCTTACTTTCAGTTACAAGATTAACTGCAAATATACCTGAGATTTGTCACTTCAATCATTATACTATGACCAAAGATGGGCAAAGTCTGAACAGCCGATAATCCTTTTCCCCTCATCCCAGCCTTAGCAAACATTTACAATTTCATATAAGTAAAGCAACCTTTTCTTTTTTTCTTATGGTCAGTGACAAATGCCACTAGGATGCTGAAAACTGGAAAAGAGCATGCGCAGGAGAGAGCAGCAAGATAACTACTGCTTTGGCTACCATTTATTCCCACATTGAAGACATACTGGTATTTCCCACCTATTAATTTTCTTGCCTTTATCACATTATCAACTCTCTTAAAGGAGCTGTGGTCCTATGATACTTTCAAAGTACTTCAGATTTGGGAAGCTGAAGAAGACTTCCTCAATGCAGATTCATTATGCATTTCCTCTCCAAAAACAACAAGCCTTTATAAAATGCCAATGTAGAATTGAAAACTACTGCTTGAAGGTTAGAATAAAGGCCCAAGAAGCACAGTTCCTGATTTTTATTGTTAACACCATACAGTTGTTCTCTGACTTTTTCAAGTAATTTATTTAGTTTCTCCTGCTTTCTAGCTTCATACTTTATTTTACACTAATGTAAGATGTATAATATATCTACTATGTGGCATATCTTACATATATTATAAATGTAGAATAAATAAATGTGCAACGTAGCCATTGTGAAGAACTCTGAAGACCTTCACTAGAGGTACGTATATGCAAATGACTCAAAACACATTTAATAATCACAATTTCAATATTTCAAGCAAAGTATTTCCATACATTGTGTGCCATTGATAATGGAGAATTAAAGAGGCACAGTAAATTTACCCAAGAGTTCTAACCTCATATGATGCTTAGTGTTGCACCAAAAATAAGCTGGTGGAGTATAGTCTGTACTTTTCTTCAGAGATTAGTAATCATGAGAAACTAAGAAATGTATTCCATTTTGTACAATTTCCCACAACAGTTTGACACAAAATATATTAGGAGAACTTTGGAACTTTGGCAAGCCCCTAATATAATAAAATATTCAGTTTACAAAGCAGAAAGTGTGCCCCTTTTTCTTCCATAAATCTACTATAACAGGCACTTGTGGCAAAAAATACATTTTTAAACACAGAGAAAACACAGATTACTGCATAATCATGATGTAATTGGTTGAAAGCCACCACGGCTGTTTTCTGTTGCAAGCCATATAAAGGGGTTTTGACTATTTTAAGTTCAGGATGAAATGAAGTGAGAGGAAGCCTCCACAGATTTAACTTTGCTGGAAGTCACATGAGCAAATGAAATGAGATCAACTTGTAAAGTAAAATCAAGCTGTAGCTGGAAAGATTTCCTCATGGCTGCTGCATTAGTAAGCTCAGAGGACAACTAAACCAATGTAGACCATTACTATGTAGTTAGTGGGCTGAATACATTGCACTTATTTTCTACCGTGCACCCTTACATCAAGTTACTAAGGTATAGATGGTAGCTCGTTCGCAAATCAGCATAGCAACATAACCTCTACATACCAAATATCAACACAGAAATTAATCCTATTCCCACTGAGTTCTGTACATCTGGCTGTTTCTATGAACAAACAAGGGATTTTTCCAGGAAGAAGTATTAGAAATCACTCACAAATGTGATGCATCGATCCAAAACATTTACAATCATTTGACTTTGGTTTTGGGCAGAGGTTTTCCTTTTGCACATGCACACAGGCAGACAGATCCGGCCCTCTCTCTCTCCCCCTCCCTCTCTCATGCTTTCTTATAAAAGCAGTTGCTATTTCCTGACTGGCTTTCTTCCAAATTTGTGAACTAATTTAATTTGGCACCTTTTAACTCATTCCATTATATGCCCACCACAAACCTAGACTGGACAAAAAAAACCACAAAACCCACAGGATTGAAGGAAGGAGGCAGCCAGAAGAAAACTAAAGGAGCCAGAGAGCCAAGTGTACCAATGATGGCATATAAAACATATAGGCCTACCAAAGAGTATGCATACTGTGTGTGATGCCTTTCTGCAGGACCAAAGGTGTGAGCTGGAAAGGGTACGGCTGTGCTTGCAGGGTACAGCTGTGCCTCCTGACCCAAGCCCATCGTGGTGCCTACGTGACATTACCGCTTTCAGGCCCCAAGCTAGAGTCTGCACACAACCTTCTTTGGAGCTGCCTCCAGCCTCTTGAAGCATCATTACGTGGGGCAGATAAATCCCCCGTCTCAGGAGCCTGTCCAGTCCACCCTGTTACAGGATACTGACACCTCCCATGTGAAAGGATGGAAAATCCTGGGATTTTCTGGAGGCTTTCGGATGTCCCTGCTCAGGACTGGTGCTGTGGGGAGGGAAAGGCATCCACACTGCCCTGCCAGGTGACAACTCCCCCCTGGCAGCAGGGAGGAAACTGCAAACAAAGTGTGGCCGTCACAGCTGGGCTCTCGTGCCGGTGTTGAGTCAGCACAGCTGCGCGCTCCACCACCTCCGGAGCTACAGTCCAGCTGTACGAATAAAGTGTCCCAGTGTCACAATCAAGGAAATGTGTGGCTGCAGCGAACGGCCATTCTGTTTCTTTCCCAGGAGCTCTTAGAGCAGCTCAGAGCAGTCCTTCAAAAGGTGTAAGGCATTTCGTAAGTCTGAATTTGCAATATCTCCTTCCATATTTTGCTGGATGACCAAGTTCTTTACAAAGGCATTAAATATTAAGACACATTTTTAGTTGAAAAAAAACCCAAACTAAACAGATGTTTTACTGTAAGTTTCTCATACTACTAGGAAGAAAATAACTCAGCTTCTCAGTCTTGACTGTGTAAAAACACCTCAAGAGAAAGATTCAAAATACCTAAATTAGATCAACCCAATTGCATCCTTTTCAACTGAAGGATCAGGATTCCTCATGCAACCAATGTGGTTCATGCGGTAATTCACGAACCACATGATTCATGCAGTATGATATGCATAAGTTGTTATATGTACCACTATAGCAGAATCAGTGTGACAATATTTTTGTACTATTTCCAGGTAAAATAAACTTAAATAAAAGGTATTTAAATAAAAATAATTCAGAAAATCCAGATGTATGACTTCAGTTGTAATTAATCTGCCCAAGGCTGCCACTGCAATCCCCCACTCCCATAACATGAAGACACATCACACATTTATAACCTGTCTGTAGCAGCCTGGAAGGGGAATATTTGAGCATCCTCAGATTCACACACCCTCTGTTACACATGCTACATCCTCTCCAACCTAGCTCACAACATCCTTTCTGTCAGGACTGCCACAAAGAGCCATCTCTAACTCTGGCACAGGGGTGTGCCTGTGCCACACTCAGGTCTCAGATCCCCTACGGCAGCTCCTCCTGGAGATGCCCACTGAGTACAGCCATGGCCACTGCAAATGTGGACAAGTAGACGGTGAAATTGCAGAGTAGGGGTCTGAAAGAGGGAGAGCCAAGGTGGAAGGGGCCTTGGTTATAAGTACTGAACATGATGTACATGTGAGAATAGAAGAATTCATTGACAAGGTTCATAAAAGGATATTGTGTGATACCACACTGGATATGGCATCTCACATGGTCCACAAAGAGGACATGGGAGAGTAGCACGGGTAGAGCAAGCAAGGGGCTAAAAACGCAGTGGGTACACAGTCAAAAGCATCTTAACTTTTCCACATGTGCAGAGAAGTTGGGAAGGTATTTGATTTCTCAGAGTATCTACAGTTCAGCACTGAGTCTTCTCAACAGTTAACCACTTTGGGATCAGGACTGGAATTATTTCATGTGCCACATCACAAATTCAGGAGTTGCAGCTGAAGTGGCAAAAATAACTGATACACCCAGCAGAGAGCAAGGCTTACATGAAATTATACGTGAGCTCCCACTGGGACGAGGCCGGGAAGGCGTGCACGGACGGGGAGGGGGGTCATGTTCTTCTGATGTTCTGCGACGAGATTATCTTGTATAAACAGTCACTTGAAATTCATCTCTGCATGTTATCACAGTTAGTCTTGTCAGAAGTGGTGTCTGAACCAATATAGTGATATTATACAGGGCTTCCACATTTTCACAGTTCCAAAAAGTCCCCCTCTCCAACAAGGCCCACTCCCTGATGCATTAAGATTGTTGTCGCAGTGAACTAATAAAATACTGAAACAAAACTCCCCAAACCGCTGCTGCCTTGTAACCAGAATTTCCCAGAGATTCTCATCAACATCATGGCTGCAAAAACATGAAAGTCTTTTTCTTCTCAATACAGTGCTAAAGAAAAAGTAAGCTGGTTTCTGGTTCACAGCTCAGAGCAGGGCTGCACTTTCTGGGAATTGTCTGCCCGTGCTCACCTCGTCTGTCACGAGGAAAACCATCCCTTCTCCAATCTGCGCCAGCCTGACAGGCATGTTTATCTTTCTTAAAATGAGGTTCTCCTTCTGTTTTATAAAAATGGCAACTGTAAATTATTTTCATGAATTCAGAATAACACAGTGAACAGGTGAAATGTCTCAGGAAAGACAGTATAATCTCTCAGACAACACATTTTCCTACTTAAAACATTGAGAGAGTTGGAGCATATTGTTAACAGTAGGAGCATAGGAAAACAGTTTTCCACACGCAGAGGAAAAAAAGAATGCAAGTTCCAGTCAGATATAGTACTGACACCACTATAACTAAAAGCAAATGCTTTTCAAATTGTTGCCTATCTTTTTTCAAAAGCTTGATTAAGCTTTATTCTCAGATCATCAGCCATTGAATCCTAAGCTTGTGTGGGATAGCTAAGGAGACAGTTATATACCTACTTGCAGGAAAACAAAACCAACTGATGACATATGGACTGTGTTACCAACAAAGATGTACGAATCTTTTCTTTAATGTATATCTGTAACTTTTAAACTCACATAAAGGAGATCCTATTTAGGGAATGTCACATAAAGCTTATAGAATTTGCTGATTTGTTTTCATCAGGAATGTTTTATCTGAAAAATAGACTGAGTAGGAGAAAGCTAAAGAGAATCCCTAAATAATGTGTTGATTAGAAAATGGTTCTGGGAAACGTTGTTAATTAATCTCACTAACACTTTTGTCAGCAGAGTTATTCTCTTTCTTACCTATACTGATATCCCTCTGTTAGCAACACAACATTCTTAAACTTGGAAAAGAAACTCAGAATCTATAATTTCTCTTCAAAAAAGCAAAACCCATACAACTCTTAAACACTTTTTCCAGTCACCAGCTCACAGTTACCTGAGTCCACTGTAATGAACTCCTTCCATTAATGCCAGTCGTCCTAATTTCAATGTCATCATTAGGAAGACTTCCATTTTTATCCTTAGATACAATGTGAATCAGAGAAAAAAAAATTACAAGAAGTATACTGTTAAAGTAATATATTACCACAGTGCTCTCATCTAATAGTTGCAAACTGTAACTTGTAAAACTGTGATATTACAGAGGTCCCTCCCAGTAAAATTGATAGAGGTCATAAATAAACATCAGTGCTCATCTATATACAAGTACACAAACCAAAAAAACCTTTTAATTTTCCTTCACTTCTCAAATTTAAATTGTTTACAGCCTTCATTACTTTCCAATACCTTTTCTCCAAAGAAAAGTTGGTTTACACAATACCTTAATATTGCTGTATGACTAATAAACCCTTTTTGACACTGTTTATATACAAATAAGTTCAAACTAGTTTCATGTGTCTATGTCCCTCTTCATATTTATTTCAGGAATCAGTAAAATGAAAACTGAAAATTATTCCTTTCTACTTCACTTTATATTGAAACTGGGGTTTTTTGCCAGAAACTATTCTGCTTGAAATATTCAGAGCACAAGGCTGTTTTCAATACAGACAGAAGCTTTGGAGGAAATTCTCTGCATTTACTGAGGCCTGGCAGTGCTGGCAAAACAATCAGGAGCAGCTGCAAAAGTTGCTAATGCAAAATGGGGCAATGCATCAGAAAATCTCAAGTCAAACATCTCGTCAAATTGTAGAAGTTAGGAAGAAGAGGCAGCAATTTACACACACCTCCTCCAAATCCGTGCTTAGAAACATGCATCACAGTCACACTGAGCTGGTAAGAAACCAGAGGGAGATGAGAGACATGAGGCTATGAAAGGGCAGCAGGGCACGCACGATCGCTTTTCTCTCTCATCTAAGTACAGTCTCAAGGTGTTTGGTTACAGAAAAAAGGTGCCAAATCATCGGAGGGAACAGACTATGATGAGAGCCATAAATCTATTTAGATTAACTGAAATTTGCACCATTTGGCTTCAAGTAGAACTAAATATTTTTTCTTGCAACTAATCTGTTTTGACTCTATGAAAAACATTTTCATTGCAATAAAGTTATTAAAGTCTTAGCACTTACTGTTTTGTAGTTAATATAGGAACTTTTTTCTACCCGCTTGGTAGTTTCTCTGCAATAAATTTCTTTGCACAGGTCAGCTCCTCACTCTAGTTCTCTTATTACTTCATTTAAGAGAATAATTTATTTTAAACCCCAAACCAAACATAGGATTGAAGACTAGAGGTTAAGAAATGGAATAAAAAGAAAACAGACCTTCACCTTTCATTATGCTTGTCTTAAGTATCCGCTTTATTAAACTCTCAGTGTTTAAGTCTGGTTTATTAAAAACCATCAATGTTTAGCTTATGCTATTTTTAACACAGTCTGTACTGTGTAGTATTTAATAGGCTGTCCAAAACAGATGAGTTATTTTATTTTATTTTTAAAAACAAACAAATTCAGAATGCGCCAAGATCCATTAGTATAAAACAGTTAACATCCACACAACCTTGGCCAATGTCATATCAAGTTAATTTTATAAATCAAAATCTAAAGTGTGTTTATTGCATCTAGTATGGCTACTCATTAAATACAATCTCGTTCCCTTTTAGAAATCTTAGCACAGATTGATGCTTACAACAGTGTTCAACCATTCTGTTTATCTGTATAAAAATCTCTTTACACTGTCAAGATCATGTAAATAAACACCTGTCAGTAGTAACCTGATTTTCTGTTCTACCCCTACAATCTCAGCTGACATACCAAGAATCACTTACAATCAGCTCAATTATTAGCACTCAGCGCAATCAATGGGAACTTCGTTAACAATTTAGATGAGAGCAGTGTTGGAGAATTTAGAAGCAAGGTCCAGCAGCAGCCACTGCATTTGAAATGCTTCCTCCAAGCCATGGTTCCTATAATGTTCACAGGGAATGCTGCCAAAATAAGGGACATGATTTTGGCTATCAAGTGTTACTAGGTCTGAAACAGCACGATTGTAGCATCTCCATTGCATCATCATTTTTAGAAACAGGGAATTTGGTATGAATCATGTGCAACTCTTATTTGGTATTGTTGTTCCCCTTTTCTTTGTATGATGCAGTTTGGAAAGCTACAGCAAGAGACATAATGCCTCAATCCTGCCAGGAGAGTCCTGGTTTCTGTGGTCCTTATGAAAATAAGAAGACTATGTTACACATGATAAGAGTAGCTATATATGATATAAAGAGATCTTTCTCAGCTCTGAATAGCCAGCATCTATGACTTTAAAGACAATGGATAAATTTATTTGTCTAATCACAGGACACCTTGTGCAGTTTTAGATGCTGTAAGATAGGACTTTACTGCACCCTGACCAAAAATGTAATTTTTGAAATCAATGCTCCTGCCCAAGAGGTGTCCCCATATAGCAGCGGCAGCCCCAGCTGAAACCTGTACCTACAGAAGACAGTCAGCTCCTCCGAGAGTGCCTCTCACCCCACTGTGTCCCAAACGTCACTGCGACGCCCGCCTGCTGTCATCCTCCCAGGAGCAGGCACCAGTCAGTCTGCAGACACCAGGGCTGTGTGGGAATTCAGCGGTGTGACCACAGAGGTCATCACTTGGTTCCTTGCAGCCACCCTCCCTTTGCCCCCAGCCACAGTCATTTCACTGCTGGCTGGTTTCCCAGCTCCTGAGGGTGACCAGCAGACCTTATGGTCCTTACAGGGTGGGTGGCTTGCAGCTCATGTGTTTTCTCCTTCTCCAACTTGATTTATGCTTGGCTGCGTTCGGCATCTCACGTCTCTTTGGCAGGACTTCTCGGTCACGCTGTGTCAGATCCACCAAGGCCAAAGGGCAGTGGGTTTGGCGAGACCCATCTGAGGAACCCCTCTGCAGCCACCAGCAAGGGTCAACACTGTCTTCAGGAACAGCTGGGGGCACCTTGTGTGTACAGGCAGGCGCTGTAAGGGATACTGCCCATGCCTTGTCCTTTCTTGTAACTAAGCCTTATGAAGCACAGCTCGCTGAAAGTCCGTTTCCCTTCCCTGTAAAAATACGTTGGTATTCTGCAAAAACAAACAAAAAGCCCCAAACTTTGTTCCATGTCAGAATGAAAAGTGGACATTTTAAAATTCCCAGTAGATAAAGCCATGTTTGAGCAAAACCAAATTTCTGGACCTCACAAGTTGCCACATAGCAGAACTGTTGTTGCCCTTCAGTCAGCTCTAATTATGAAGTAATTGGATGAGGTTTTGTTTCAGACACTTCTGCGAATAGCCTTAAACTATGGAGTCATAGTCAAACTTCTCAATTTAAAAAGCTGCTCCTGCCTTTATACTCAAGGCCACCCTTTTGCAACATGCTGGAAAGCAGGTAAATAATTCAAAATTTGTAGCTCTCCAGCCTATCCCCAAATCTAATGTCTAGCACATTATAGAAATAACAGTGAAAGGAAATAAATTCAAGAGGGAGAAGTCATAAAAACAAAGCTCTGTGAGGTTCCCATGTAAGGTCACCATAAGAGTTTAGAGTGTTGTTTTTCTTCTTCCTAATAGAGGAGCCTAAATTTAATTTCTCTTTTCATTTTCTACTTTCCTCTGCTCTTTTCCTCTCAATCTCCCTCCTCCTCCTCCTCCTTTCTTCTCCAGTTTAAAATTCCATTCCCAGCCATATGTTTCTCATTGTGATCCACCTTCCATTTTTGGTCATACAGCAAAATGTGGTTTGAAGATCCAAGAAAGTCAGAGCGTGTTGACACAAGGACGTTGGATTCTAGGTTTTGTCAACACTGAGCTGAAGAGCTTTGGGTCTTGAATCAATTTTAGCCTCCTTGACCAAGGAAACCCTGCAGAGAGTCAGACTAAGATCAACGAGAACAGATTTTCAAGTGAACAGAGCCATATAAGTATATCTTGCACAACAGGGGAGTGTTTTTTATTTTCTGTATGATCTGCCCTTGCTCCAATATTAAATGCAAACACTACTCAATTTTGCTTGGCATGCAGCTCTTTGCAACAAAACCAGAAAGTTTTCTTATAGGTTACGTACAGTAATGAGAGCCTTAAGATAAACCTGATTTTCAAACATCAGATGGCTTTTTTTTCTAGGAATTGATATAAATAACAAACACGAACAACTCCAAGGTCTCGCAGTGATCTATTCTGAAAGCAGCATGGCTGGCAAATGATGGAGAGTCCCGATTCTTTTCCAGATGACCTGGGGAATTTCCTGTTAAAATATTGTGCTCCCACACATCTCAGCATGTGAAAGTGGGTCCACCAGCTAGCAGCTGAAAGTCCATCCCCTATCTTATGATTCAACTGAAAACATGTGTATAAGGCTGGGGAATGGAAGAGGGTGTAAGGGAAGAAGAATTAAACTGATGTTGACATTATTTGAAATTTGCTTTAATTCATGCTCTGCCAGATAGCTGAAGATTAATCTCGAACTGTTTATTTTAATGTATCATATTTCTGACTTCCAGCTAGCTATCAGCTGGTGTAATATAAGCTTTAATTTTGGCACCACCGAGTCTTCATTGTGTTTACATTTTCACTCACACTTTCTTTGGTTTTATCATAAACAATTTCCTGATTTAATGGCACTTACCTTGCTGAATAAGAACAGGTGTAGTTAATTTTTGGAGATGGGAGAGAGACTTTATAATCTACCTATTTTCCATATGTAGTTGTTTGCAATGTCAGGGCCTTGAAAGATCCCTTTGTTACAAAGCCATTTCTGAGGGAAAGTGAAAATGAAACAAAGGATTATCTGCTTTTAAATTCTGGATTAAGGATCGGGTTGATCTGATTAAATCTGAAAAGTTTTAATCATTTTTCTAGCTAAGACTCCAAACTCCACATTGAAAATGTCACACTTTAATTTAGCTCAGACGGAACTCTGTTATAATCAGGAAATAACCAGGAAAACAATGGCAATATATAATCATAGCAACTAGTAATTAAAACAGATATTTTGCTGAGCAAACAGATTTATTTGAGTGCAAAGAATTTGGATTAATTAATTTGATCCAAATAACTTGAACCACTTAAAAATATTGCTTCTTCAAATTAGCGTACACCTACATAGGCAGACACAGGGTGCCTGAATTCAGACTAACTGCCTGCTGTAACCCTTTGCAGATCCTGACAGCCACAGCTAGGAAGTGCTCACTGCTGTCACCTCACTGGCCGTGTAGCTAAGGGCCGCGTTCCCATTTTCTCTAGGACAGGACTGGCTGCAGTGCTCAAGTCTCTTCTCACCTCCTGCATCCTGCTAAAGGAAGAGCCCAACTCTAGACTAAATTTACAACTGCTGGTCTGGTTTTAGGATCTGTGGCAGCTTTCCAGGATGACATACGGGTGTGTTCAGATGCCTCCAGTGAGTGGCAGTGACACATCTAAGAGGAATTTTCATAAAATTCACGTATACAAACCTCAAGGATTCATGTTTTACATGAGATGATGCAGCCTGAAGGTTCAGCTTTTCTAACCAAGATAATAATGCTGAATCATCCTAAACTACACTCCAAATATTACAACTCACAAAACACTGTAAGACCTCACAAGTGTGGAGACACACAAGCAGGAGGCAAAATATATCATGACTTCTAGCCAGCTTTCTTGGCTTGAGAAAATTTCCCAGCTAAAGAAAGTTACTCTGATTTTGGAACACACTAGAGAAATTCAAACAGGAGCAATACTATCTGGAAGATGCATAAAACTGAAAATATAGACAACATTTTTGCACCTATAGCTACAGCTTTTATCCTCTTGGGACATGGAGAATTCACATATAGCATCTGTGGGAGAAAATGAATTGTGTAGGGGTAATGAAAACAGAGAATGAGAAATTATAAAGAAGGCAATAAAAAGAAAAGAATAGGAGGCAACTCCTAGACCTCACACAGCCTCTCTTAAACAATGGGAAGAAAATCTTTCAGGAATTCAGTAAGACCTGAGAAGAAATAGAGGGACTGCTGGAACAAATGGCTGCTGGCTCAAGTTCCACTGAATGACCTTGACTGTGCATATTAGAGCTAGTTGTTACATCAGGCACTGAAATAGAGAACAGACCATAAAAAACTCTGAACATTTCCTCCCATAAGATTCCTTTGTTATAGGACTCTTTTGTAACATTTAGTAATAATTTCCTCTCTGACTAATGTTCTTGTGCAAATTATAATGCCATTATGTTCTGATGCGAGCTATTCCCTCATTTCTTAGTTAATTCATCTTTATAGAAGTTCTTCAGCTGCCAGCCAGTACTGAAAAGTTATTAATTTCACGTGACTTTAATAGTGCATGGGAGCTGAGGAGAAGTTTAGCAAGCTCTCAACATATTTCTTTACCAACACTTGACTGAATATTACATTTGTCCACTAATTTCTTTTTGTTTGCTGGAAATCCTTCACCTGGATCTCTGCCATGGTTCATGGCTTTTTCATCTATGACAAGGTAGAATAGGTAGGTTGCCAATAGGAAGAATAGGTCAGATCAAGACCGACTCAGGTCTTTATCCCCCCTTTACATACTAGGTCTATCATACAGTTACTGTAAAACCTCTCCTCCATTCCTTTCAGCACAAAATGTTGATTTTGTCACACATCTTGCAGAGCCAAGGAAGTTAGACAAGGCAAGTGAGAAAAATTGCTGCTCAGACTATTCCTTCCTTTGTGGTTGGCCACATCCAGCTATCAAAGTAAAGGTGTTTCAAGACAGCATGAACTTATTGCTCAACTATTATTTCTATTCTGATTGTCCAGAATATTGCTCTCATATTTTCTTGCTCTATACTCCGGTACGTCCATAAGTCCAAATGCACCCTCTAAATCACAGTCTAGTGGTTCCAATACCTTCACAAGTTATTATTCTCTCTGCTTCACTAGCAGATAACTTGTGCTCAGTCTGATTAAAATACTTGGCAAAAGATGCAGCATGATTGATGCATCAGAAAGATTGACTTTGAGAATTCATCTAATACTTGCACAAAATATGGTAGAAAAATGTTTATAAAGCAACTTGCAGAAAACCCAGATTGAAGGAGGTACCAGAGTGCCAGTTTGTGTGTTCACAGTTGGAATCATGTCCGACACTGCACTATTTCTTCTAAATAACTCTAACAACAACAAAAATAATCCTGTTTGCTTTGGAGTATCTGGCATTTGGTACCTGACAATCACTTGACTTATCAAGAAGAAAGATACCCTCTCGCTCTGAACAGCCTCAGAGGAACCCCACAAATGGGAGCCTACTCATCCTAAAGAAAGTTTTTTGGGGCAGGGAATATGTCATCCTTTTGTAAGTTTCCAAAAAGATTTTTCTGACTGGCTGTGAAAATCAGCATGATCTCTCTTTTCTTCTATTTAGCTTTGTTCAAGTTTAACACAAACAGCTTAAATTCTGTGCGGTTACTGGAACAAAATATACTGCTAAGGACTGAAACTATTAAATCTTTTCTTTTATCTGTTCCTCATGAATATCACATGCCCAGACAAATTAAATTGTCCACAACAGTCTGAGCTTACTAATTTCCCTGCGAAAAAAAGAAAATATTTGTGATAACATATGTACAGACGCATCCCTCCATAGTGAATTTATAGCATTTTTTTCCAATGATGCTAATTAAACAGATTCATAAAAGGTTGCAGCTGAATACTCTTAGTCTTGCAAGATGTATATATATTTGCCATGATGCCATGTTTAGAAGCTTGCTCAGGATCTTCAAATCATAAAACAATGTATCTTCCTTTTAACAATTTAATTACACTAGGGGACAGTCTTGGGTGGTTGGGAGACGAGTTAAAATAATATGATCAGCCAGGTGCTGTTCACGTAATCATCCCAGCACTAATAGCCTGTGATACAGGTACAAGTCTTCACCAACAGGGGACATTACTTTCAGCATCCACATAAAATGTGTAAAGGAGCCCACATGAGAAAGAATGGTAGAGGAGAAAGCAACATGTTGCATGAGCAACATGGGAATTTAATCCAGCACTTCATCTTACTGAAGGGCAAGGACAAAAGCCAGAGCATTTCGGGATCTGCGGGGATGAAATTGTCTCCGAGACTGTGTGCAATGCCAGGAAACACAGGACTATGTCCAAATGGATCTGACGCAGTCCTTTGCAGTGAACCAACCCCACACAAAATGTGAGTGGGAACACATACATCCCCTGCTCAGATGTCTGAGGAAACAGGCACAGTCTTCCAGTTAAGTGTAGACACAGCCTTAATTCCCACAAAGCAGCATACTCCTCACAATATTTATTGTTGACTAGTTAGGGAGCAGCAAGTAAGAGTGGAAACATATGGTTCTTGTATGATACTTTCCTCTGCCTGCCTCTACAGGCATCCTACAGTGCTGCTTCTCCTCTTTCCTTCTTTGACCTTCTTATTCTCAGAGAATACCTCTTTCCTTCTTTGAGCTGTCAGAAGCAATAGGAAGGAAAGCAGTGTTTTGCTGAATGCCATCAGTGAAGATAATCCTGCTTATCACCAGAGGAGATTACAATGAGTGTCTGTAACTACAAGCTGTGAACTGAAGCAGCAATGAGATGTCCAGGTCCCCATTGCTGCGACTGTCATGTGCTCAAAGCACTGCACGTCCAACTGCTGCCGCTGGTCATGCTAGGTGGGTAGGAAGGCACGCTCTCTCTCTGAGGGAAACGGACAAGGAACTTGCTGGAAAGGATCACTAGCAGTGGCTGGATTGAGCAGTGACAAGATTGCAGTGGTCACAGGGGTTTCTCACCAAAACTGAGTTACATCATTAAGGCATAAATAAGTTAGGTGTCTAAAGTACAACTAAAGCCTTATCAAGTACGAGGAGAAAATAAAATGTTATGTTGAACTCAGTGTATTTTTAAAAATGACACCTAAATTGTGTTTAGTCGTATTTTTCCACAGGTCCAAATAATGCAGGTAAAAATGTAGCATCTAAATGGTTTTGATAGGACCAGGAAGGGAAAGGGAGGAAACTAAAAAAGAGAAAGCATGAAACAAGAGCAAGCCACTAAAAAACATATATTACGGGCAGTTCATACCAAAAGTTCAAAGCTTGCCTCTCTACTGAATTATAGTTCAGCCTGGCTGGCTAAATATCACTTCTGTATACGATTACTCTGTGACTACAGTTTGTATGACATTAGCGTCTGATAGACTCCATTAGCATGGACTTGAAAACCTAAAGGAAAAATAATAATTGTATTTAACATTTTTTTTCTACTAAACAAGCTAACCATTCAAGATTCTTTTTAATACCCGCCACTCCAGCCAACTGACTTGGGTTTTTTTCTGTGGGTTATTTATGCAGACATGGAAGCCTTCACAGCCTTACAAGAAGCAACAGCCCTCTATCATCAGTCACACCACAGCTAAGTAATAGCCTGACACACTGATCTATTCTTTCCTCACTGCAAACTGTGATAAGAAAGGACCATCTTGCAGTTTCTTGCTGTTTCTCTTTTTTGTGCAAGAAGAAAGCCTACCATCTAATCTGCTCTCTGCTGGTAATCTGAGAGTGTAATAGACATTCTAGCAGGAGAGCAATGGCCTCCGACAGTGAATACATCAAAGTGTAAATCTGGCTACTCTGAAATTATAGCCAAACAGAAAGTCTGTTTATGGTATCTTCTGTGTTACATAAGAGAATTCAGGCAAATCTCTGATGTATTTGAAAGTACTTTGAAACCTTGTGTTACCCAAAGTTTGTTTGTCATAGTGGTGTCACACACTCAGTATACTAGGTGTCAGCTCTTGTGCTTGGATTCCTCCAGTTTTTTCATGTCATTGTAGCAGCAGAAAATCATTTCAGCATGCTGAACCATCCCACCATAAGGTCAGGGCAAACAAAACTCAGATTATAGCCACGCAGAGGAGAGAGGGAGCAGATCTGCTGACAAAAGCAAAGATTAACTTTAAACTGCCCCCTCTTGCCCCAAAACACACCAACATCTGGAACTCTGCTAGTGAACCCTGAGCTTAACAGCACGCCTTTGGAAAACCTGAGCTCTGACTTTCAATGTCGAAATTACTGCTTCAGATCCTTTTAGGATGAGCTTTAGGATAGTTGGAACAGAGATAATATCTGTTGCACTTGTTTAATATTGTAGTAGATGCTCTTACATGCTTTAACTTTGTCGAGTTTAAAATTTATAATTTGTTTTAAAGGGTTTCTGACCATCTCATTTTTTTTTTTGCCTGGATCTATGACTTTGACTCAATAGACTCGTATTTCACAGTATCTAGCCTATAGGAAGGGATAAAACAAATGGAGTTTCTTTCTGAAGGAGACAGATGTTATTAGTAAGGCTCAAAAGGCAAAACAGGAGGAGGAAGCTGAAAGCATAAGTCAAATTGTTGAGCTTCATGCAGGAATGTCTAACCACAGTAATGAAAGCATATGCAAATATCCAGTTGATTTGCTAATACTGCTGTTTAACTCAACATATTTTGGTTTGAAGCTGTTTAATAAAGCGCTCCACAATTACAGTTCCTCTATCAGATATCAAGAATCTTAGGATGGTGCTAAATTTCAATTAGACAGGTTTTGGGGGTTTTTTCCTTAAATTTATGCATCCTTCCCTCCTGTATGTGCACTGCTGAAAAAAAAAAAAACAAGACTGGTCAAGTGAAAGAAACACTATCTTTGATCAATATCCATGTAAGACCTTTGGCTTTGAAGCTATTTATTGAAGGTGAAGTTTTGCTTTGGAATCAGAAACCTCCAAACATATAAACACTAAGTAGGTTTAGTTCCTTGAGTAGCCAATCAAGTTCACTCGAATTGTCTAACAGCAATATTCAGAAATTAACAGTTTGCTAAGTTATTATGTAGATATTTAATGGAGAAGGAGGAAGAAGAATATACACATGCACTTTCACTGTTCCCTTTAGACATCCCAGCATTTAAAATAACATTTGGATTTAAAGTTTTTAAATTAAAAAATGCAAAGAAGAGTAGAACAACAACAACAACAACAACAACAAAGCTAACTTAAAAGGAGAAAAAGTTCTTCAAATAAAACCTACATGCCAACAAGGAGCTAAAATATTAATAGTGACATGGAGAGAATGAGGATAAACTACCAGTGTTGGGTATTCTGGGATATAACAGGACCTTCACTCTAAGCGACTCTAAAAGACTCAGCATCTAGAGAAGCCACAGCCAAAAGTCTGGCACTTTTATCTATCTGGCCTTCTTAGTTCAACTTCTAAGTAGCAGAGCAGAGAGATTTATCTGTCAATCTTTGTGTGCTTAGCACAAACACTCTGAACATTATAAAAACATGGTAATTTTTTGGTAGGATTTCATTGTGAGGGCCATCTCAACTGCAATAAATACTCATCTAGGAAAACCAAATTGCAAGTACATTAATACCCACTGAACTGATATTTTTTATTGCAGACAAAAGAATTCCTCTTTCAAAATCAAGGGTGAATGCTTTTCTATCTATCTATCTATCTATCTATCTATCTATCTATCTATCTATCTATCTATCTATCTCTCAGATGATAAGGTAGTATAGTGCTGCATTTATCAGGTGTATAGGATCTTAAAATGCAAAGATCAGGAAATCATTTAAACTGCATCCATACTAGAGTTTTTTCATTAACATTTCTAAAAGAAGAACTACTTTTGCTTGCATACATTAGTATGAAATTCATTAGCCTTTCCCAAAAGGGTAAAAAAAAAAATAGTGTCAAATCTGTATAAAATGATAACAATTATGTTACTATGTATCCACAGAATTACCACTTTCCTGAAGAAAAAGATACTTACTAGAATAAACTCTAATTCCTTTCACAGAAAAACTAATAACAACAACAAACAAGATTAATGCAGAGATTTTAATAGCAGCAGTATTGTTGCAGCTGTAATGATCTAAGGGCATAGGAGAAGAATCATTAATAAGAAGATACACTATCTTTTTATTAGACTGACTGACACAGCCATAAACCACCAAAAAATCTTGGACAAAGAACACATAGCTCAGAAGAAAAAGAAAATCCAGAAATATGGTAAATCAAACATAGATGTTCTCACTGCAGACCTCTTCAGACAGAGCTCCGTTGAGGCTTCCAATACCATAAGATTTCACCCCAGCCAGGGTTCCGACATTGCACACAAAGGTGTGCCAACAGGGATTTAATTAAATACAGCTGTACCTGTGTACCTCTTTAAAAGAAACATATAGGTCTGTTCGAAGAGGTGTTACTTCATCAGAGACAATGAACGCCAGGGAACAAACTAAGAGAGATGTCACTCAATCTGATCTGTTATTTTGAAATTTTATTTATGATTGCTTTACTTAAAACTGCACTGAACTGCTGGCCAAAGCCAGACTTAAATTTAAATTCGGATTAACCCTGACTAAAATTTATCCTTGAAGAGGATGACTTTGTATTTATAACTGAGACTCAAGTAAACTGTTTTCTCTCTTGTCCTATCCCTGCACTTGATCTGTGTGCAAGAAACTAAAGTCCATTCATCTACTAAGGAAGCAAAAACAATTGCCATGATTTATAGTCAGACAGCCTCATTCACTTGTAAAGAAATGTAGGTGCTTATTACTGAGATAAAATTTTAAACCTGAAACTAAGGTAAAAAGCTTTATGGTCATATCCAACAGCCCAAGCACTTTGTACAGTAAATCGAAATGGCATGCTACAAAAGAGTGGCCAAAATCAGGTTTCATTTTGGAAGAAAAATGTGATGAGGGATCACTAGACTATCAATTCTGTCTAACATTACAGAGAGTGTATCACTGAGTTCAGTCGGCCTTTTCTTCTTACACATGCCTTCACGAGGAGTCAGCTCACATGAGTTTCCCTGTCAGCTTGATATACGTAAACCTAAACACCTGCAGGATCAAAGTGGTTGTGTGTAAACGGGCAAACAACAATTTTCAGTCAGTCCCATGTTCAAAACAATTTGTTAATTTCACTTTCATTACATATATAAATTTTGATATACAGACACAAAAAAACCCCTATCCTGTAGCACAAAATGTTAGCTTTATACAGCTGCAGATTCACTGATGCTACTGTATTTGTGCATTTAATTCTGACAAAGGTGACAGAAGAAACAAACCAAACAAAAATTCTCCTTTTAGAGAGCCAAATGAAAGAAATGATTCTGAATATCAGAAATGACTTACCTAATTTGTTTGAAGTGCTGTTCACAAACATCAGTGTTATCTCCAAAGAAACAAACTGAATTGAGATGTTGCTCTCGAGCATATTGTTTTCAAGTTGCAAAACTGAAAATAATTGAATGTATAAGCTGGTCAAAAAAAAAAAAAAAAAAAAAAAAAAAGGAAGCCTAAAATCAGGCTAGAAACTATACAGCTGGCAAATTCACGAGCCACCCATTCCTGTAAAGAAGGGAGATTCCAGAAAGGTTTTTGTTAAAATATAGGCTAAATTTGGCCTCAATACAAAGAGTTCTCTTAAAAATGCATTTCTACATTTCTTGTTGAATCTGTGAAAACTGTGTTGAATAGGAACAGTGTCCAAGAAAATATCACTCCTTTAGGAGTGCCAGGTGCTAAAGATAGTTCTTGTGGGTATTAAGATGGATGCAGCATTTCAGACCACTTAACACCATGAGTGCTGGGAAATACCAGAATATTAAGTCCCTGGAGTTTCAGGGGTTTTACAGGTTAAACAAAGAAAGAGGGAATAGAGCAAGGCTGTATTGTAAAAGAGAGAAAGAAGATGGCGTTTTCCTCTGAAAATATTTAAGCACCATATCTGATTGAAGCATTTATATTCACATTTTGTTGGGTTGTTGTGGCTACTTATTTGAAGAAAAATTGTCAGATCATCACAAGTTTTGAAGTTTTCATCCTAAATGAAAGCATTGTAATAAGAAACTTTGTTCTTTTTTTCTCCCCTGACATAGCAGGATTAAGTAGATCAATTCTGCTTATTTTATTGTAACCTGCTTAAACTTACTATGTCGGGGGAGAGAAAACAACAGAGGATAAACAAATAGCATCTCTATTTTGTATACAAAGGTGGTTTTATATTTCAGCTGTAATATACATTATTATATTTTCTGTTGAAAGACATATTAAGCACTAACAGAACTGAAACCAAGAAACATTCTTCATTCATTAGGAAAACTCAGATCCTAAAGTTCAGCCTGTGATCTTCTGTCCATGTGGTTTTAACCCCTTCAGATTTTTGTTTAAAACTAAGAGAATGATTGTAAATCGTGTTAAAAATTTCCACTTCAGCTGATGCAAAGGAAAGAATCAGTTAAAACTGAATATCCTGTTAAAATGCCCACTGTGATGAAAGAGGCTCTGTCAGAGACATTACAGGACTGGTGGAGTTCAGTCTGACAGGAGCAAAGCAGGCAGCAAGGAGGACAGTCTTCATGTCCCAGTTCCTTGCTCTTCAACTTTTCCGGTCTTAAGAAACATTAACACAGAGATCCGACTTTAGTTGCACAAGTATTATTATCAGAAATGGGAGTAAGATTTCTTTCCTTCTACTATACATATACAAATCCACCAGTATTAAGCAAGAAATATCCAATACCCTACAAAATTACTTCCTCTAGTCACTGGTGTTTAATGCATAAACATCTGTTTACAGCAACAACTAGACAATTAGTGTTACTGGCTTATGGTAGCTGAAGGATCTTTTCTGTCAAATAACTACAGCTGTAGTAACTTCAGGGTTTATTGTTCATGACTATGCAAAATTTGACCGCCCATCTGATAAATCTTCCTTTCTAAACTTCCGAGTTACAAAAGAAATGGTTTAATTTTGTTACCTTCCTCTTTTCTACTGAATACGTTGTAAAATACTTAAAAATGAATTATTGTGTAAATTCTCAAACTGAAGTTTTTATGTAAATAGTCCACACGTAATTTATAGCATTCTTGTTTGTGTAACATTCTAGCTTATTGGCATTTGTCCTATGAACATACTGTTTTGGAAATTATGTGCTAGGGTTATAAAACATTGTTTTCCCAATATACCATTTTAAGAAAAAAAAATAATAAAAACCAGTCTTGAAAGACTTGTCTGGTAAAATACTTTGAAGGTAAAGATCACGATGAATATGTACTTTCATGAGGTAAGGAACCACTAGCTTGTTATTAGAGCAATGAACTTTGCAATTGTATAAGTATCCAGTGAAGTCTACAATGCTTTGGGACAGGCATGAATATAATTTATATTACAGAGACTTGGAAGTGCTGACCAGCTCATACAAACAGCAAGAGTAGCCGTGGTCTGAATAAATAGCATCCAAGGAAGAAAAAACGGGCAGTACTGAAGGAGGCTGAACAAATTTATAGGAATTGTCCATGCTTGCCTAACTTGTCATTGAGAACTGATAACATCCAAATCTCGGAGCAGGGTATCCAGGGTATCTGCCCTCCATACCACTGATGCCAAGCCTTTAGTGTTTTTTACATCAATACATTGGAGTGTTTGATCCAAAGAAGCAAACATATACAAAGCAAAACCATATGCAGAATAAAAGTAAAAAAAAAAAAAAAAGAAATCTAGTCTGTATGGGAACCTCTAAAAGGTGTTACTGCAGTTTGAGTCAGTCAAGCATATTTCCTTCAAATTATCAATGGTTGTGTTGTGCATTTATTGCACATACAGCTTAAATATTTGCAACAGTGTTTTAGCAGGAGCATGTATAATGCAAATGTGCTCAGTAAAATACCAGATATAAGTCAGGAATAACGGTATTGTCATCAGAGTCCTCCCTCTGCTCAAGAAGAACAGAAGTCTTCTTCATGAAATGACCTTTTTTGGTTTGATCCCTGAATCTCTCTCTACATTATTTCAAGCCTAAGGCCCCAGGAAGAAGAAAAATACCAACAATAATCCTTTCCCTCAGAAAGAGGAGGTTGGAAAGAAGAAAAGGTACATGTCCTTATACTAACTCAAATCTGGACATGAAGTAAAAATAAGAAAAGGATTCTATACACCTGGAAGAATAGGGGACTCATTTCTGTTCTGCAAAAACCTGGCCACAGCCTCTAACTTGATTGACAAAAGATAGTGGTTTTATCTTCCCAATACATTAAAAACACATGTATCAGACTTAAAAACACACAAATCATTTCCAACAAACAGACTAAATAATGGATGTAAAAGCAGTAAATGGGGGAGAAGCAAAATAAAGGCTGAACGAAACTCTACAGTATTTATAGTCTTAAAGGTCATTACTATACATTTATCAGTCTCAAAGTCTTACAATTATTATAGCAGACTTAAAATATCAGTGATGTTGTGGTATCTCTAATTTCTGTTTGTTGGTTGTTTACTATCTGCAAACTAGCACTGGACTTTTGATTTAAGTACTCAGTATGTTCTTGATTCTGTAACCACAAAATTAAAAAAAAAAAACACCAAACTTTCTCATTCTTCGTTTTGTCCCTCCCATATCTACACTCCACTGGAGATGTAAGGTGTCAATTTGAATAGGGTGTTTTTCCCCCCACAGGATATAAATTTCATCATGACACTTGAAGAACCCTTTAAACAATGAAACTATCAAAATATGTAATTGTTCAAAGCCTTACTAATAACATGTAACTTATGCAACTCAGGCAGCAATTTGAGCAACGCTAGAAGTCATGTGCTGAATAGTCTTAAAATCTTTTGGCTTCAGTGACACTTACCATATGCATAAGGCTAGAAGGGATCAGGATTTAATTAAGAGCACAGTAGACATTGAGCCAGCATTTTATAAGCATTCAGGCCCTAAGCTTCCTTCAATCACCTTTTTTCCCCTCCAAATCTAATCCTTATGTCTCAAATTTCCCAAATACTGACACTGCATTTTCCATATCTAATAGGTTATTATGCTTTCTTCATGCTATTGCTTACCTGAAATTCATAAGGGAGAGATGCTGAACAGGATGCTACATGAAAGAGGGTTACAGGATCATGTAATAAAGGAGATATTACAGACAGGCATTGAGGGTAGAGTGTGGTTTAGCTTGTTAGGGGTCCCCACAACAATGATTTGCATTTTCATCCTAGCTTTCATGCTACAGTTTTGAAAGGTAACCCGTGTAATACGAACAGACACCAAGCAAACCTGAAGTAAGACTTAGAAAACCAAGTAGATTCTACTTTACAAAATAACAATCAGCTTCTGATCCCAACCATGTGAGAAAAATGCTTACCCTCGTATATCACAGCAGAAACCATATTCTTAGGTTTGTAGGAGGAGCATCTTCAGTTTTAATCCCAACCTAGCGTGGCCTTCTGCTGGTTGTTTGGGACAACATCCATTAGCATTCATAGGAGATGGTACTTGGTGCTCTTAAACACTTTCTTGAACTTCATCGGTTTCTACTGGTCTTGATTTATTGCATCAGTATTGGCTTGGGTTTCATATTGGTTTGATACTTTTAGTGTTGAAACATTAACTCTACCTTCTGAGCAAACCAGAGCCATCTAATTGCCCCCAGCATCTGTAAATAGCAAATTACTCTAGCAAGTCAATTTTTAAATCTCACCATCAGATTCCATTTTGTAGTCTACCATATGCTTATATTCTCATTCCTCCGTGGATCTCCTGATTCTTCTCTCACCCGTGCCGTGACCATTGCCTCCTTTCAGCGTGGTCCTGTGCCCGATTGCATTGAGCAGTATGTCTGCCTCTCGACTCAGGAAAGCAAGTGATCCCATGCTCTGACCTGATCCTGAGCTGATCAAAATCTCACCTTGAGCTAAGCCTTACCTCCTGCAGCCCTTCTTATGTCTGACTTCACTCTCCTGGGTAAAACACATACTTCAGCTCATACTCTTTACAAATATGAACTTTGAGACTCTCCCAGACCTTTATGCCTACTCTAAGAAACAGCATTATTATTTCTGCAAGTTGCCTGCTCTGTGGCTGTGGCAGCTGATCTCAGCTGTCACTCTCCCCGGCAGGAATCGGGGGAGGCCTGGATGGGAAGCACATACCTTGCTCCCCCAGGGACCCTCCTCCTGAACAAGCCCCTCTGCCAGCTCAGCGACAGCCTCCTGGGGAAGAAGAGCTGTCCCATCGTAAAGGACTGGTTTTAAAACCCCTTCCCCAGCAGCCTGGTGGATTAGGAGTGGAATGGAGGCAGACAGACAGCAGCACACCAGGCACTGCAGAGCACAGCTTTCTGCTCCCTTGCTCTGCCCAGCAGGCATGTTACACAAGTTTGCTGAAAGGCTCCTGCCTGGAAAGAAAGCCACAAATAAAGTTTTGCCCTCTTTCAAAGTCTGCTGCTCTTCTTGAATCTAGACTATGTGGCCTGGTGTTTTTTTTATGGTGAATTTTCTGACTGATGTGATGAAGCAATGTGGTGCCTTTGCTGTTCACCTCTCAAACCTTAACGTCTGAATAAGCACATTAAAGAAGTCTTAATTCTTCCCAGACATCAGACAAAATGATATCACAACCAGCCCACGTATAAACAGATTTCTTAAAATCTTCTCAGAAACTAATCAACATCAGTAAACGTTTAGTTTCCTTCTTCTAGAGCAGTCCTTTGTCTTAGACTGGCAATGGTATTTGCAATAGGAAAGGCAGACAAACGTTTCCTTGGGTTTAGTTTTTTACTACTTGTCTACCCAAACAGCATGTGGACGGTTTAGCTCTCTCCAAAGTAGGGAATAACAGTGCTGGCAACTACAACTACAACAGCCCTTAACAGCAGAGCAGGTACAGCCAGTATTACTACTACAACAGTAGTCAAAGCCAGCCTTGAACACTGCTGTCCTCACAGTGTTATTCCTCAGACATCCTTCAAGGTGCTGACTTTGAAGCAAGTGTCTGATGCATCTAATTCACTCCATGAGATTGGCAGAAACATAAGAGAAACTGCCCACAGGTCACATATGCACAGCCCTTCCCTGCCCCCCCACATGGAGAAATGGGGCTGGGATCCAACAGGAATATTTCAGCGGTTACAATTTGTTGCTGTAGGAGGGTTAGATAGGTATGCCCCTCACCTACAACTATGAATGTTGGCTAAATTTCCATAGAATTGAAATGCTTTGTTCAAGTCCAAGACAGTCATTAGATTTAGTCTAAAGATACAGAGATGAACTGCAATATGCAGAGTCAGACAAAATCTGCAGGAAGCCTACATGGATGAACAAGGAGTTTCTAGATAAGCTCAAACACAAAAAGGAAGCCTAAAGAGGGTGGAAGCAAGGGGAGGTAGACTTGGAGGAACACAGAGAAACTGTCTAATTAGTCAGGGATCAGGTTAGGAAGGCCAAAGCCCTGATAGAATTAAATCTGGCCAGGGGTATCAAGAGCAACAAGAAAAGCTTCTGTGGGTGTTGGTAATAAAAGGAAGACTAGGGAAAATGTGGGCCCTCTCCAGAAGAAAACAGGAGACTTAGTTACCTGGGATGTGGAGCAGGCTGAGGTACTTGATGACTTTATTGCCTCTGTCTTCATCAGAAGGGCTCCAGCCACATCGCTCAAGACACAGAAGGCAAAGGCAGGGACTGGGAGAATGAAGAACCACCCACTGTAGGAGAAGGTCAGGTTCGAGACCATCTAAGGAACCTGAAGCTGCACAAGTCCATGGGACCTGATGAGATGGATCTGCAGGTCCCTAAGGAACTAGTGGATGAAATGCCTAAGCCACTATTCATCATGTTTGAGAAGTCATGGCAGTCTGGTGAAGTGCCTGCTGATGGTAAAAGGGGAAACATAACCCCCATTTTTAAAAAGGAAAAAAGGAATACCCAGGGAACTACAGGCCAGTCAGTCTCACCTCTGTGCCTGGCAAGATCATAGAGCAGATCCTCCTGGAAAGTGTGCTACGGCACATGGAAAATAAGGAGGTGATTGGTGACAGCCAACATGGCTTCACTAAGAACAAGTTGTGCCTGACCAGTTTGGTGGCTTTCTACAACAGGGTTATAGTGTCGGTGGATAAGGGAAGAACAGCTGACATCATCTACCTGGGCTTGTGCAAAGCTTTTAACACTGTCCCACATGACATCCCTGTCTCTAAATTGGAGACACATGGATTTGATGGATGGACCATCCAGTAGATTAGGAATTGGCTGGATGGTCACACTCAAAGAGTTGCGGTTAATGACTTGATATCCAAGTGGAGAGCAGTGATGAGTGGCATTCCTCGGGGATCGATACTGGAACCAATGTTGTTTAACATCTTTGTTGGTGACACAGGCAGTGGGACTGAGTGCACCCTCAGCAAGTTTGCCAACAACACCAAGCTGTGAGGTGAGTTGACACTCTGGAGGGAAGGGATGTCATCCAGAGGGACCTGGACAGGCTGGAGAGGTGGGTCTGTGCAAACCTCATGAAGTTCAACAAGGCCAAGTGCAAGGTCCTGCACAGGGGTTGAGGCAATCCCAAACACAAATACAGGCTGGGCCATGAGTGGACTGAGAGCAGCCCTGTGGTGAAGGACTTGGGGGTATTAGTGGATGGAAAACTGACTGTGAGCCAGAAATGGGTGCTCACAGTCCAGAAAGCCAACCACATCCTGGGCTGCATCCAGTCAAGGGAGGGGATTCTCCCCCTCTACTCTGCTCTCGTGAGACCCCCACCTAGTGTAATGTGTCCAGCCAGCTCTGGGGCCATCAATATAAGAGGGACATGGACCTGCTCGAGCGGGTCCAGAGGAGGCCATGAAGATGATCAGGGGCTGGAGCACCTCCCTTATGAGGACAGGCTGAGAGAGTTGGGGTTGTTCAGCCTGGGGAAGAGAAGGCTCTGGGGGCACCTTATAGCGGCCTCCCAGTACTGAAAGGGGCTACAGGAAAGGTGGGGAGGGACTCTGCATCAGGGGGTGTAGGGATAGGACGAGGGGTAATGGTTTGTAACTGAAAGAGGGTAGATTTAGATGAGATCTAAGAAGAAATTCTTCCCTGTGAGTGTGGTGAGACACTGGCACAGGTTTCCCAGAGCAGCTGTGGCTGCCCCCTCCCTGGCAGTGTTCCAGGCCGGGTTGGACGGGGCTTTGAGCAACCTGGGCTGGGGGAAGGTGTCTGCCTGTGGCGGGGGGGTTGGAACTGGATGATCTTTAAGATCTCTTCCAACCCAAACCATTCTGTGGTTCCATGATTCTATGAATTAGTCTGGGTAAAAAGTAACAAAAATTCAATGGAGGTGCAATTAGCAGTCCTGTGGGGGTGGATGTGTGGGAGGCACAGGCTGAGGAGACAGGGAGAAGTGATCTGAAATGGCAATTCCCAAGTGGTCATAATTAAAAATCAATGTGTCTTAAGACCAGAATGACTGGTCATGCTTGTGAGCATAATTTCAGGTAGATTGAGAATTAAGGACTGGAGCCTTGGTTAAATACAAGACCATGCAATTTACAGTCCCTGCATGTCAAATTAAACTTCTAAAACTCTGTTCAGTCTGGGTTAAAAGTCCATAGTTTTTAATAAAAAGAGATGTTTGCCTTTACAGAACTGGGCTCTTGGTAACTATATTTTTCTGCTGCTTTGGTATGTTGTTAGCCTGAAGCTATTGGAGGGCTCATGCAGTTCACAGGAAAGTCCCCACCACTTGTTAACACCCGACTGTCCCCCTCACTGTGCTGGTACAAGTGCTCTAGGGGAAGTGGATGTTGAATTTGAGAGGAGAAGACTCATTCATGAAAATCTGTATTGCCTTGAGGTGTCTGCTTCAGGCTGCAGAGAGGCTGTTCTCCCTCTACCAGAGGTGTTGGAGGGCTTTTTGTTGAGGGGCTGGTGCTGTGCTGCCTGACTCGCATCCCTTCCCAGACAGAAAAGCAGGAATGGGAGATGAGTGAGAGTTGAGTCCATGTGCAGAACGCAGTTTTAGAGGAGAAGAAAACATGCAGTCAAAGAAAATCACAATTAATTATCTTTGGAGTTGCCAAATACTGTCTATGCAAATTATTCCAATTAAGAAAAGTTAAAGGGCTTATTTCACAGTACTGATTTTTTTTTAACAGCTCATGTGCATCAGCAATAGCGTGGCCAGCAGGGACAGGGAAGGGATCTCACCCCTGTACTGGGCACTGGTGAGGCCGCCCCTCGATTCCTGGGTTCAGTTTTGGGCCCCTCACTACAAAAAGGACATTGAATGACTCGAGCGTGTCCAGAGAAGGGCAACGGAGCTGGTGCAGGGTCTGGAGCACAGGTCGTACGGGGAGCGGCTGAGGGAACTGGGGGGGTTTAGTCTGGAGAAGAGGAGGCTGAGGGGAGACCTCATCGCCCTCTACAGCTACCTGAAAGGAGGGTGCAGAGAGCTGGGGATGAGTCTCTTGAACCAAGTAGTAAGCGATGGGACAAGAGGTAATGGCCTCAAGTTGCACCAGGGAAGGCTTAGACTGGATATTGGGAAGCATTTCTCTCCGGAAGGGGTTGTTGGGCGTTGGAATGGGCTGCCCAGGGAGGTGGTGGAGTCCCCACCCCTGGAGGGGTTTGAGTCGGGTCGACATAGTGCTGAGGGATCTGGTGTAGTTGGGAACTGTCAGTGCTAGGTCGATTGTTGGACTGGATGATCTAACAATGGTCCTTTCCAACCTGGATGTGTCTAAATTTTTAAAATACACTAAAAAAAAAAAAAAATCTAAGGAAATCATTCCTCCCTCTAACATCAAACTAGTGTTTTCAATTCCTAATATAAAAAAACCAATGCCTTAGGAAGTGCAATGAATGGGACCAGACTCTGGGAAACTCTTGCCAGTACTTATTCCTGATGTAGGGTCTCCCACTCTCATCCAAGTCAGGAGAGTGGAGAGTGGGAGAAACATCTTAAATATAAGCACAGAAATTTCCATACTGATTCAGAGTAGTGATCCACTTTATCCTTTCTCTCAGATACTAGCCGGTGGGAGGAGTCTCAAAAAGAGAATATAAGCAGAAAAAAAGGTCCCTAAGTGAAAGCACTGTTAGTTAACAGTTGGTTTATGCCACAAAGCATGAAGATTTCTATTATTTTGTATCTTTTTAATCCTACATTATTTTTTAATCTTGCATAATGCAGATGTGTATTTACATAAATACTTTCTCAATTCCTGTCAGATCCTTTATATCAGTAATAACTTCTGAGAATGAGTTTCACATATTTGTTATAACCTGCCAATGCATATAAGAGTGAGTTTTTGTGTGTGTATTTTCTAATCTTTTTAAGTGCTGCCATTGTGTTTTGTAAATGATTCTGTTTAATAAAGCAAGAAAAACAGAAATAGCAGCAAACGTTTAAAAACAAAACAGGAAAAGCACCATTGATACATAAATTTGGAAAAAAAAAGAGGAAGGGAATTATATTTTTGTGCTGTGGTTTACAGTCATAAACCTTGGAGGGAAAAGAAGTATTAGTACTGTTCTTTCAGCAGTAAAATAGCTCTCCCTTTACCTGTTCCTCCGGTTGATGGCCACTGACTGACTTAGCCATCTCCTCTCACTGCACTGTTTTAAAACTTGGGTACACTGGACACAGCCAGAGCTATAGAAAACTACCTGCATTTACTTTTAACCTCTCAAATTCTGAAGACAAAAAGTAGGGATTTACGTGGTCTCTTTCTCAGCATTTGTAATGGAATAAAACACTTTTATCTCTGTTTCTGAATCCCTGGCTGGAGAGAATTCCTCTCTGCTATTCTTGAACAGTGGCTAAAGCCTGGCACATGAGTATTTTATCAGTTTAAAAGTATTTCAAGGTTTATTTTCTCATAGACTTTTGAGGGATTGTTACTGAAAAATCCTTTGCCAGGTTAAATATTTGTGTTTGGTTTTGTGAGGCCAGAGACCCATTTTGCTAATGTTTCATACTAATCCAACTACCATAACCAAATGGGAGATTAGATTGGGATACTCTCATAGAAGTACCACAAAAATTTACTGTTGTCCTATCTTCTTCTGTTATCATTGAGGATAATTTTCCCATGCAAATGAAAGCTACCAAAGAAAAAGAAAAAAAATCATGAGTTTACTGTGCTTGAATAATTCCTATAGAAAGGCCAGCACTACCCATGCCGCATCTATCAGCAAGCTCTGACAGGACTGGCAACAGTCGTTGGTCTCCGTCTACTGGGAAGTTAATGCCAGATGAAAACTTTTCTTTATCCAAGGCTTAGATGTTCAGTTAAATCATTACATATGTGTTTTATATTACCTATTACACATGATACAAAATATTTGCCTGATTTTAATTAGACCAATGTTATTTGACCATTAAGGGGGAAACAAGAATTAGAACAGAGTACAAAAAGAACAAATAACATTTAAGCAGTATCAGAATGTGGCTGTGCTGTTACCAAAGTGTCTGTCAGAGTGATAGTCTGGAGGTCCACATTTAATGCCTTCCAGCAATTTTCACATTACATTTGCTCACCATAAAGAAACAACAGTAGTAAAAAAAACCAAACTGCTTTTAAAATGGAGCTGGGCATGATAAAACATTTTAAGAATATATCAGCCTTATGATATACTCATAAATCATATTAGTATAATCATAATATCATAATTCAGCCTTATGATATACTCATCAGCCCATCTCATAGCTTGAGGAGGTCCCATGTAGCCGTACATACATGTAGCATAAGCCAGCCTGGCTTGGCTGAAATTAATAGGATTGCTAGAGACAAAGAAGGAAATAATTTGCCACATACTTTTTTCTAATTGTCAGCTGCTCAAAACATCCAGCAGCAACTCACTTTCTGGAATCAGGCATCAAATACCTAAATTTGATTAAGATTTTTGATATTATGAACTAATTACTTACTGAATATCTCCCATGAGGGAAGCATCTTTCTTTTTGTCTGTACTGCCACAGTGCCTTGTCTTCTAGGGCAGGACACAGCTAATCTGAGTTTGCTTAACAGAAAGTAACCTTCAGTGTGATCTCAGACCATTTTGAAGTTGACAAGCACAGAAACTTTCATCCGACTGCCAGACTGACTTTTAATTACCAGAAAAACATGTTGTCAGATCTACCTACATACTTCAGTGACTCTTACTAGATTTGATGTAGGATGTGCTTTTGTTTTCCTCTTAAGGTTACAGTAAATTTTTTCTGTTTAGAATTGGTGAACCACTTTAGCAGTAACTAAGTGCTAAACAATAAAAGATTATTTTTGTCAGGCTTGGGATTTACAGAAAAATGTTTTAGACTGACCTGTGAAAAACCTCAAATGAAGAAGATGATGAGTTGGCTTGGAAACAAGAACCCATACACATTGCATAAGCATTAGGAGCATTTGGACTGTTGACAGGTTTTGTCTCTTCTTCTCTCCTCCTTTCTCCCTCTTTGCCTGCTTGCTTTGCCTGATCCCCTCTGCAGAAGATCAAAGCATCAGCAGCTCAATTGATGCTAATGGGTTGGGCCATCCTTTGAAAATCCCATGAAATCTTCACTCAGGACTTTTTTTCCCCTCAGAAGTGTGCCCAGCTGAAAGTATGTGACACCTTAAGCAGGAATTACATCTGCCTTCCTAGCAAATCACTTTTCTAGCAAACCCACTTTAATATTTGTGAAATGGCCACCAAACACTCTGTTACACAATCATTCTGATCCTACTACAGAACAGATACTCCAAAGCAGGGACTTTCCGCATGGTTAAAAACTTTACTCCTCATACATACACACCACCCTTTGATATGTAGTTTGAGTATGATCTCAGGCTTGCCACACAAGCTTGGGAAAATACCTAAACTGCCCTGTGCAAGAGGACACAATCCTAGAGGCATTGCAGAATACGACCACTTGAACCCAAAAGCCAGGTAAAGATGTCACTCAGTGCTTTGCCTTTGGACCTGGAGCCAGCCAAGTACCCATGAACCTCCCCGGAGTGCAGGGATGGCACTGCAAAGCTAAGGCTTGGTTCATGATCACACTGTGTAAGTGCGGCCTTCATGAAATGTTTCACTGCCTTCAGACTGATTAATTACAATCTTCCCTTCCTTCCCAAATTAGTCGGTAAGGACTCTCAGTCTGAACTGAAATTAAGCATCAATTTTAACATTATCATCAATGTTATGCTCATTAACTCACTAAAACCCTTAAGTCTGAGATTTCTGCCTGGAAAGGTAGCAATATTGAAGAAATAAGGCACTAGTGTCCCAGTCCATCCGTAACCCCCCAAAACCAGAGCCTCTCCACCAGGAACAACCAGACCAAATCCTAGCTCTGATTTCCTGTTTTTTTTTTTTTTTCATTCTTATTAGGCTATAATGTCATTATATTATGTTACACGTCTCTAATTTTGATCAACAAAGACAAGCCTCGAAAGACAAGCCGAACTCAGTGAAATAGCGGAGCTGCTTGAGGGTCAGGACGCATACGGTGAACAGCTTTATCGCAAATGCCGAGGCAGGCTGCGAATGAGCTCATGCAGCTGAGGCCGAGAAAGACAGCTTTCGGGCTACCCAAAATGTCACTGCAAACAAACCCTCCACTGTCCCAGCTGAATCATAGCTGTGTGGTTAGAGGCTGTGGTAGAAATACAACAGGATACACCAAAATGAATAACTATGGTTCAGGTCATGAAATTACTGCAGCACATCTTTCCACCCGCTGCCTTTACCAGACCCTAGCTGCAGAAGACATCGTCACTGCATCTGAATATATTGCAGTGTGCAATGGGTAAACTCTTGAGCAATTTATCAAAAGTTCCGGTGTTCAGTTTGTTTATAGAAACGGTAAGTGCTTGAAAGTTAGGAAATTCTTTCCAGTCTTATCTGAATCATAAACTTCCTTAAAAGGTAAGTTTGGGAGCATGCTTTCATGAAGGATTTCTGCTACTTTTAGAGACCTTATTCTGCTTAGAAAGGCCCAACAGCTTTGGGCGTTACTGAAACACAGATTTTCTTGCTGCATTCAGCGATGCTGTCTCTCCAGAACCTTAAATCACTGCAAATGGTCAAGAAGCAAGCCCATGCCTGTACAGAATGTATATACAGATAGGTGAACGTACAGCTATTTGTTTCGATAATATATTCACCTATTTAGCAAAAACAGGTTTTTGAATTATAAGAATAACATTTGGTATTCTGTTTTTAAATAATATATCACTTATTTCTTATAAAGCGGCTCATTTTTTCTGATGGTTCCGAATGAACACAGAAGCAGAACAGCCCAAATTTTATTCATAACGTATTAAAGGCTTTTGAATGATGTCAATGACTTCACTGTGGAGTCATTATTTTGGTTTCACTGTTAAGCTTAATTTGCAAATCAGATTCCGCTCCTGGTTACCTCAGTACATGTCTAGATAGTGCAGTCTGAGCCACTCAAAACTCCAGAAGTGCACATATAAACTTGAGCCAAGTCCACACTATGAAAATTCAGCTGTCAACAGAGAGCAGATAGATTCTGGAGTCACCACGGAGCACACTGACTCTGCCTGGCTCTCTATAATGCACTGACTTTCTCAGGTTTCAGTTCTCCTGCCTCCTCCAGACTCTGCTGATTTCCGATCTGATTAAAGTGCAATCAGTGTAGCTGAAGTAAAAAAAAAATATAAATAAAAAAAATCAAGGAACAGCAAATCTCAGTAATGTTAAATTATGTTTAACTGGTACGGACTGAAAGAAGTCAATGAATCTCTTCAGTGTTAATAGTACTGAAAGAAAAGTTGTAGGGAGAAACTAAGCCTCTGTCACTTTAAATGTTATTAATTACAAAAAACAAGCTTGGCTGCTGAGTGAACATTTCATTTTGAGAAATAAGGCTTGGAGCACCCTCAATGCAGTTTCTCTGTAGCAGATACACTATAACACAGTATAAATAATCATGGCAATGCCGGCCTTCAGCACCATCATAAACTACTTATCAGCAAACAGTATTTAACTGAACGAGCATTTTTTTCTTGTGGAGAGGTCACCTCTCAAAGCAGAGATTAATTCTGCTAATGGATTTTCCATACCTCTATGAAAAAGGCATTATATGCTTGATGCTGGTGTCCAGCACACCAGCAGAGACCCTGGTGACAAAACGTTGCCGTGCTTTGCTTCTCTTTTGTGGGCAGGGTACCAGGGTGCTGGATGATGCATTGCTGGGCACTGGCCTCTTGGTAGTCCAGCACAACACAGCAGTATCTGGGCTATTTTCACAGAACCATCATACAACTGTAAAAATGAAAGGTTTCAATACGTTTTGTGTCTGATTTTGACCTCAGTTATCTCAGTGCAAATTAGAAATAACTCCTGTGAAGCCAATGGAGTTCCACCAATTTAATGAGAACAGAGAATCAGGTTGAGTTGTCCCTCTCCCTGATTTTCTGCCAATTACTCCCTTCTATTAAGGCATATTTTTCCATATGAGGCTACAAGCCCGAGGTGCATTTCACAGACCAGCACTGCTGTTCTTTCTCTCTTCATGGCCAAGATTACCAGCATGGCTCTGCAACCCCAGCCCCATCACCCCTGCCTACAACACCCAGATGCTGCTCAGCTAGGGGACATCTAGCAAGCCATGCTATCAGCTGTAAGACAGCTAGAGTCAATCCCACCTCGCATCATTCATGGCATTCGGGTAACTCAACCTTAGATGAAAACATGCAAACGCATTTTCTAAAGCACTGATGGCTGCATAGGTGCTAGAAAGTTCCCTTCACTCAGTGCTAATACCAGTTTGCCTCTCTGAAAACAATTTCTTCACCCTTGTTTGTGTTCAAGACAATAGAAATGCAAGGAACTTTGACTTGGTAATCTGACTAGCCCAGAATCTGATTGTAATTAGTCAAGAAGGGAAACAAAAGGGGGGAAAAAAAAAGGGGGAGGTGGGGGGGTGGTGTGTGTCTGCTAGTCTGGAAAGCCATAAGGAAGGAGTGGCAGGGAGGTAGAGGAAAAGCTGGGTGATGAGGCATCAACCCATAACCAAATGTACGTTTTGTCTCACCTTTCTGAAGGCCATACAGAAATTGTGTTGAAGTTATTATAGACAATTAAATTGGGACAGCTAATTTATGCAGTTTCAGTGGTGGCCTGACTATAATTTAGCCCTGGGAATTTGAAAGCAATTGCTCTCAAGCTCCTGTTCCCATCCTGCCACCAGCTCAGACCATTATCAAGTCTGTTGGTGAATTTGGGATGAGGTTTTAGCTTGATTATCTCCCTCCCTGAAAAATGAAACCAAATATTCTGTAGCCTGGTGTGATGCCAACAGATGCCACACAGGTAAAAAAAATAAGGAGAAAGCCACAAAACAGAAGGAAAAAAAAAAAGAGAGAGAAAGAAAGGGCCATATGTACAAACTCACAGAAGTTTGTTAGTTCCTTGACAGATGAAAATAGTTTCAGCAAGTACTGTTTGGGATGGTTCATTACTGTTTTCTCTCACCAGCATTTTGTGGAATGATGCTAGTGGAGTTTTGCTGGTCAGATTGTCAATGTATACAACGATAATACAATAATAAACATACAGAGTCATGACTCCAGAGCCAGGCTGTTGAAAGAGTAAAGCTTTGGAAACATAATGGTTTACTGAGGGCAGTCCCACAGCCACCCACCCACCCCCAATCCCAGCAAGCCTATTTATTTTTTCAGGGTCTTCTTATCATTGAATATTAAAAACAACTCTTCCCTGCCAAAAAAAGAACCACCCAGCAACACAAAGAAACTTGCTCTTGTAAAGACAATGTGCAGATAGCAAAGATAATATTGCTATTTTTTTTGCTATTGTAAGATCGAATGTTTGCTTCCCATTAATCCATAATAAGTCTATCTTTTTTTCAATGGACTCATTCACAATATAAATGCCAGCAGACTCTTCCAACAGCAATTATAGAAATGAGCCACTATGACAACGCTCTGCTATGCTCCCCATTATTATGAAAGCAAATGAAAAGTAATTAGGTCTTGATAACACCATATTTTTGAATCCTGAAATGCTGGCTTCATTTTTTGATTTTATAAACAGTTTACCCAAGGAACTATATAACTGGTAAGACACAAAAGGGCCCTGCTTTACGTAACACTGTATGGGGGCCATGTAGGGAGAGCACAGGGCTAATGTGGGGCTGCTTTGACAGCCTGAAAGACAGCAATCATTGCCTCCTTGGAGTTGTGCACTCTGATATATCATCTGAGTAAATTGGAGAGTTGAGCTCGGTTTTAACAAGTGTAAAATTAATAGGCTGAAATCAGTGTTTTGAGAGCTGGTAGGTGCTGGGTTTGCTCAAGAGCCAAGGTCCATCACGGCTGCTTACAACAGGTTGCAACAGAAGAGGCCAGCACTGGCCCTTTTTCTTTCTGCACCACAGAATGTGCAATCAAACCTGCTTTTTTGATGGTCCCTTTCTATCTGCTATTTAAAGAAAGATCCCTCCAAGCAAGGCAGAGGTGTCATGAGCCAAATACAACAGCTCTCCCAGCTAAAACCATCAAAAACAGAGACTGTGGAACATTTTGTGATTAATAGCATTGAACCTGCACACCAGAGAACCATATAATTGTACTCCATGGCATGAAATGCTGAATGGATGTTGTTATGAATAGTATTGTTCACAAAAGACATAGGAGATTTCTTCCCAGAGCCTTACGTGCCTTGACACAAGTGTGCAAAGCAACACTTGTGCTATCAGTCCTTTAGAAGTGACACAGCTCTCACAAAATTCACATAACCCCATGCAGCAATAAACCCTGTTAGCATCAATGAAGCCAAATAAATCTGTGTTTAATTAGCAAGGCAGGGGAGTGGGGAATGGTCATAAAGAGAAACACAGTCTCTTCCCAACACAACTTTTTCTCACTGTCCAGTTGCAACGCTGAGCACCATGAGGATCTTCTATGGGTAAGAGAGGGTTAAATTTCTGTTGGGTGTGCCTCAGTCAGCACTTTGCTAAGTGCTACATTTTCTCTGCAGTTTTTCCCAGATTTAAAGCTTTTAGCTATAATTGATCAGCCATATACAGATCACATAAACTGCTAAAAGTGCAGTATAAACAAGAGGAAAAAGTAATCCAAAGCCAGGAAGATAGAACAACAAAATGTAGATCAATTACCCCATTTCTTTGCAGAATGTGGAACCAGGAAATGGGTGTAAATGCTGCCCACATATCACTGCTTATATCCAGGATTTGGAGCACAGAGTTTGGAGGGTAATCCTTTATTTGAGGACGAACCAGAAGGGTGTCTTGATAGGGCCCTATAGCCTGAGTTCTTTTTTGTGAGACTGGCTCTGCAAAGGGTGGTGCATCCTCCCTGTATATTACTGAGATGAGGTTCAGCCTAGGAAGATTTGGTAGTTTTTAAGTGTTGGTAACTAAAGATTCTCTTTGCTTTGGAAATGGAGATGTAGCACTTTTTAAGTGGGGAAAGGAGGGGAGGAGAGGATAAACCACAGCTGGTGTCCTTAGGGAAAAAACAGAGAGTGGCAAGTCTGCAGTGGGGAGCTCCTTAAGACAGTCTTTCATGCGGTTCTGCATCAGACGAATTCATTTACTTAGCTATTTCAGCATTTTTGGTTAGTGGGTGACCAGAGCATTATCGTGTAAAACATGGCTTATGTATATTTTTCTCTTTGTTCTTGACTCTTGACCCCAAATCCCACTGGCCCAGGGAAAAGCTAACTCATTAGGTATATGAATGAAGGCTACTGCAGTACTTCTGTGCATAACTTGAAGAAAAGCAAGTTCCATGTTTTAAGCTGCATCTTACCACTTAACCCATTATCAGTTCTTGTGTGTTTCCATTTCAGCCTATGAATCTTCGTGGATACTCTTATCCTAAGGAGGGTCTCTCCGCACCTAAATTCAGGTATCAGACCCTGCCCTGTGCATGCATCTCTGATTTCTGTGCACAGGAGCCTGGCTGTGTGATGTGAGTTAGAGCTGCAGCACACTGCAAAGAGCCACATGCTGCCATGACTGGTTTGTGGAATAATCAGAATTTCATTAAGGTAAAAAGCAATGGCATCTGATTTTTTAAAAAATGAAATAAAAGTTCTCCATCCGTTTTGCACATGCGTGCTTTCTTATGCATGCAAACTTGGAGTGCAGCATTTGACAGCGTTGTTTTCGTAACAGCTGCTGGAGAAATAGCAACAAATGAAAAGCAGTACACAAAGAAATTCATTAGCCTGTTCTGCAAGACTGAGAGTCCAAAAGAGACATTTGCTAAACATGGTGTGTCTTTCAGCACAGGCCTGGTGGAAACATTAAAACTAGGATCAGCAACTACCATTAACACAAGTTCTTTAAAGCATCTGAAGACAAGCAGTTTGTTTGCTGTCACTCATTGCAAGGAAAGGAGGCCAATGCTGGAGGTCCTTCCAAAGTGACACAATTTGATGCTGTGTGCTTGGATTTGGGGATAGTAGATATCTCATAGCTGCACACAGTGACTAAATGACAAACAATAAAATACTTAATGACTAAAACACGGCTGAGGAATTAATTTGATGTTTATAGCATTTTAAAGACAAACCTGTCCAGAGTATGGTTCATCTGCTGTCAAACACAAAACTGCTGAGAAACTGCTTTTAGAGCTCATAATCTTTCTGCCATTTACCTGGAAGGCTCACTCTTTATTGTAGGACTGAATGAGCCTATGAAAGCAATGCCCTTAGCCCATTGCCAAGGCAGGAGGGAAGTAGCCTGCAGCAGCTCTTAGCGTGGGAGCCGAACCAACAGCAGGAAACATTCAGAGCAAGAACATCGTGTCGGGATCTTGTACTGAGCAAGATTCCTGTGGAGTCTCTGTGTGCGTGCACCTCTGGCCATCAGGTAGTTTTACTGCCTTACCATGTAGCAGCTTCTCTTCTCCTTTATTTTTCTTCTTGTTCCACTCTGGTCACTTGGGTTACATCCAGCAGCAAAGTCCCTGCTATGCTGTGGCTCTCACGCTCATAAAGCCTGCCTCTTTTCGCCAAACTGGTGTCCCTTACACGGCTTTGAGATTGGATATGGCTCTAAGTGTGGGCACTGATGGTCACGAGGAGCCCTGCTGATTTCATTCTGCAAGCTGCAGTGAACACCTGGGGTCATATAAGAAGCCAGGTTTGGTTCTCTTCTGCCTGTTTAGTTTCTGGGAAGCCAGCTGGGAAACAGAGATGTGGTCGTGTAAATTGGCTCCAAGTGGGCTGCAACCATAAAAAGTCTTGCAATGGCTCAAAAGCATCACAGAGTCTCTAGATAACTGGTGGATGGACTCAAACTGTCAAGAATAACCTATAACACCCACATACTTCATGGAAGTTTAAAGATCTAAACATTTGGGATCACCATAATATGGAAATGATCAGACCTCATATGAGCAACAAACATCCTCGTGACATATCATGTTCTCACCAGACCCACACAGCTTACCCCACCAGCAGGAGACCTCACAGCTTTGACAGTGCTTATCTTTTTTATTTTGCTTTAATTCTGTAGTGAGCAAGTAGATACGGAGTCCTAGTTTACATCCTCAGCAGAAAAGATGCCAGGGAGCAGTGAGGTGATCCCTGAGCCCCAGGAGCGCCCAGTGACACTCTGAAGGGCCGTTCACTCACTATAAATGTCAGAAATCAGGGATAAAGGGGAAGAAATGTGTCCTACCACAGCTGCTCCCACGGCAGCAATCTTTGGTGACGTATAGAGTGGAAAATGTGTCAAAGCGGTTTAGCAGGAAATAAAAAAAAAAACAAACCATGATGAAGAGAAGGGTGGCTGAGTGACAAAAGAGTCATGAAACAAACATTCAACCACAAATAATATGATGGTTTTATTTGTTCATACTATGCTGCTGACATGGCATGTTTTCCTCTGCTGACTGCTCTTGCCGTATCAGCACTGAAGTCTGGCAAACTTAGAAACTGCTTTCTCTGTGATTATAGGAGTGATTATAATCAATAGGGGACTCCTTGCAGGTCACCCGTGTCTAGATCAGTGTAATCAAGAAAAGGGGACCCCGAATACTGAGGTCACTGTGATATGGGTTTCTGCAGCAAAAGAGCGGTGCAGCCTCTTTGGTGCAGCTGCAGCTGTGGCAATAGAGAGCTGCTTGACTTTCACACCCTCACAACTCAGTGCTGGCTGTGAAAACTCAGAAGCTGTTGCCTTTAATGATCCCATAGCTGGGGAGTTGGCTGAGATCCTTTGGCTGGCAGTGGGATCTGCATAACCTTGTTAAAATTGACGTTCAGGTAACCTGCTGCTTCTGAAAATGGGGTCGTATGGCCCAAATCCCTGGATGTACAGCACAGTGCTGATCATAAGAAGGCTTTACCTGGGACCAAGTAAAAAGATTAAACAAAAAACAGATCTGTGTGATGGTTGACTATTTTGGCATCAAACTGTCTCTAAAAGAAAGAAAAGCAAAAGAAAAAGCTCACACTGGAAGCTGAACCCCAGTGCCTTTCAAAGGTGGACAAGGATTTCTCTTTTCCATGTGGGTTTTGTCTGGTATGGAAGGTCATCTGGAAGATGTGTGTGACCCTCCCAATCATTTTTTAAGCCTCAATAAACAGGGGAAAGAATCCACTAGAACGAGAAGAAAGGTAAATACAATGGAGCAATTAAGACCATAAAGGGCTGTGTAAAAGGAACCCCAAAAGTTTGGGTTTTTTTCCACAGAACTTTAAGAGTTTACAAAAATGTAAAGGACCCCTTGAAAACATTAGATTGCCTGCTGCTTTTTGTTTAGGAACCTCCATCCAGCCGTCACAGGAAAGATACACAGCCTCTTGGATGTTTCCCTAACAGTTCTCATTTTAGGTAATGTAAATAACATTTTTTACATTAACATCTTATTTATGTAGAATCTTCTGTCTCAGCAGATGGCCTACAGCTGTAGGTGTATAAAATACAGAGCAGGGCTGGGGACGGGGGCGGGGGAGGATTAATCTTTTCCTTATACTTACGCAACTAAGGGGGCAATTCAGTGGAGCTATGGAAGTGTTATCAGACAGCAAATATCCCACGAGCCAGACATCAGACCCAAAGCTGAGGCTCTGTCTGCCTCATCCCTTGATGTTTTTCATATTATATTTTTAAGTCAAAGATGTAAGTCTCATAGATAATTATCATTAGAGAAGCAAAAGCTTTTTTAGGTATCAAAAGAGGTTCATAGGTGGCAGCCTTGTTTGCTTCAAATATGTTTTTTCATCCCCTCAGTGATACTGTCATGCCACGGTAGTCAACAGACACACAGCAATGTAGGACAAACAAGTTCTTTATCCATAGATCCCCCTTGCCACTCTGTGAAAAATGATGTAATTTATGGATAACTAATGTTTGTCAGTTATCTACCTTTTTAAGGAGCTGGAGCATCTTGTCTAAACCAGTAATTATCACATGTGTCAGTGCACGGGTTTGAAATGCAAATTTCAAGCAGCTTGGCGTGCTGTTTCTCTTCTTACTCATGAGCCCACCTGTTGCCAAGCGAAGCCTTTTCTGACTCACTCCTTTAAAAGTACCACTGCAAGTTTACCATGTTAATTGTGAAACACAGCAACCTGTAACCACGGAGATCTGCACATGCTGTCAGTGTCTGCAAGGGCACAACTACCGGTTAACACAGGGATGCTCTAATCACTGCGGCCAACGGTGAACAGGCCCGCGTTGATAATGGTGCTGGTTAATTAGCAGGGAAACACCTGCGGTGTGTGAACTGTGCCATGGTAATAGCTAGCATGGAGTGTTTACACATTTGATTTAACACTTTGGGCAGCTGGCATCTCAGTGCATTGGTAGGAAGCCAGCCCATATATCTAAAGGAGTAGTATCTAATTTGGCTAATGTACCCTTACCCAGACTGGCCAAGTCAGAATTGTACACGCATGTCGCCAAGGGCACGGAGATCTACTCACAGATGTTTGGGGACCTGTGCTGCTCTTCTTAACTAACCATGAAGAGTCAACTCTTCAACTGCCATAAATCAGTAAAGTGCCCTTGCTTTCAGCAAAGAAGGGCCAGTTTTGCACCAGGATTATCCAAATGTCAGAGCAAAAACCAGCAAGAGGCAGTTAAAACCAGGAACTGCACTTCTTAATCTTATTAAAAACATTTATTAAGGGCAGATTTTAGCTTCATAACCTGGCGCTTGTTGTGTATGAACTCAATGATTTTCTTTATTACCTTTGTTTTTCAGGCACTATAGACTCTGCAGCTTTGTTTTTCACAAAGTGACAGTGCCTCCTGCCAAAGGGCAGAGAAATGCTGATGAGTCAAACTGGGAAAGGTTCCTTTACTTATACCACAGCTTTTCTCTTGTCACTGACATTTGCCAGATTAAAACCTCTCAGTGCTCTAAAAGAGTCATAAAGTTCATTTATAAATGTAGCAAAACCCCCCATCCTTAAACTAGCTACAGAGGAGTTGTATTAAAAATCCAGGACATTGTGTACTGCAGGAGCAGAACAGTTAGATGTGTACATGTCTAGCTATGGAAAAAGAAAAACTGACACAATTACAGACTTGTCATACTCAACTTCTTTCTTCAGAGTATTGAATGTCACTGAAAACAAAACAAACAGCCAAGTTCATTTCCCATGACAAACATCCAGGGACGTCTTAAAACAGAAGCAAACCAAAATCAGAAGGCAAAGGAAACTTTGACAAAGCTTGAGAACCTTGTCAGATGCAATTATTCAGTAAGTGTGCTCAAATCACTCAAATTCACTGCAGACTGCTGATACAAACCATCGAAAGGTTTTGTATGCATTGCCATCCACAGTGTTAGCTTAATAAAAAAACTGCTGTAGGTTTTAATGCTAAGAACAGGTCAACAAAACTAATACCGAGAAAACCAAATGGGGTACAAAACAGCAAGCAACAACAGACTCTTTGCTAACACTAGGAAAAGAAGTCAAAGTGCATAGAAATGAATATAACTATCCCTCATCATAAACTACTACTTACTGCAATTAAAAACTTCAGTCACAAAAATCAGTTAAGTTGAAGTAGTGAGAAGACTTCATACCTTTTTCACATGACTCGAGTTGCACACTTCTTTGAGAAAAAAAACAGATCAAACCCATAAACATAACAAGATTAGAAAATCCCCAGATGACACCCATAGTACATGATTTGCCCTAGCTAAGAAGTAATTTCCTAATAAAACCGAGGCTACAAGTTTTGAGCATCGCTAGCACTTACCAAGAATTATCTCCTTCAGGAGAAGTAGGGAACAACTGTCATCCTCTGGGACCTATTTTTTCCATCAGAATCTGTTTTCTACTTGCTGTGCTTTGAGTGATCGGGTGGTGCTGTTAGTGCAGCCAGTGCACTGTAGACTCTGTGGGTAATTTTAATAGAAGTATATTTGATATGGATAAAATAATCTGGTTATTTAGCTTTCCTGTGGCATTTCTGGGAAGCCAGAGTTTTATGCAATTTCGTAATACATTTGCTGAAACATTGGTGTACACCCGTAGATTAGATACATTAATTTTTGGCTTTTAAAGGATTGCATTCTTACATGCTGTTACTTGTAAGGGCTTTCAGCTTTGATTAAATCTGAAACAAAATCTAGTTTCCAGTCAATGTTGCCTATATACATTCTCATTGAAAACCAGAACGTCAGTCAGATGAAACCATACAGTGGTATCTCTGAGGTGGTACCTGTTAGTGTAGCAGTGTCAGGCTATCAGGGCACTCCTCTGCTCCTGTGATGGGTCAGATGGGTCAGTATCTAACCAGCAGGCACAGTGACCCCTTTCCAGCCCACACACTGGAAAATTAGTGTACAACTGGAGAGACGGTTTTGTGTCCTGACCTGTTCTTGGCTCTAGGAAGGGGAACGTGTTCTCAGGTCGCACAGTTGTGGCACAGAGGCATATGACAGCCAAGAACCATCTTTGGCTGTCCTCATAGACTCCTTCACTTCCTTCAGAAGACATTCAAGTTAAGTTCCTTAAAGAAAAGGAATACTTGCTCTTGAGGTGTATTAGAAAGCATGCTTCTTTCCTGCCCTCCCAAAGGAGTATTTGCTCACCTGTTCAGCCATAAAGCTTTTGAAGGAGAAAATTGAAACCAAGAAAAGTGAAAGGAACACTGAGAAGATGACAAGCTTTTGCCTATCCTTTTTCTTGGTGACAGTAATGCATTCAGACTGAAATGCCAATCAATGTCCCATTGCAGAAGCATTTTCTCCCTTGTAGATAAACATTTAGGCAGAAGTTCACAGGCAGTTACAAATGCTGTCCTAGCAATATTGCAAGCAATGGCTGCATTTGGGATCTGAGCCTGGTCCAAGCGTCCTGAGGCTGAGGGCAGGTTTCTGTATCAGAGCTCACCACTCTTTCTCAAAACTGGCATCCTGCCTCTGGCACTCCAGCGTGGTAGCCTTCTTCTAACAACGTGTCTTGTCAACTGTAACCCCCTTCTACAAAGCAGGCAGGTGTCAGTGACCTTATTCTTCACATCATTACAAAAACGGTATTCTCTGCCACATGGCGTTATGCAGCTCTACAAAGTCCAGTCTGGTTTGATCACTGCAATGAATTCTAAAGGTATAAAAAAGTTGTAAAAAATTGTTCCTTTTGCCTTTTAATGCTTACTAGCAATTGTTTTAAGAGACAAACCATTCTAGCTCTCACTTAGCTTTCTACAAACTGCAAGGAATTCTTATAAAATGATGCTGTCAGTGTCCTTGCCAAGGTTTAACAAACTGTTTTAATAAAGACTTACATTATTAAGGAGTTGTATTTTAAAGGAAATTACAATGCATATTTGAAAGTATTCTAGACCATTACACAAAAGTATGCTTTTTGAATGACTCAACAATATCCATTTCTCATCTGGTATATGTTCTTTTATATTAATGTTTGGCTTTTATATTAACGTTTATTTCTTATTCCCTAATTTGCTAGTTTAGCTAATTGCACAAGATATGCTAGAGCAGACACTAATTACTAAATCAGACTCTGCCTTTTAAGAGACTCAGGGGAAATAACCAACAAACGGGAAGACAGGGACCTGTTTATTTTCCCTACTCCTTGTCTGACAGGCTGCACAAAGAGTCACAGTATTTTAAGAGAATGTACAGAATCATACAGAACAGTGGCTTGGGTGTTTGTTACTGGGGGAGAGAGGTTGCTAATCTGTTTTCCAATCATGAAGTCTTGCCAGGGAATTTGCAAGGTATTAATTGACATATGGAAGCATGCTCATGAATGTCTACATGCATATGTTGATATGTGTATGCATCAATTTAACGTGTGCATAAACCCGTCCTCCTTTGCAAATAGAGTTTCTGTTGACTTTTTTTTTTTTTTTTTTTTTTGGGGGGGGGGGGGGG
>NW_020799099.1:2413334-2440992 GCF_003259725.1 Athene cunicularia
GGGGGGGGGGGGGGGTGTGCTACACAATAGTTGCTGATCACACACACCTGAACTGTTTCCTTGCATATGCTGATTGTGGCAATGAGGGTTTTTGATGAGGGTGGAGGCCCTTTGGAAAAATATATAAAATTTTCATTCCATCACAGCTTTCTGTGTTCTGCTGCTGCTCCCTCAATCTTTTCTTTTACTCCTGACCTTTCAGTCTGCACATCTTTTCCCACTGAAGTTTCTGATCTTCAGTGGCTAGTGCTTTATGATTTCCACCCCAAGCTATCTCACTTTCTTCTCTTGAGACATGATGTAAGTTATCTGAAATATCACACATCATTCTTGGGGCTCAGGCAGAAGTCTAGAGAAACTGTAATGATTTTGTTTTTTAATCAATATGCTGTTGATTTGTGCCAACTGAAACAAATTTTCAGAGATGGGGCTTTCATCTTCATTTTCTTCTAGCTGACACTGATGACTCCCTGAAAAGGCTCCCTCTCAAAAGATTTAAATCAAAGTAAAATGCATTTACTTTAGCATTCGTGTTTACTGGTGGGTAGGAGGAGCCATTTCTATGCTTTCTCCATCTATTGCTAGTTGTAAGGGAGGGGGGAAAGCAACACCTTGCTGGATCCTTGTTTTGTCCTGTGCTGAAAGCAGGGAAGTAGGAAGATTGTGCAAAATACGGGATGATGTAGAGCTGCAAGCAGCCATAGTATGATCCGTAACAACCACCAAGAACAGGCAGAGCATGCCACTGTTTGACTGGCATAAGGTACTGTGCAGGGTCTTCCCATAACCGGCCTTTTGCAAGTTGTCAGCTGAAAAAGAGCTTGAGAATCTCGAGCCAAGTTGGTGGGAACTTCTGAAAATTGCATCCATCCCCCAAAACAAAATATTTCCTTGGAATCACAGACTTGAGAGCCTTTTCCTTCCCCACCAGTAAATGGCAAATTAGAGGAACAGATTTTGGTCATTCGTCTAGAATTACTTCAGAGCAGCCCCGGGAAACCAGCCCTTCACTTTGGGCTGAGACAAAAGATAGTATTACTTTTGAACTTGCTCTCAGCTTAGGCTCTTGAAAAACTCAAAGCACGCTGTAAGAGCTTTGGACCTTGGGTGCTGTCAGAAGCAGATCCCAGCTGAGGCCTGCAAGGTGGCCAGGTCTGACAGGTACCAGGCAGAAGATGGCTTCGACGCAGTCTCTACTGAGGGCGTCCCATCATTATCTGGTTAGACCTCAAGCAGTTTTCATCATTAGCAGTAGACATGCTTGGTGGTATTTTCTTCCCAAAGGAGAATGCAATCAACTGAAATGCCCTGCGGTTTTGTTTTAGCAGGTTGCCAAACTTTCTGGCACTGCTTTTGTAGACTCTTCCCCTTATGTTTAGAAGTTGTTGAGAAATTCGCCTGCTACTATTACAACGCAATTTTTTATTTATTTTTTTGTACACGCTCCTAAATGAAATACACGTGGCCATAAAATGACAGAGCAATCCTGTTGAGAATTTACTTTGTGAAGGCCACAGATAAAGGTACTTTTGACCACAAAAATCCAACTTAGAAACACTCTATCTGTTGCTGATCATCTCAGTAGAGAAGGATTATGAAACCTGGAAGTCAGTGGAAAAAAGAAAGGACTGTAAAAACGACTAAGAAGCAAACTGGATTTGTTTGCTGGAAAAAACTCTTGTAAGTCCTGACTGAATGAAATGTGAGGTTCATACAAAATATGGGAAAGACCAACGGAGTGCAAATACTGAAATTTTCAAAATAAGAGAGGCTGTGATGCTCACTGACAAGTTGAACATATGCTGTCAGTCATCCTCATTAAGAACTATTTACAGAAAACCAAACTGAGCACATTGGGATGGAAAAAGCACTGACTTCATAGAGCAGGAGATTGTTGAATAAATATATAGATGGGCATGAAAAAGGATAAAAGGTTGAACAGTAAAATACTAGCATGAGAAAGCAGAGAGATCAACCTTTAAACTTTTTTCTTTCCTCAATCCTACTTCAAAAAATAGCAACCTTTTTTCTTAATCATCCTTTTTTCCTTGCTCTCCTTCCCAAATGTCAAAAGAATATCCATGACAGAAAACATTAATTAGGACTTTCTTACAGATTTCAGTTAAGAAAGTGCCCTTTACATGGCAACTTTTTAAAATTAAATACGTACACTGAAGGATTATATTATCATTGGAATTTTATGCATCAGAAACACAACCTACAATAAAATTAAAAAAAAAACCAAAGTACTCTCAAAGTGGCACAGGAGGTGGTCAGTAAAAGCACATAATGCATCATCTCACGGGAACTTCAGATTACCACCTATAGAAGCTGGCTAGCAAAAATTAAATGCGAACAATATTACACAGAAGAAATAAATTAACTAGAGTAAATTGCTGTAGAAAAGCTACATTAATTTGCTGATACTGGCTTAAGGTGCTCTTTGCACTCATTTGTGACTCTGATGGAAAGTTCTTCAAATGTATCCATGCTAGAGGAACTGTGCCCTAGGCCCGCACGTCTTACCCATTGTGTTCGTAACAACAAGTAGGAGAAATGGAGGGTGCCGGACATACCTGGAATCACATCATTCAGGCTGGGAGAGACCGCTGGAGGTCATGTGGTCCACTGCCCCGCTCAAAGAAAGGCCATCTGTGAAGTTAGATGGTGTTTAAGGGTACATTGCCCAAGCAAGTTTTGAGTATTTCCAGGGACATGGATGCCACAAGACTGCTGGGCAATCTCTTCCAGCATCTAACAGCTCCCACTGCCAGAATAGTTTCATCCTATTCAATGGGAATTTACCTTATGGCCACTGGTGGCTGTAGTCCTTTTGCTGTGAACCTCTGAGGAGTGTCTGGCTCCATCTTCTGTTTTTGAAGGCATCAGTAAGATCCCGCACCCCCTTCCCACCCCAAGCTATCTCATTTCCAGACTGGAGTAAAGTGGTTCCAGCTGGATTTAGCACTGCTAACCAACACAGGTTGTGGTCTGCAGCGTAGACTCATATATGGTCTGCTTGTTGATTGGGATGTTTTCACTAGAATGGGGGACTTAATGTTACATTTTAACGTAGTGTGTCTTTCTATTAATTTTGTGGGTTTTAAAAAATATAACTTTAATGTAAAATAGTGGAAGGTCTTAAAAATATCTAGATTTCACTTCTTTTAATAATTTATCCCCCTAACAGAAATGACAGTATTTCAAAACTTGTATATTTTCCATATCATAGGTATACGAGAGAATGCTGGATAAATCTGCCATATCCCTGTCCATTTTAATCTGATTAATCATAAGAAGAAAACAACCCCACCTGAGATGGGAATGACAATTCAGCAGTAGCCCTTTAGAAGAAGGTGGAGGGTAGCACAGTTCCCTCCCCTGTCCCCCAGAGAAGAAGCACAAGTGTCTCTCTGCAAGCCTCTAGCAGAAAGATGGGTCACAAAGTCAAATTGCTGACATGAGCTGTGTTTGGAGGCTCCTGTGCACTGAAGTGAGCAGTGCAAACTGTTTTCCTTTCCACATATTTGTGACTTATAATATGTCCCAGATCTTGAAACAGGACCGTGAAGTTCCCATGATGAACCAGGGGAATTATGCAGCTCACTCCTCACGATTCTAATATTAATTTTGGATGACTGTTTCACATGATTCACTTGGACTTTTCTGATCCTCATCATGAAAGAATTAAAAAAGAAAGCAGAAATGGATCATTATGTTTAAGTGTCAAAAACATCTCTGTGTTTTTCAGAAACAGGGAAACAAGGAAATCAGTAAAATATGCTTTTGTCTATCATAGAAACTGTCAAAATTTAGAGAAATGCACTATAACTAAAGTGTAAACTGCATTAAAGTTATGACATAAATTTTGTGTAAGTCCACACTGCATATTATTTTCCTTTAACAAAACTTTTTGATAATCTCAGAATGCTTAACTGGCATAATACAGTTCTCAATATGTTTGGTGTTACATTTAAAAGATTTCGTTTGTTAAAGTTTTCATGTGTTACTAAAATCACTGCTTGGATGTGGTACAGTTTGTATTAAGGGATAATATTTAAACTAAACATACAGCTTTTTAACAGATGTTTAATTACAGCAGCTTCTCAAACTCCAAAATCATTTGTGGATCTCTTGTTATTTCAGATGAAACGACTTACATACAAATGTGGGCTACTTTGGCCCATTATCTTTTCACTATTGTGGGGCAAGATGAAGTTGGCAGCATTTTTCGCCAAAAAAGAGTCAGTTCCTCATTGCTGGTTTCTAGACAAGCTGACCAAAATAACTCTAAACCAAACTAGTAACAGAAAAAAAAAAAAATCCAAATTGTTATTATTTTTCTAAGTTCTTTAAACAAAATACCACTATTCAAAGTTTAACCTCAGAACTCACCTCTTGCCCGCAGTCTTAACTTTTTCACTCTTTGCATTCTCCAACAAGTTGTCTCAGTTTGACTTACTCTTTTATAAATATACAAGAATGCAGTTATTTATTGTTCAACTGATGCTTTATTAAAGAAAGTTTTTGTTCTCACACTCCTGACTATCTAATGGAAAGGTTCAGCTTCGAGCAGAGGTAGAAGTCTTGGTTAACAAATGTAATACCAGTTGCTACTAATAAACCCCTATGGACTAAAATAGGGGTTTATTGTGTTACTAGAAATCTGACAGTAGGCTTGGTAATTTTGGACATTATATTAGGCTCAACAACATCACAATGCCATCTCTTCTCCATCTTCCTGAGGTAGGTGAAGCCTGCTGTTCAGTGATCATATCACGGTCACTCATAAAATACCCGGGGCATATGCCGAATGCTTCTTGCACCCTCGGTGAAATTCATCCCTTTGTAAGGGACAACCACACTAGACTCAGTGGGAATTCAAGACATGTACTGGGCTTGTGCTGCCCCTCTGCAGAGAGATTAATTTCCACAGTGATAGTAGTGCTGCCTTCACCGTGAATGAACTCCAAATGTGTAACTTTACATCATTACCTTGCTTCTTAAAGCCCATTTTCTGAATAAAAAGCTAGGAAAAGTGAAGACGAAGGAGTGGAAATTAGAGCGAGAGAAAAGACGAAAGGTTTCCAATAACATACACTAAAGATTTTAAATAAATATTTTAATTCTATTATTGGCATTTACAGGTAGAAAGCATACAGTATGTTACAATTTTATCAAAATGTGAAAAATATGGATGTTACATAAGTAACAAATGTAAAAAAAGTATTTTTCTTACCTTCCCTGAAAGTAAGAAAACTATTCAGCATAGGAAAATATTGATATAAAACACAGAAAAAAAAAAAAAAAAAAAAGAAGTTTTTACACAGTACAATAGGTTCATCAGATCTGCATGAAGATGTAAGGAATTTGTGAGGTTCTACTTTACCTAAAACTTTAGGGAATTTTGGACAAACAGTAAGCTACATTAATGAATCTACGAGTAGTTTCCCCTCATATCCGCTCCAAAATGCTAGAGTGCAGTAATTTTCTATACAATAAATAATTCTTCAAAGTTTCCATCATAGAAAATCATATAATGCAGAAAATGCCACTCCAAGGTCACAAAGGCTAGGCAGTGCTTTAATAATAATAATGATAATACTTATTATAGTGCTTTATAATGTCTAAGCACTTCAGACGAGTTAACTAATTAGTCCTCACAACACCCCTGTGAGGTAGGTAAGTGTTTTTCCTACCTTTCCTGTAGTACAGATGGGAAAATTAAATCTAGGGAGAAGCACAGACCGCAGCAGCAGCACAGCCGAGATGAGAGGCCAAGAGATGTGGAAATTGAAGGTTTTTTCCCTCACTCCCCTTGATTGTGGCACTGCCAGGTGACAGGCTACTTGGCTGGGCTGGGCTGACAAATGCTAATTGCTCCCCTCCCACTCAAAGCACTGAAGGGGTCAGGCAGGGACCAGGATTAAGCATCCCCAAATATTTCATAGAGATTCAGAAGCTCTCACACAACTTTGTCAAAAAACAGAACAAGACATAAAAAAAAAAAAAAAAAAAAAAAAAAGGAAACACCACCACACCCCCAAACAAAGAAACAAGTTGAAAATAAAAAAACTCCTAAAGTGCTGACTGGCTTGAGCTGCTTCTAGCACCTCTTGTATGGAATAAGACTTACAGCACTGTTGCCAGCAATTATTCAAGCAGATTTAATCCATAAAGTTACATGTGAGCAATTGCAGGACACGGTAACTCCTTTTCTGAGACACCTTACTACTGTAATTCCTTCATTCACCATCCTTCTTCCATGCATTTCTTAAGGAAAATTAAACCCTCAATACTCTTGCATCATAAAACATGTTAGTAGCTGGAGACAATATGCACATCCTTCACAATTTAAAAAAAAAAAAATTAGATCATTTTCCGAACAAAGCATTATTAATTTAAGAATCACAAACCAAACAATGGTAAATAGGAAACCCTTTTCAAAGGCTGCACGCCGAATATCTTGTTTTCAAATACAATGCATGCAGGAGAAATAAATTCATCCAAGCATAATTAAATTAAAAATGTTTTAAGTCTCTTTCAGCAGCATAATGGTTATTATTTTTAAAGTCTCCTCCATCCAAACTGGCCTGGGGTTCAAATGCTGACCTTTGCTTTTCTACAACCATATAATGGTTTGACCAGTCCCCGTGGCTTTGCAGTGGCAATACCAGAAGATAAAGCCTATACATACTGTTCTGCTTCCCCATCCTTGGAAACAGGTTTTGTTGTACCACCTTTGCTGTCTTCACTCACTGCTGCTGCTGCTGCTGCTACTGCTGCTGATTTTTCAGGAAGTGATGCCAAATCTTTAAAAACATCCACATAATGCCCAAAGCCTGGGCCCCAGTTCAAGAGGTTGTCCCAGTTGAAGCTTCCCGCTTGCTGCCCCAGCTTCACAGGAAGGGAGCTCTCCCCGGCGCTTGCGGTGGTCGCCTGTGCCCCCACTGGCCCCCCCTCACCTCGGCGGCCAGGGTACCGCCGGGGCTTCAGCCTGGTGCCATAGTTGTCCTCATCATCTGCATCGGACTCATTGACCTGGGATAACTTGGGCATCCTGGAGGTGTACGCTATGGGCTTATCCCTGTCATACTCCATCTCCGAGCAGGTGAAGGACTCGTGGGAGTCACTGTCGGAGGAGGACTCAGGCGCAGGAATACCATCGGCTGGGTTCCTCGTCCGGGACAGAGGCCTTCTGCAGTCCTCCTCAGAAGAGGACCGGCCGTGGTCTGCACTGCAGATGCTGGGGTTTCTAGGGCGAGGGGTGTTCAGTCTCTCCACCTCTTCGATGGACAGCCCCACGGGAGGAGCAGTTTCCAGGGGGATCTGCCCGATGGGCTGCTTCAGGCGGCTTCCCGGCCGGGAACCATGGCTCGCCATGGTCTGTGGACTCTTGCTTCTCCTCCCCAGCCGAGTGGCGTAGTTAAAAATGCCAGGCTGGCAGACATCATTGTGCATCTCCAGCGGGCTCCCTTCCCTTATGGCGAGGTGCAGCTCCCTTGCTGGACTGTGCCTGTAGAAAGTTGATGATTTGGAGAAGGGTGCGGGGCTGTGCCGAGACAGGGGGTTGGGAGTAGGACATGCCGAATGGCTTAAAGAGGTTGTCCTCAAGCCCTGCCCGTAGGCGGGCTGGTAGGTCAAGCTGCTGGCTCCCAGGGGCATGGGGGACTGACGTGCAAAGCCCAGAGGGCTGTGCCTCTGGATGGAGAACTTGGGTGTGTGGCTCCGAAACTGCTTGTAGTGCTGGACGATGTCGGCGTCTGAGGGGGCAATGCTGCTGGCATTGTCGATGTCGTAGTGCTCGATCTCGGGCTCAGGGGAAGCCAGCGGGGCGCTGGGGATTGTCTCTGTGGCATGTGGGATGTCGGTTTCGTCATAGATGAGATATGGATTTTCTCTTTCGATGATATCGGGTTTTGGGTTCCCTTCAGGTTGCTTCCTGACGGTCATGTCATCACCATAGGGTGGGATGTTGTCAGGGTCATCAAACGCCACGTTCTCGCTCCCTTTTTTCTTTTTCTCTTTTGTTTTCTTCTCCTCTTTTGGGGCTTTTGACTTCTTTCCTCGACACTGGTTGCAGAGGATGAGGCTGAGGACCAGCAGCGCCAGGACTGTCGCACAGCTGCCCACGATAGCTGGCACGGCCCAGAGGGGCAGGGACAGCTCGGCAGGGTGCGGGGATGGGAGGCAGATGTGGCCACCATTGATCCCTGCTCTACACTCATGGCCTGGGGCGCACGAGACCCCCAGGCAGGCCACCACCACCTCGCAGGTCCGTCCCGTGTATGCCTCGGGGCAGCTGCAGGTGAAGCCAGTGTGCGCCCCGGGCTCGCAGCTGCCCCCATTTTGGCAGGGGCTGGAGGCACAGGCGCCTGGTGGGACGCACTGGTAGGCGTACCACTGGTTGATGCACATCAGCTCACCCCAGCAGGGACTGCTGGCGCAGACGTTGGGGCCACGGCAGCCGATCTTCACCGAGGGGTCCGTTTTGGAGAGAGTGGCAAGGCTGTGCTTGCCAGCGAAGGGAAGGCTCTCCCCCCCGTACTTGATGTAGGAAATGCAGCCATCGAAGCCTAGGAAAAAAAGCAACAGTCACATCAGGACCCGAAGGCTGAGTATGCACGGTCAAGGGAGGCTAAAGACACTCTGAGCATCAATGTCAGGCTAAAGGGGAAAACTTTTAGAGCAGCAAATGACAAGATTTGCGATGTGCCTCTTGCCCCCTGAAATAAAAGGGGAAACAAACACAGAAGCAACAAAATGGAAAACCCAGTGCTACGATGAAGGAGATGCCCTTTATGATGTGGTTTTAAGCAGTCTGCGAGGTCAATCACACTGTTAGTTATGAACGTGAAGCATCCATTTTTACCTTGCACTGTGATTAATGTAAAAATATCTGTAATATTAACCACATAACAGTACAATATCACTTATTTCACGAGAAGGATGGCCCATTCACAGATGTTTCAGTATCTGACAATCTGCATTGAATCATTTAGGCTCAGGTGCTTCTGTTAAATATTTCCTTTTACATTGTAATGACTATTTTGTTCATAAACTTTTGATAATTTTGGGGGGTTCATATTAGATAGGAACTGAAATCTACTTTTAAGCAGAACAATATTAAGTAAAGGCTGGTCATGCCTGGAGCTTCTGACATATCTTCTATACATGCACCTTTTAAAACATGATTTTCACATCCAAGCTGTGCAGAGAAATGGAGATTAAAGATAAGAAAGTAATTAAGTAATTTCTCTGAAGATATATGCATGGTACTTATATAAATGATACCAAGATATCTTGGTTAAACTTTTAAGTCTGCCAAATAAGAATTCAGAAACACACCAGTTTTTAAATTCAATGCTGAGATTTCAAAGCAACAAAAATATTAATAGGTGAGTAAATAAAATGTACCAAAACCTGCAATTAAGATGCTGAAATTAAACACATGTTTTCTAGAAGGCCTGTAAAACATTTTTGCACACCCGTTGCTTTCATTAAATCTGAAAAAAACAGGCAATTGTAAGCAGAAGCCTAAATAGAATTTGTAATGTTGATCTGGCTTTAAAGAATTCTATAGGCTGTGCAGGAGAAGGAACTGTCTGATTAGGAAGTATCTACCTCAAGCTTAGACACTGGGAATAAAGTTCAAACAGAGGAAAAAATATAATATAAAATTAAACAAAAAAACACATTTTGGGTAAAAACAGGTTGTTCACACATAGACTCAATTCTGCCACTCACTGAACAGATTAGATCTGAGGTTTGCAATGCAAACGGATACTTCTGTGATTGTTGTGTGTTTATCTTACAGACTCATCTAAAGAAGTCTGAAGGATATATTCTTAGGTCTTTATTATAATGTAGTTTCCCCTTGAAGCAAAATTATTTCGCCAAAATACAAAGCAATGAGCAAATGGTTGGATTTTGCAGAAACATTCTAATTTTTAAAAATATATTGTTAAATTGACTCAATTTTCAATTTATAGACCCATTTCACTGAAGATGAATGAAAGGCTCCATCGTCAAGAAATAAGCTAAGAATTCCAAGGGTTACCATAGGGAAACATCTATTCTAGTAGCATTTGATGTCTTTAAAATGGATTTGAACAAATATTCCTTCTAACGACTTCATTCAATGTACTTAAATGTTTTTGTTTCCTAATTTTCCCATATTTCTAAAACTTCTTATCATCCACAGAGAGAAACCTCTGCATAGCTGGCTTGGCTGTGCTAGCAGAAAATATTAACTTCCATTCCCTTTTGCTTGTGTGCTTTCCAGTTTCCCCTGTTCTGAGCTGAAGTTGTCTATCATGCTTCAGCTAAGCCTCCTGTCTTACTGTCTCCTAAAATCATGGCAATACTTTTATGCCTCTGAATCTCGAGCAGCCTTTTCCCAGACTTCCCATAGCTTGGTTGTGGGGCTACCGTGTCAGTGGTGATGTTGAGTTTCAGTGCTGAGAGAGCTCAGGGAGATGGGACTATCCTTGGCCTGTGTGCGGTGGTTGTGTGTGAGGTGACAGGCAAATCCAGCCTTTTGCCAGCCCAATAATTCTCTGTGCTCCCCAGACTTAATCCTTTCTGCGTTTTAGGATAGTGTAACCTTATGCTGACCTCTGCTTGGAGCTGTGACAAAATGGTACGCAGAGTTGTGTTTCTAAGTTATGTTCTCAGTGTCCACATACACAGTTGATATAGTAAATGTGTTCGTTTCTCCTTAACTTCTGATGGGTTCTCCTTGGGGTGCTGTGCATGGTGCTCGAATTACAGGAGGATATTATTCTAGACTAAATTTATTGGCTATTATCAATAAAAATACTCAGTAAGGAGAAGGAAAGTGCCACTACTCAGTTCTGAAGTGTCACACTTGGGTGAAACAATAAACAGGAGCAAATTTTCCATGTATTAGTAGTGTCAGAGAAAGGTTCAGTTCTGCAAACATATTGCTGGAATGGACGAACAGCCACTATGAATGGTAACTTTGTGAATAATTGTGGAAATCTCTGTAAAAACAGGTAGCAGAGAGATAAATGTTATGAATATTTACTCTGTCATGAAATAGCAAACATACTCAAGTTGTATGAGGTGATATTACAGATTTATAATCTTCAAAGTATGTTGTTTTAAAATTTGAACACCCTCTGATGTCAGAAATGAAATATGAGTGCGTACGAACATCAAATACCCTTCACTGAATGATGCAAGTTGTGGTGTAAAAGTACATGAAAGAGCCTTTTAAATTTTGCAAGCATGCTATTTCTGTATTATTTCCATTCTGACAGAGATGTGTTTTCTTTCAGCACTTCTATTTTCATTTTCTCCTGTTTTTACATTACCAAATCAAGAGGAAATTGAGGATTTAGGTTCAGGTGGGAGCCCAAGCAAAATGGACAATTACCTTGCCGCATGCTTGGTGGTCCCCTGCAGCAGTGATGAGATAAGCAGCAATTGGAATTTTGTCAGGTTTACCCAGGTTTGAAAATGTTACTGGATATACCAGCTTCACAGCCCTGAAACCGTCACCCGCATTTGTCAGCTTTTAACAGATATTTTTGACTCTGAGTTCACGCAGAGTTTTATACCTCCCCTTTGTAAATCCTTGGTATGTTGTACACAATGTAATCCAATATTAAAATGAAATAAAATCATATGAATAAGAGACTTTGGAATTGTGTATTCCTAATGGAAGCCAGACATTCCTAATTTATCTGCCACAGCATCAGGCAGTGGTGAGAAGTTAGTGTCCTCAATTTTCTTTGTTCCAGCTTTCCTAAAAGCCTCTGACTTTTCCATGCATATGCTGCTCATAAAACATATATGTAAAAAGGGTAAAAGGTTAGCACAGCATCCATATGATTTTGTACCATATTTCATACAAATTCACAATATACAAATGTAAAGTGTGAATTTGCTCCACTCGGAGATACTTTATCTGGTCACAATTCTTGAAGTCAGGAAGATTTTTCAATATAAAAACTCTGTGAAACCTATGCCTTCATTGTCTGGAGTATCTCACAGTTTGTAGCTAAAAATCACTTCCATCTTTACTTATCACTGGGAGGATGACATTAAATACATGTTATCCGCTTTTTTTGCCAGGGTCTAAGACAGTCGCTTCAACTCTTCGAGGGAGACTGATTTACTTCCTAACAGCTAGATGTCGGTCAGAGGGTGGTTCCTTATTGTCCTTGGTTTCTGTTGCTCAGAAATAAATCCTATTCTTCATTTGACAGCAGGATAAAGCAGAAGGAAGTTAGAGTTTCAGAAAATATTTTAATGATATTAATAACAGGCTAAATCCTGCAGTGCTTACCAACCCCCTACAAAGTTCTCATTTAGCATTTTTTCCCAAGTAAAAGATTTGCCTTGGTTTTCCAGATTCTGACCCAGGTAAAGAATAGATCCTTTATTCTCTGTTAGCATAACAAAATTATAACCACTACTTTACAGACAAGCAAGCAAACCCGCCCCCCACCTCCAAAAAGCCCTGCAGATGGAGTGCCTGCTTTTGGAAACAACAGGGCTGCAACGTGCATTGAAGGAACAAAGTCTGCAATCCTTACTCATTCAAATTACAGTTTTTCTGGCAAAGGATGGAAGTATACTAATTACTGATAAAGAATTACAGTACCTTCTGCAACCTTTAAGCAGAGATCCTTTGTCCAAACAATTGTGCTTATGTGCACTATTTAAAAAAATTAAGAAAACTCACCTGCAACTGTGCTCTTGAAAGGTTGGCTTGATGGGATTCCTCCCAAAGAAATTGTAAGAACATTTAGTCCACCAAAGTCTTGTGTGGCATGGAGAATGTCTCGGCTATGACTCTTGTCGACCGACAGGATAGTAGCAGACCCGTTCTTCTCAATGAGCACCGAATGCCACTGACCATCCGCAGTGTATACTTCTGGGATATTTCTTTCCACTTTCCCAGCAATTCCAGCATCAGATATGTAATGCACTTTCCCACCTTTTATCTGATCAGAAGAATATAAAATGCATAATTTTAAAATGATATACACATAACCACTCCTACACACACGTAACTAATGGGATGCCTATTCAGTACAGCTACAGTAACACGTGGCTTCGGTTCCAATAGGAAGCCTGGGTGTATTTTTTCCCAAATAATTGTTTTGTACTAAAAAATGCATTAATTATTTAGCATGAAAAACTTGGCTGGAATTAAATACTTGATTGCATCTGAAGAAAACTGAGAGCTGCCATCCACACATTCCCTGGATAATCTCACAAGAGAAAAACTTACTGAGAGGCCAGCAACAGGGCATGCACATGACAAAACATTTTAACCAAAAAAAAATAATTCTTCCTCCTTCTTCAATGCAAGTGTGGAAAATGCTTTTCAGAGTAAACAGATGTTGTCCTTGCCCCCAAAACTTGCATCTCGTTTTCATTATGACACAGTAGAAATACATATGGCATAGCAGGAATTGATCAAGATTCCCATTTCATACCCGGTTTTTATGCTAATTTTGCATTTTGCAGAGACAACAAAATAGCTGTATTTTAGAAAGCTTTCTGAAGAGTTGCGAAGTGTATTATTTTGCATGAATTTTCAAGTGGTGCATACTTGAGCAAACTGCTTTTAAACTTGTGAGCTATTAGGAAAAAAAGGTTCTATTAAATTCCATGAAAAATTTTTTGGCTTTTCCTCTAGGAATGACGCCTTGCAATTTTACTGAATCATGAGATGCAGGATTTCGAACCTCTTATTATAATAGCTCAATATTAAATGATCCCAGAATGAGATCAGTGCAATTTCTGCATTTAAGAGAGAGGAGTTTTAAACCCCCCCCAACATCCAAACATGCCAGCTTCTCAAATACTGCATAGAAGTTGGGTATGTCAGCTGACTTTGTAAGGGTGTACAGACTTGTGTACTGCTCATATAGGGTGGCTCTGCACCTTGTTGCAAGTTTCCTTCCATACTCTGCACGTTTGGTCATACATGTGGAATAAGATGACTACTTTCCCTCCCGTGTTCCTCTCCAAGGCTTGGTTGGTCCATGATGTGTAACACGAGCATGCATGCAGAACGTGCACATGCATAGTCCAGGAAAGGTCGAAGTCCCAGGTTTGTTGAAAGCTCTCTAAGCCTCGCATGCTTTGTTCCAGGAAAAATAACGTTCACCTGGGAAGAACTGTGAGGTGACACACCGGCTGAAAGAATGCTGCTCTCGTTTCCAGAAACTGTTAAATGCTCTGGATTTACTTCTTTAGTGATGCAAGCTGAGGACTTTGTTCATAGAGATCAGCTTTAATATGGCTGTAAGACCACGCTCATGTCTTGGCAGCAGCCTGAACTAAATGTATCTAGCACGTATTCCATTTGGATCAAGAAATACAATGGTTAATATGTGCATGCACTTCATTTATAAATGCAGTAATTTGGGCTATTTGAAAATGTATTGTTTGAGGAACTCTGATAAAGCTGCCCCTCAGACATAGGATGCTTTTGTTACTGGCAAACACAGGTGGCATACAGCTGAACTGTCACATAGTCCCAAAAATACCCCACATTTGGAAATGCAGTCACACAGAGTATTATAGCGTATTAAACACCATTTGCCACAATCAAAAGTATTTAGAAAAAGATCAACTCGGCCGAATATATACATATATTTATGCCTGTAACCTGTAATTGGTTTGTTAGTCTTATTTTGTCTTTTATGCTCCATGAAAATACTGCCTTGTATTTTGGTCTTTATGTAAATGAAAAGAAATATCAGACCTCTAAGCTTATGGGAAGACTAAGCACACAATTGTAACTTTTAATTCCACCTTAGAGAAGAATCGTAGAATTATTTACCTGTAAGCAACTGATATTTTCCATAGATTCATGACTCTTTAGCTCTATTTCTGTGTCTTTTAAATTACATGCAACTAATGCTAACAGACTCATAAATAATATACTAGTGGCATTAACAAAATCTCGAGAGACAAGACCGGTCCCTGACTTCTTCAACCAGGAAAAAGTAAGAAATGTCCTTCTCAGTTTCTTGAAGCACGACATATTTCTAAATCTGAAGCAAATGCTGATGCTGACAATATTGAGTAACATCCATTTCTGGGTTTTATTTAAATGGCAGAGCAACTGACAAGTAGAATATAATGAAAAGAACGAACCACTAAAGCAAACATATTCCTACAAGGATGATTCAACTTTATTAACATTCTGAGTCTCTTTACTGAACAAATTGCTTCTTATTTGTTTTAAATTTGAGCACTAGACTTTACACATTTATAGCCCACTGGATGAGATATCACTTAAAAGAGTTATGGTCTGATTTATTTCTGCAACTCGATGTGTGCATAGAATCCTAGAGTGGTTTGGGTTGGAAGGGACCTTAAAGACCATCCAGCTCCAACCCCCCTGCCATGGGCAGGGACACCTTCCCCCAGCCCAGGTTGCTCAAAGCCCCGTCCAACCCAGCCTGGAACACTGCCAGGGAGGGGGCAGACACTCTGGGCAACCTGTGCCAGTGCCTCACCACCCTCACATGTGCATACGTTAGCTCATACAGGTAACATGTAATCCACATTCTCTACCCATACAAGTCATAGATTTTAGAGCTACAGTTATGCTAATTTAATCTGATTTCAGATGAGATTTTCAGCTAAAACAGGGCAGGCAATGTCACCTTTAACCTGCTGTATTTATCCCATTACGTCTAATTGAATTCGTCGCAATGTGTATTATTTCTAGGAATATAAGCTGTGACAAAGAGCTTTAACAATAAGGAATCCCCTACCCTCTTCCTTTTTGTGGGGTTGGGGGGGAGACATTTTCCGTCTGAATTTGGCCATTTAGTTTCATCTGCTAGGTTTTGTATCCTTCCTGGATTAAGGATCCCCTTACATTATAAAGACCTCTCTGGGGTTCTTTGAGGGAGTCTACATCTATCATTTAGCAAATCAGCTGCTCGCAGTCTCAGTGGGTCTTAATTATTATCATTTCTCTAATTTAACCCCAATTCCAGCTACAGCAAAGCCAGTTAACTAAAAGAGCAAAAATGTGGAGGCATGAAAGTAGCCACAGAACTTGTAGATTTTCCCTAGCACAGTTTAGTATTAAAAAACACATGGCATGTTTTCTCTGAATGCTTACACTTTGGATGACAAGCTTATTAAAAGAACAAAAAATCAAGTTACAAAATTGTCTGTTTTGAAGACTGACAAGAGGGTTGCAAACAGAAGTCCCTACAGCTTATCTCTGGCACCAGGAGAGGACTGAGGTGCCAGAGAAACCTACGTGTGGGGTAAGCTTCACCAACATATCGGGCTACTGCTGATGGAACTGCTTATTGTGATACCTACTCCAGGTATGGGCAGTGGTATACAAGCCATACTGTACTAACTACAGTTAAATTACTACAGTTTTATTAAGCAGGATCATCTGGGAACTTTTTGGTAATAATTGGTACCATGATGTTACCTCTCCTTCCTTAAACTGCTGCATTTGTTACTAGGCAAACCTCCGCACTTTGCCCCTGCACAGCTGGGTCTGGGACTTGACACCCACTGCTTGCTTGTATAACTTCACCAATATTAACAATAATAAGAGTGTTTGCATAAACAGACCACTAGTGCTTTCAGCCAGGAAAGGCAACTCTCCTTTTTTTTTAAAAAAAAACAAAATAATGCTTGTAGAGCTGACTTAGCAAATTCTACTAGAGAGAAAAAGGTAGTACTTGTTTTTTTCTCTCTGGAACCCAGAATAATGAGATGTTATCTGCTAATATGACTGAGGCAGAAACTTCCTATCAAATGATGTGGTAAAAGCATACACCAAGGAAGAAATGCAGACTTGCTTCTTAAACACAGCCGGTGTGTTAGGAAAGCTCTGTACCTCTGATCAGGCAGGTGGAGAATATCCATGGGGCCGAAGCTTAGAAAGTGTGAATTTCTGTATGAGTTTCTTTAAAAGTCAGGGAAAAAACTTGGAAAGCCTTACAGCAGTCAAGGAAACTTGGAGCTTACACCAACCCAATAAAGGGGCTTGCCAACATCACTGCTGTACTCATTTAGAGTTATGAGTAAATGGACTGAGTCATAGCCAGGAACTGAACCATTGCTTTCTCTTGAGAAAGGTAACTTCTGTAGCAATAAACTCTTTGGGAAAGAAACAAAACTGTGTGGCATTTGAAGCATTAATTCAGCTACGTATCCCAAAATAATTTGATATTGACATTGGTCTACGGGTAACCTCATGAATTCAAGTTATCCCTCACTTCCTAGTTTGATAAGCATGAGCCATGCTAGTAGGATTTAATGAAAACTTTTTGGCAAGCTTGAGGAGGACCTGGGTTCGAGGCCCGAAAAAGCAGAAGATAAAAGGCCAATAACGAAATGATTTGTTCTGTAGAGTGTAACTTAATGATGACAACAAAAATGGCAATGAATACTGTTCTTGCTGCCTTAAAACAGTCATTATTTGGAGTCTAGACAAAACTGATTAGATACAAAACCATCAAGATATTCCGATACTTTGGCAAATAGCAAGGGAATTGTTGAGAAGATGAATGATACTGGAGCAGTGCCTAGCCTCAGTTAAAGACCTAATATTTTATAAAGGAAACAGCAAGAGTAATGGAAAAATGTGATTTTGATCACTATGCATGAGGCAGTCCAATCAAATCAAACTCAGTATTAGCCATAATCTTACCTTCACAGTAGTGAAGTTGCTGCTTTCCTGGACGTGAACTAAAATGCCGTTCTCGCTTCTTGTCCTGAACTTCACTTCCAAGCGGTCTGCTTTTGGGGGTCCTGGGCCAGCGCCTTGAGTGCCGTGTCTCATCACGTATTCTCGCTTCTTGTTTGGGCTCATGTGGTAGTCAAGTCGTCCTTTGCCTTCTAGTGATAAGGCAGTGTCGGCAGTAATATCTGGGAGAGGACGGGCAATTACTGAGTATGCAGCTCGTTACAGCTATAGTGATCATCTGCCTAATACCGACCATTTTCTTTCAGAGCACAGATCAAGTTTAGAGCAGGGCAGGGGGGAGAGCAGGAGCAAATGGCAGTTTCAGGCCCTCTATTCTTTGGTTTGAACCAGAATATGTGTTTGCAAGTGGGAGTGTGCTAGTAATTTACTGCTGCTATCAGTCAATAGTAAATTAAAACTCGCTAGGGAACAAGTGAGGGAGTAGGGAAAAAAATTTGGCTCTCAGAACTGTAATTCCTTCCCAGGGATGTTACTGTTTCCATTACTGCAAACAGGGTTTAATGATATATTGAACTCTAAGCTCTTCAGGGCAGAGATAATGACTTTCTATTTGTTATGACATTAAAAAAAGAATAAAAAATGGCAGAACATTGACTACCAAATGCTGTTAAAATTATGGCTAAATTCTTTTGTAAACCAGCGCAATAAAAGCATATAAATCAGCTAAACAGTAATGGGACATGTAAGAAAACAAAGCTCAGTCATTATAATACAACTATATGAAAATAAATCACTTTGCTCTCCTAGACAATTCTGTACTGATTTACAGAGCTATCCATATACGAGTTAATAACCCCAGAGTGTAAATGGCTTGCTTTCATTTACATTTACCATATTTTCTTGCATATAATCTGATGGTCATTTGATAAAAAGTCCTACAGTTTGGAGGAGCCATAAGCATATATATGCACACAATGCTTATGTGAAGGGAAGGGTTTTCCCTTAGCCTCTTACCTCTCCATAGCAGACAAATCTCTCCTAGAGGATAGCTTTACTTTAGTTATGGATTATACCTTGTTGGGAAGCAGTAGTTTTAAATGAGTGCAAGTCACCTGAAATGTGATATACAAACTAGAAAACAAAATATATGTAACTTGTTGCTATTTTTAGTCATGAAAGGGCAATAGTCTATTGTGGACACTTTCCTTCAAAATTATTTAAGGGGCAAGCATGCTGCTTGTTTTCATTATTTTATAAAATACATTATCCCATGAGCCTGAAAATAACTCTTAATGGCATTTGTTTAAACCATACTTGGGTGTACATTAAAGAGAAATACAGTAAAACCTCCTCCATACATTTTTCACAGTGCTTTCCCGTCAGTCCATCTCTGCAGTGACACTGCTGCCATGACCAGTGATCAACACAGGTGCCACCATGTTGGCAGGGGCTGGTCATGCAAGCGCCTTCCAGTCTGGGACACCTGAAACAAATCAGGAACAAATCAGAAAAGTAGATGCAGAAGAATATGCGTACAAATAAGCAGAGTAAATGTGCTGGGAAGCATCTTGCATTTGAACGATACTCCCTTTCTTCCCTCCAGGGATGCAAAAATTGAGAGGCTTTTCCCTATAAACAGCTCATGCTTCTAAACAGATTCCAATTTTCAGCGTCAAGTTATAACACTCTTACGAAAGAGAAAGGAATACAGAGACAGTGAAACTCCTATTATCTGTTATGCAAGAAAACTCTTCTATGTGCTTTTTATGCTACAGACCTCCAGAGACTTCATATCACAACGAACAGCACAAACTTGGGGGCTGAAGGAGGAAGGGTGAGATAGCAATTCTGGACGAAAGACTGACATTGCTACAACTGTGACTTCAAATACTGAGATGGAAAAAACAATAGAATCAGCTAGTTCATCATTTCTGAAAGACCACTCAGAGGATATGAGGGAAATTCACTGATACTTGAGAGGCAAAGTGATAAAACAGACATTGTGGATTAAAAAGAAATAAGAGGGAGTACAGGGTTAGCAAACAGTATGAGTACAGTCAAACCCAGGTGGAATTTATGAAGAAACCCAATAACAGGGCTACTCCATTTCAGCCTGCAAAGCAAGTTAATAATAATTGGCAATAGAAATGTAATGATGTTGCTTTTTTGAAGCCTTTGTAATCTTTTGTGAACCTTTCACCCAAATTCACTTTCTTCATACATTTTTCACACTTTACAATAAATTCTACAGAATTTTTTTTACAAGAAATATCTGATAGTGTTTGAATGGAATAATGTCTGACTTTCACGACAGCTTCCTTTGCTGTAAACGCTGTTCATCTGATACCATATATAGCAGACATACTGATCTAAGATTCCTTGAGCTGCCAAAGCCTGGCTGGGCTCCAGGGGACGTCCGTTGACTGCAAACTCCATTATACAGCCCACAAAATCATGGCTTTCCACCTGTCCTCTCCTTTGAAGGATGGGCTCTACAGACCTGATGCCACCAACAGTAACTCGATTTGGTTGTACATCGAGAGTCCTATAAGAGAGTCAGAAAAGTAATTTATCACTATCAGACATTAACATAGCAATGACAACACAGGAACTGTAGCCACCAGCTACAGTTTGTGGCTAAAATTCTCTTCCAAACTTCACATTTTATATTTAGAAGGGGAGATCAGTAGCACTTGAACTAACCGTTATAATAGGTATGATCTAAATTCACACTTCGTTATTGCATGTTAAATTTTCTATTCACTTGACTGAGCAGCATGCTTGATATCATAATGAGTAAGGTTTTTTACTCAATTATCATTTAAATTTTAGATTATATTTAAATAGCTGGAAGATGGATTCATTATTTTACAAAGATATAACACCTTCTCTAGTGGAGAAACCACGTGTGACAGGAAATATGATTGTGATTATTGTAAGAAATTAGCCAAAGTGGTTGTGATTAAAATTGTTTTATCTCCAAAGAGGATCTAATGATGTGACAGAAAGGCTTCTAACTTAGTTACAGTAAACATGATAAATAAGGTTTGTTCTCTGCACTGGTCAATATTTAAGAAATTAAAACTGTGAATGATGACATCTGGAAATTACTGAAAACAAAATCAAAGTAATTACTCTTTTTTTAAAGAAAGCAGTGATAAGGTGATGCTATTTATTACACCTTTATAGGAAACAGGAGGTGCAGTTTACATAAATAAATAAATGAATACAAGACCCCAGATCAAAGCCCAAGACCGAACACTGGAGTGAAATATAGGTGCTACTAGAGTAGTAGAATTTTGAGTCTGAGCCTGGTTTTGGCAAGATAGATACGATTCAAAATGTAAAAGGAGTTGCTAAAGATCTGTAGCACTACAAATTGTAGAACTTTTAACTGTCAAAGAGTAGTGCTGTATATTTAAGAGCCAGTTGATTATAACAAATACATTTGTGTTTTACTGTCTAAGATATAAAAATTGTCAGTAATTATGAGCATCTGATATTCTGATTTGTTAACTCTTTCTGGATTATGATGTGAAATCTCATAGCATTAGGCAGTAAGTCTTATCTCTGTTTGCACTACAGTGCAGGCTACTCCTGGCCATACATTTCTTGTGTGCCAACAAGAGCCCAGGGACAGAGCTGAGAAGTGGGGATTTCTGAATAAACTCCTTGTCATGAATAAACTCCACGCAGAAATGTAGCCTGAGCTAGAAAGTAGCAGTACACGTAAAAAATTTAATTTTATTCTGCAAAGATGGGAGAAAATGACACTTGGGAGACTTGAAGGAGTGCAGTTGAGGTATCTATCCCTTGCCTGAGGCTGGGCTAAGGGCATATACTCCAAATTTCTCTGGTTTTAGAGTGTGATTTTCATTTTACTTTTTATTTTACTCCCCCCAAAAAAACCCAAAATGAAGAATTATTTACCAGTCAGTAGAAACTGCAACATTGCTAACAGTGCAATAGCCTGGCTCCTGATCCTCAGAGCAGGAATCCACTGTCAGTGATGCTGCCTGCAAAAGCCACACACACAAATATGCCAAGTATTACAAGTTTGTAGTCCCCAAGCACATTAAATATTTAAGATTAAACATATTATATCAAGGACTTGTCTAGAATGGAGTATTTGTATATTACTATGTCACTTGGGATTGCAGGGTGCCCCAGAGCCACTGATCAACTACATACTGCATCAACATAGTGAATACCCAGATGTGGATATGAACAGAGAGTGAGCTAATTGACCGCTTCATACAGAGAATCAGTTAAACACAACATTTTCAGATTTGGGTAGGGTTTGTTTTGTGTTTGTTTGCTTTACTTCTTGAAACTGCAGCTATTTTGGCTCATATCATCTCCTACTCCTGATCTGAACAGAGAGCTGCTCCCTCCAAACACAAAGGGCATTTCTTCAGGGGCTTGACCATGACATTAAACGTATTGCTTGAACTTGATAAAAAGCATGTTACAAAAGCTGGGTGTACAAACACTGAGATCACTAGTTAAAAATAATAACCAGCCACTCAATAATACTCAGAGTAACCAAGTAGACCTGATCAAGGCAACACTTAGGATGATATGTCATAAGAGAGGTTTGCTCCATGTTGATAATGGTGAACATATGGATACCTACAGTGGGAACAAGCTGAGAAGTACCAGGTGTCACCAGCACTCAGAGCAGTCTTCCTCTTTATTATTATCCCCAATCCCCAGCCAACGGGGTTGCCTCATTACCCATCTCAGTCATTTACACTGAAGTGAATCATGCCACTTCTACCTGTAATCTCTAAAACTCTAACCAAAGCTTTCACTAAAATAATGAAATAATTCCCGCTGATTTAAAAAGGAGTTTTTATTTTGCTCCTTATTTAGCAAAGAATTTTCCCCACAGCGATTTATTAATAACAGATGCGCTGACAAAAAAAAAACCAACAAACCTAACAAAAACAAAAAAAAACCCAACCCAAAACAACCCAACAACCCTGAAGGTTAGTTATTCCTTAAAACAAATTTTTAGAAAAATAAACATAATCTCCAAACTGTATGTATCAGCTTCTCATGTTCCAACTAGATGTGTGGTACAGTTTTACAGCAAATTTAAATCAAACGTCACTTCTAAAAATGCCTTGGTCTATATTTTGATTTGGATTACAGGAGCTGAGCAAACAGCAATAGCTATCAGTATGTCATTACTCTGCAATGGCTTTTTTTCCCTGCTTGCAACTAAATTCACTAACCACATCTTGTTGAAACACCCCCAGATTGTCCATGCTATTTCCAAATACATACTGTGAGTTGATGCATTGTATTGACCAAATGAATTCATAGCTCTTAGCCCTAAACCATGCCCTACAATGCATCTAAATTGTTTGATTTTCTGATTTTCATTAAAGCTTATCTTGAATTTCTTTCCATACATAATGAGCAAACTGCTTCTCCTGAGAAACACCAGTCTGCAGTTTCAAAGTAGATTATAGCCCTGTATAAATGAAACAATTCATAGAAAGAATAATAAGCTGGCTGGTCTGTATGCCATCACACGCATACATATTTTCCTTCAGAATACAAACAACAAAAAATGAAATGAGTTTTTTGTTCTTAGCTCAATCAGAGTAATCTCCCTAACTTACATCGCTATGTGCTGTGAAAGCCAAGCTACAACCCCAGCTGAAGGGCTAGATATTTGAGAATATATTTTACTTGGACCAGAGTTCATACAATTTATTTTCTAATGTTAGTCAAATGTTCCTGCTTGTTACTTAAGCATTACTCTACAGTTACCTTGCTGCATTATGAGACTTTCTATCCTGTCACTCTGCAATAGCTCAGGACTGACAACTTAATGATTTTACCAGTTTCCGATAAAATCCCACTGTGCTGTAGGGAATGACAGATTTGAAATCCTGAAGGGGGGCTATTTTATACAATTTTGGACACCTGGGAGACATTTTTCCTAGAGCAGAAATATCTAAGACAAAGGCGATTCTTTCCACTTACTGTGTTTGTAAACAGCTAAAAAAAAAAAAAAAAAAAAAAAAAAAAAAAAAAAAAATCACTCAAAGGTATAGGTTGTCTTAAATGTTTGCTTTTGGCCTGAAGCATTTATAACTGAATTTTTCTGTAAATAGTCCTTTTAATGTTATCTCTTCTTCTATAGCCTAGTCCTCTGGCATATCTACAAGTAAAACATTTTCCTGATCTATTTTTTTCTTCAGTGTATTTTGTTTATTTGTTGAAAGTTTTAATGTGTGCTCCTATACTCAGCCATTTAAATCTTATCATTAGAAATACCATATTAATTTAGTTGCTAAAATGGGAACCTGGTGCCTTTCAAGATTTACGTGCATTTTTGGGCTTTACCGTTTGGAAGCTGTGATGCAAATTATTAAGTAGTTGATATTAAGGCACGTTAAAACAAAGTCATCAACATCACAATTATCCTTCATCTTATTTGGATGTATAACTTCTACGAACACACACAAACTGGATTTGCAAAGCTAGCTGAAGACTAAACCATCCCCCCTTCAGTAAATGGAAAAATCAGGTCTTGCACTATGCAACTGAAATGCAGATTCAGGCTCAACACTTTCTAATAGAGAAGAAAAAAGCACAATTTAGGAAGGTCAGGAGACAAACCTGGTCCTATAAAGAACCCCAGACCGTAAGGTAACACATCCCTCTGCTGCTCTCAGTACATTTGTGCCTACGGACATCTCACCCTGGACCTGAAGCTCTTCAGCAGGGCACTCTGAACAGAGCAGCTTAAAAATATTAAAGGGCTGTATCTCAGCAGCACTGCCTTCTGCAGCAGTTCATGATGGGAAATCTCTACAAGGACTCAGGGAGCCACACTGGGTAGAACAGTTTATTCTTTTATTCCCTACACTACTTCTGGCTTGAAATATGTAAAACGAAATGTGGAGCCCTAGCTATATATTATTCTTATATGACTTTAATTTCAAACATGGGAAGAATAAGGGATTCCATGTATGCTGGCCATTGTGCTTGAGAAGGGAGCTGTTGGGCAATAGTTACTGATTATGGATGGCAAATAGATTTGGTTTCATTTCTAACTCAAACACTGTGGAGTGAAAAAGCTTGGCCTGAACTCAAAGAGCATTTGGTTTATGTTCTGCTTTGGAAATATTATTAAAAAATGAGAGAAGAGGAATAGAAAACATTTACTGGAAAAAAAAAATGAAGGCAGGTGAGGGGTCAGAGTACCAGGCATATGGCAATCAGTTGTCTCAGTCCTGGTTTTGGCAGAATTCCTCCCCTCAGATGCTTTCTGGGGGACAAAAAAAAAAGGTAACCTCCTTCCTTCCCCCAAGAAAACCTCTCAGTGTAGCACCTTTGAACTTTTAATGTATATACTACAGAAAAAAAAAAAAAATGCTTCCAGTCTAACGAGATTGGTAAAATCTCTGAACTAGCTCAAGGAGGTCAGGGACATCTGGAATTTTAAGTTTGTCTGCTTCTATTTTCCAAATGTTGAGAAAAATTATTCTGAGGGGTTTTGTAGTTGCTATGGTTAATTAGCCTTCCCTGATAATCAATCCTGTAATCTGCATCAGTTAATTAGCCTCATGTGTAGTAATTTATTTCATTAATTATTCCTGGCTCTTGTTTTTTACATTTAGAGCACAGGGCATTACACATGTTTTTTTAATTATTCTTTATCATCATCATACTAAACAAACCATTATAGATCTTTGAGTCAGTTGGAGGAAGGTTTTTTCCAAAGTTGGAGGTTCTGCTAGCAAACACAATGTTACTAATTTTATGTTCCTCTGAGTTCACATGTAAGCCAAAGTGACTTGGCTGAACTTGTCTTAAATTCTCATTTTAGCATTTCTTACCATTCCAGCCCTCCGGGCAATAACTGTGTGAAATTGCCCATCAGACACCTTCTTAGTTGTGGTAAGCTTGTACGTGCCACTGCCAAGATTGTAGGAGAATCTCATCCTCTCTTCTACTATTTCCAGCGCCAGAAATTCTGCTCGCTCTCCAGTTTGGTTATCGTAGTTATACAACATTAAGGCATTTCTTTTTATAGTGGCGAACTTTATATAGATGTAATTATTGTTTGGATCCATACTGGGAAACTCCATATAAGACAACTCTTCAAATCCATAACTGTTCAGTTCACAATGGTTCCCAAAAACACCTGTAAAATGAAAAGTAAATGCTTTTTTCCTCACCGTGCATTCTTGCAGAAACAAAGTATTGATGCGCTCTAGACGTGGCTATGGTACACAGGCTCCTTAAAAAACCTCTAATGTATGATTAAAAATACGCAACTTGAACAGAAGACTCCTATTACTCACTGGTGGGTGTTGAAATATATATAAACTTAAATATTGTTACAAGTGACAGTTACATCTACTGAAAATCAAAGTACACTTTATTGAGCTCTATGGGTTCTTTAGAAAACAAAAAAAAAAAGCATGCTTGACAGCTATGTCAGATACAGTTGTTAATTATCATCAGGCATTTGTTAATCTAGTTATGAAAATAAATTTGCAACTTCAATTTATTTTTCTCCTTATAGCTGTTATCTGAACTGTTAATCAATTGGTGGTTCATTTTTTATACTTATATATAAGCATATGTGCGATTAAAATATTATGTTTTCTTATGTTTCTATTGATCTGAATGTTTTGGTGCATTCTACATATTTCTTTTCAGATGTCTGTCACATAATTTCCCTTGATAGTTTTTACTGCAGTGACAATGACAAAAAACTTAATTTATGAATATTAGTTACGTTTACAATGGACTGTGAGTGTACAGGAAATGAATAAACTCCAAGGAACTGTAAAACAAAGGAAATAAAAAAGAATAAAGAAGTTATTCCATGTTAGTAGAAACTGTATTCAGAAGTAGTTACAAATGTGTATTGAGAACCACACTTTTGTGTGAGGGTTTTCAAACATTTGAGGTTTAAAACACTGTTAATGATTTCTCAGGATTATCTGTTTTTTGATTAATCTGTTGCATTTACTCTCATGCTTTTCTATATGAACAATGACAATTCTGGATTGACCTGCATTCAGAACCGATCTTGATGCAATTATATCATGATACTTAAAAACAACTGTTGTTTTATGTCTTTATTGGGTTCATTCCACAAGCTAAATTTGGGATAATTAAATTCTAATAATTATTAAACTATTTTGGCACTACTATATGCTTCTCTGATTCTGGAATAGTACTCTGGTTTTGGAACTCAAAACTTTATTAACATACAATAAATTGTACAGTGGACAAGTACTGGTGTGGGCTAACAAAGCTGTTTTGATGCAGTCAAGTTCTCTTAATCAAATCTATTAAATATAACAGTGCCAATATCTAATCATCATCATCATCATCATCACCATCATTGAATACTTTGGGTTGAAAGGGACCTTAAAGACCATTTAGTTCCACCTCCCCTGCCATGGGCAGGGACACCTTCCCCCAGCCCAGATTGCTCAAAGCCCCGTCCAACCCAGCCTGGAACACTGCCAGGGAGGGGGCAGACACTCTGGGCAACCTGTGCCAGTGCCTCACCACCCTCATAGGAAAGAATTTCTTCCTTGTATCTCCCCACCTTTCCTGTAGCCCCTTTCAGTACTGGGAGGCTGCTACAAGGTCTCTCTGGAGCCTTCTCCAGGCTGAACAACCTCAACTCTCTCAGCCTGTCCTATTAAAGGAGGTGCTCCTCACTTGCAGAAAAATGTAGGTGCTCTCTAATTCTTGCTTTACAGATATTTTGACAAATTATGCCAATTTCTCAAAAGAAAACCAAGCCCTCTCTGCTCAACATCATCCCAAAGCCCCTTTTTATAATTTAACTTTGCAAGTGTGTTGGATGTAAGAATACTGATGTTGTTTATAGTGGTCTTACTCTTCAGCTCTCCTAAAAGTGTCTGTTATTAGGCAGGAGAGCAAGCACTGCTCTGAACCCTTGGCATGCCCCCCCCCCCCGCC
>NW_020799099.1:2441042-2508124 GCF_003259725.1 Athene cunicularia
CCCCCGCCCCCACAGCAGCCACAGTGACCCCCCCACATTATGCCACATGCTTCCATCTCCTGCCTTACTGGAAGAAATATCTTGTAGCTGGGGAAAAAGCAGAGGATGGGGACAGGAGATGACCAAGACCTGCCCACGGACTGGAATCCGTATACATATCCTTGGTATTATGCAGGTAAAAATAAATAGAGACTGGACAAATATTAATAGGGAAAGGGAAGTACTCACCGAAGGGGCAGTGGCAGTAATATCCCTCCACTCCGCTTTGGCAGGATCCACCATTGAAACAGGGGTTGCACTCACAGTAATTGACAGTGGTGTCACATGTTTTCCCTGCAATTAGGAAATAAAAGCAATTTTCAGGTCAGAGTATTCAGGTCAATAGGAAAGTCAGGCTGGTATTTAGGTAACGAGCTTATGAACCAATGCTGACAGCACAGCCAGGAGAGAGGGTGCCAGGGACCAGTTGAAGCTGTGGAATGGAAAGAGGAAACACAGAGACGATGCTGGGCTGCTCCCAGCCCTGACACAAGCCCAGAGAAATTAACTTTACTTTTCAAGTGTCTCGTAAGTATCTCATCTAGGTATTAGTGGTTTGTTTTTTTTTTTTGTTGTATTTTTTTTTAAGATATATTTTTTATTAACTGGTGTCCATAAAAGAGAGATCATGAAAGGAGATGCTGAAAATAAAAAATTATTCCCCTCTCCTCCACTGAATGCAATGTACTCATTCATGTGAAGGAGACAGAGACAGCCCTTCCTGGAGCCTGTATGAACATGGCATGGTGAACACAGACCGCTATTGTACATTATATGATTTTTCTTATTTTTTCTCATCAATTACAACCTCCTTCCTGACTCAGAGGGATCACAGTCTTCTGGAGCTAAAACCCTGGATACAGTCCTTTTCTAAGCAGACACTGTCACCTGTGGTAAATATTACTCACCAGAGAATAAACTGAAATCACATAATTCATTTCAACAAGGAAGGGAACCAAGAGAAAAAAGTGAAGATTTTAACAGATGCCAAATACTGACAAGGGGATTCTTTGTGGAATATTATTTTGTATGGAAACATTACAAAAGTATTTTCTTCACTGCTAAGTTTTTCATTACTTAGCTTTTATCAGTTCAGCAACACTTCCACTATACTCTTGGTACCTGCCTTCCTTCTGCCACCAGTGCCAGCCTTTACTGCCTGCTGAGCAAAAACTTGAAAGTATCATCATTTTTGTCCCTCATGTTTCTCTAAAAAAACTGGCAAAATCAGCCATGCTCTTTCAAACCTCTTCTTGAACCTCATGTAGGTCAGGATATGTACATAACGAAGGTTAATACTGCCATAATGCTTCTTATTGCACTGATAATGAATCATTGTATTCCTCACACCATATAAATATATAGACTTAAGTTAAAAGTACAACATGAACTTGCATAAAGCGTGTCCATTCTTATATGTCACATACATGTTACATCTCACACTACAGCAACGCACGATATGCAGTCCTTAGACTTTATGCTGGTTCCTAAAACTGTAGAAAATTGGGACTGTGCTATATTAATGCTGCTAGCTTTTTCAGAATGTCAGAACTTGAGTTGCCAAATTAAGAAAACATCTTTTTTTCCCCTCCAGTTTTCTGTTTAACCTAAAGAAGTTTGAAGGCAGTTCTTCCATGTGAGCAGCAGCCCCCCATGTGTGAGTGCAAGCAGGATGGAAATGGAGAGCTGGAGAATTCCTGTGGTTGATACGTAACTTGTAGATCCACCATAAATCTAGGAAACATTTCCAGTGTCTGAATCTAATTATGCTTTGGGGGTATTTATTTATATTTTATTCTCTAATGGGCATGACTGGAGGATGAGCTAACTTTTTATGTTAGATTTTGCTGTTTTCTTTATTTTAAAATTATGTTATATAGTACAGATCTTTGACTTAGCAAGAACACGTAGCAAGAGTGAGACAGAGAGGCTTAACGCAGCTCAATGATGTTTCTTGAGTTTTCACAAAAACCAAGCTTACCCAGTTTTCTGTAATTCAATCTAACTAAATACTCTTCTTTTTCTCAGCTAACATTACAGCTGGCATATTTGCTGAGTCAGCAACAGAATATGGATGTTTATTTTAGCTGCATATATTTTAACCAGCGAATAACAACATCTTCTTCATATTTAACAATGGTTTGAATAATTCATGAAACTAATAAAAGTGTGTTTGCATTTATTCCGACTGTTTTGACACAGGAGAAGATGAATACTCTGATTTAACAGTTCATCAGAGCTATTAAACTAGTATTTATTTAAAATGAAGAAGAATTTTCAGCTATTCTTTTCCATTCAGTGACATGCTAAAGACCTAGGAAAAATGTGTCTATTTACATTTGGAATAACGATCCAACAAAAGATGTCTATGAAGCTTATTTTTCTTCTTTAAATGCATGTGTATTGGGTTTGCATGGCAAGGTTTTGGTAGCAAGGGGTCTACAGGAGCAGCTCCTGTGAGAAGCCGCTAGAATCTTCCCCACGTCCAACAGAGCCCACACCAGCCGGCTACAAGATGGACCCATCGCTGGCCAAGGCTGAGCTCATCAGCAACGGTGGTAGCGCCTCTGGGATAACACAGTTAAGAAGTGGAAGAAAAAAACCTATACAGTAGCAAATGCAGCTGGAGAGAGGAGAGGAGTGAGAATATGTGAGAGAAACCACTCTGCAGACACCAAGGTCAGTGACAAAGATGGGAGAGGAGGTGCTTCAAGTGTCAGAGCAGAGATTATGCTGCAGCCTGTGGTGCAGCCCTGGGTGAGGCAGCTGTGCCCCGCACCCCCGGAGGTCAGTGGTGGGGCAGAGACCCCCCTGCAGCCTGTGGAGAACCCCACGCCAGAGCAGGGGGATGTGCCCGAAGGAGGCTGTGACCCCGTGGGAAGCCCACGCTGGAGCAGGCTCCGGGCAGGACCTGTGGCCCCGGGGAGAGAGGAGCCCACGCTGGAGCAGGTTTGCTGGCGGGACTTGTGACCCCACGGGGTCCCACATTGGAGCCGTCTGTTCCTGAAGGATGGCACCCCGTGGGGGACCCACGCTGGAGCAGTTTGTGAAGAGCTGCAGCCTGTGGGAAGGACTCAAGTTGGAGAAGTTTGTAGAGGACTGTCTCCCATGGGCAGAGACAACGGGTGATGAACTGACTGCAACCTCTATTCCTGGTTCTCCTGCATGGCTGGAGAGGAGGGGCTAGAGAAATCAGGAGCAAAGTTAAGCCCAGGAAGAACAGAGGGGTGAGGGGAAGGTGTTCTAAGATTTAGTTTTTATTTTCTTATTATCCTACTCTGATTTTGTTTAGTAATAAATAAAACTAATTTTCCCAAGTGGAGTCTGTTTTGCCTGTGATGATAAATGGTGAATGATCTCTCCCTGTCTTTATCTTAACCCACAAGCCTTTTGTTGTATTTTTTCTCCCCTGTCCAGCTGAGGAGGAGAGTGATAGAGCAGCTTTGGTGGGCACCTGGTGTCCAGCCAGGGACAACCCACCACATCATGTTAAGCATGCTTATCCTAGAAAGTGAGAGTCCTTCACCCAGATATCAACAGGACAAAATTATAACTATGGAATACTATTCTAGTTTATCACTATAGTTGTTCTGTATAAGGATTTAAAAAATACTACTTTGATAAAGCAAAGTAATTTTCTTCATTAGAAAAAAACAGTAAACAGATGATGAGATTTATAAATTACAAACTGATAAATAAGTAAACACTGTAATATAATGCCGAGTAACTACTAAAAGAATAGCAACTTATTTTTATTTAGTATATAACTCATTTTCAGTTTAAAAAATGGTGATTTGACAACCTAAAACTCAAAAACATCCATCTTTTTTTCCTGCTTTAAGATAATTTTTAGTTAAACTTTTTCTTTCCTCTAAAAGATCCCAACTTTCCTGAATTTCTTCTCCAGGGTGTATCCCTCCAGGCAATCTTACCAACCAAGTACCTTACATCAGTTTCTTCTGAAAACAGTTGCTTCTACAAGGCCTCATGCTGTCTTTTCTGCAGAATCCTGAACTTCATCAATTCATCAGTTTCCTGCTACCTTCAGATCTTTGGTCAGTCCCTCCTTAGACTCCTCTGAGACAGAAACTCTCATGCATTCCTCATCCATCCTCTAAGGAAAGGTCTCCATATTCCAAGCTATTATTGGCAGCTTGGGTTGGTTACTCTGGCAAGATCCAGAGAGTTTCTATCAATTCCTGTTTTTTGAATGGTCTGCCGGTGTTCATACTGCACCTTCTTACTCCTCCTTTTTCATCTAAACCATGTTCCTCCCGTGCTCATACTTTTTCTCTCTATTGTTATTGCTCAGAGTTGATTGGCAGAAACGGATCTTTCTAGACCTCTGAACAAGGACATATACTGCAGAAATAATGGAAAAAATTAGGCTGGAGGGACCTTGGACATCATGATGTCTAAACCCCATTGAAAGCATGGCAACCTTCAAAGTTATATCAGGTTGCGCAGGGCTTTACCCATCACAGACTCTCTCTTGTCTTTTCTTCACTGTGAGGATTCCTCCAGATACATTGCTGTGATACCAGTTACATTGTACATGGTTCTGCAACTTCTACTAAACTTAGATTTTTTTAACACCTTATTCTTCTAGCAAGTAGAGCCATCCAAGATGGCAGCAGGTTGTCCTACTACTTTCAGTTATCTCCCTTGCACCATGCTAATGCCAGATTTCCAGTACTTTAGTAAAACAGTGTATTTGTTCAAGTCCACCCTGATGGTCTGCCAGTTTCATGGGTTACAGACACGGTAAAGTGTGTACTAAAGGTTTAGATTTGGAAGAAGAAAACATAGCTTGCAAACCCATTGTTTTGGCCATTCTGCCTAAGACAGTATGCTTGTATCTAAACATAAGTGCTCACTTTTATTGCTTTCCAGAAAACGTCACTGATCCTAACTTCAAAAAACTAGGGTAGTTTTGGTTTTCAGAGGTCGTTTTCCACAACAGTCTGCTGATTTAATTTTTACAACATGAATTTAAAAGTAGTGTTCTGAAAGACCTTTATCCCATGTAAGAAACGTGCCTTGAAGAATGATGAGATATATGTGTTATTGTGGCTTACACAAGACAATTTTCAACAATCATTTTCACACATTCGGACTACTCTGCACTTCTCAGCTGGGGAATAATTTTATTTGGACAGCATAAAGAATTAGGCTAATCATGTATGTTTGATTAGTGTTTCAGGGTATCAAATCCAGTGAGGGGAAGGAAATATCTCAGCCAGTGTTTTGGGAACCAGGGACAGTTCAAACCAGAGCCACCCCAGTAACACTCCAGCTCAGGTGAACATTGTAATCAGCTGAATTTATCGATCTCTTCTCAGTTGAAATATTGAAAGATCTGGGGTATTAATTTCTGTGTCAGAAAGGTCTTTTTTCTGAAGACCATGAAAATGAGGAAAATGCTGAACAATTGACAACAGACAGCATTCAGCGTTTATCATTCATCTCCTCAAACTGATGATATCACATTCAGGGACTTATTCAAAAATCTAACTTCCTGAGAATTTTTTTTTTTTTTTTTAAATTGAAAAATGTAACAGGAACAGATACTGGCTGAATGCTCTTGGGTTAGATTTCAGCTGATTTGAGAGTTTTTATTTTTTGTGGTTCTCTCTGTCCATCTTTTAAAGTGGTTGTTCTAATGTTTTAATCTTGCATTTGAAACAATTTCACAAACCTACATTCCTTCATCTTAATGAGTCCTGGAAAACAGGAAATGAAGGGTTCAAAGGAAGGGCAGACAACTACTGTAAATCACAAAGTATATTCCCTCCAGAAAGTGATTATTTTAAAAACAAAATCTGATCATCATTAAGAGATGTAATTATAACAGATTGTTTAAACCATAATGATGTTGCTCTGAGGTAATCAGTCTTTATAATCCCATTCAGTGAAAAGAACTACATTACCTTTGCAGTATGATGATGTGAAATGCAGCTGACAAAACATAATAAATCAAGGAAAAGTAAAACTCTCAGTTTTCAGGTAGACCATTACAAAGGTCTACAGCTTGTGTACTCTAATTTACAGTGAACAGAGAATTAATCTCAGAAAATACTAATTTTTAGATGTATGCAGTACCCTGCAAATATTATTTTTTTACCAAGCATGCAAATTCAATTATGAGACTGTATTTTCATTCCAGAAAAAGGAGCAAAGCTATGTATATGGTAAACTGAATTAGAAATCCACTATTTTGGATGTCTCTTTTTTTGCTGAGGCACTCAAGGTTTACGATCACAAAGAAACAGTTTCAGGCTTTATTTTTACATTCACTATGGCAATCTTTAATCATATATGAATCAGGATTAAACACCCAAGCAGCTGTGTTCTCTTTCTGTTGGCAGTGTAATAATAACATAATAGTCTCTATGTCAAGCATTCTCAAACAATCTGTATTCTGACATTTGTTTGCAGAACCTATTGAATATTACATTTGCAGAATTTCAAGTATGCTTTTGCAGACATAAAATGTCTAAATATACTGAATATTTATTGTGATCTTATCTAATAAGGTCTGCTGATATTCAACTCCAAAGATGTTTTGGTTTTTAATTACTTTCTTTGGTGCCATTTGTTTTCTGTCTTGATCGATCAATCTCCAGACACTTAAATAATTCTTGATTCTGCAATGGCCAACTGATTTTAAAAGATCTGACTCCGAAATAGAAATGTCTGCCTCAGTAGTAGTCTATTTAAAAATTATTTGCATTGACAAGGAGTTTAAGAAAGCGCGTATCAGATGCCACATTTAATTCATGGTGTGAAAGAAATCCAACACTTCAAACTCTAAAAGTCTCTCATCACATTTTCTTAGTTAAAATGTTCTTCTTTTGTCGAGCTTGTCACATGAAGAGCTCTATTTTTAGCTGACATAAGGGCTGAACATTAAGATATGAGCTTTAAAAACAGAAAAAAAATAGCTCCAATGATTCAAATTACAGGCTAGAGGCATATACACTAGTATGCTGCTAGAGTTAATGTGTTTTGCTTCGTTGCAACAGCAAACATATGCCCATGTAATCTCTGGTGCTAATGACCTAAAGAGTTACAGGGGATAGCTGCCCTAGAATTATTTTGCCATGCTCCTGGCAAAATAATTTGATGTAGTAATACAACGTGAAATAAAACCCTGGATTGGTAACTTAGTTTAGAACTGCTTGTCAGTTAACAATAATTGCTCCTGATCTGAAGCTCAGTAGTACATTTGTGAGGTTCACACAAAAGATCACACCAGTGTCCCTCACATCAACAGACCCTTCGCACTGAATACGTATCCACTGCTGTAGCTGTGCTTTAAATGAAGTAGTTAAACCTTTATTTCAAAATTGATTAACCTTCTCATTTGCAATAAGTGTATCGCAACTCCTGTACTAATGTGGTTTAAGAAAAAACAAAAGAACAACCAACCCCCTGATCACTCCCCTGGTTACCAATAAGTTTTGGTGGCAGCGGTGGCAAGCCCAAATACCCACACCATAATGAGCATGGTTGTGTTGGCCTGGGCTGCCTAGGGCATATGCGATACAGAAATACTTCTTAGAAAAGGTAATGAAAGCTTTACCTAACCTTCTCTGGTTAGAATCTTTTACAAGGTCTGTAAAAAGTCACCATAAGCAACCATTAAAATTGTTTGGACCTTCCTTAAATATCATACTCAAGACAGAAGCAAATGTTATCCTACTTTTCTAGGGATAAAGTGCTGTTATTTTTGAATTGTAATAAATATTAGAGAAAAAAATACTCAGAAGAGGTAGGAATACTGCAGACATTTCTGTTGTTAAAAAAAAAATATGACAAAGGGACAAAATACAGAACAAGCATGCTTGATCATTTAGCCCGAATTCTGCTTTTTCCCATATCCTTCATCTGTTTTCTGTCTTGTATGACTGTAAGCAATTTGGGGCAGAGGCCGATTTTCTTGCTTGGCATACTCTTAGCTGACTTGAAATGCAACCACAATATGCATAACAGTATCAAGAGCAGAAAAATCATACTTGAGCATTGGAAAACGTTTCTACATGTTTAATAAATTAAAACAGCTCTTGTAAAAATCTTTCTGTTCTAATGCAAATCAGGTAAGTGAGATTTGCCTGAGGACAGAGCTAAAATAAAAGAATACTGTGGGCACCTGGTCTTCTGAGTTTTTGTAACTACAAATACCTCATTTTGTATGACCTCTTCACCTATTGGGGATGCTCATATTCAGACAACCTTGTGCTACAAAGGTACGTTTCTGCCCTCTTTCCATCTCTTCTGGACTGTAAGATATAGAGAAGTAAAAGCGTACCTGTATACCCGGTTTTACAGACACAGTTGAAGCTTCCCGGGAAGTTCTGACAGGCGGCACCGTTTTTGCATGGGTTGGAAAGGCACTCGTTGACGTCCCTCTCGCAGGCCATGCCAGTGAAGCCCTCTGGGCAACTGCACGAGAAGCCGCCCACCAAGTTGTGGCAAGTCCCATCATTGTGGCAGGGGGAAGGGAGGCATTCATCGATGTCTGTCTCACACAGACTCCCGTCGTACCCTGGCATGCACCTGCACACGAAGGGCCGGAGGGGCTCGTTGGCCATGATGATGACGGGGATGCTCTCATGGCTCTTCAGAGCGGGGCTCACTGCCAACCTCCTTAGGCAGCTCCCTCCGTTCTGGCAGGGGCTCTGCAGGCACCAGTCATGGTCCACAGCCTCGATCCGCACCCCGCTCTGGCGAAAGAGGACATCTTTGATGCTCTCGAAGAAGGTGGCCACACCGCTGGGATTCACGTACTGGTTGTTGCCGCGTTTGACGGCCGCCATCAGGAAGGTGTGGTTGCTCTCCTCGTACAGGCCATACAGCTGGACAGCGGTGCCCAGCCCTGTCAGCTGGGAGCTGGCAATGCGTAAGAAGTGGAGGTAGTGATTTGTCAGGAAATCCCGCACACTGTGGGTGCTCAGGCGGAGGAGGATGCTGTTGTCAATGGTGGCATTGCTGAAGCCTGCGAAGAAAATCCGGACGCTGCTGGTGACGGCACTGTGTAACCCATCATTGCTGAGGACAGCCAGGTCAAACGTGCCATCCGTGGATCTCGCCTGCGAGTGCAGCTCGCAGGTACCCCCAGGAATGCTGAAAAGGCTGGTGACTCCTGAGGTAAGGGAGCACTGGAAGCTGTCTAGCACATCTGGATCCTGTGGCTTTACGTTGCCCAAAATTCCACCTGGGAAGAGGTTGCCATAATAATGAACAAAGATTTCTACCGTTCTGGGCTGAGACGGGTTGTCGTTTTGGTCTATTACCTTGATCTGCACAGTTCCTGTGGAAGACATCTGAGGAATGCCAGAGTCTCTCGTAATCACTGACAGGTAGAAATCACTGATTTGCTCCCTGTCGATCTCTCTCGTTGTTGTCAGCACACCAGCGGTACTAAGGCTGAAGTAGCTGGTTGCAGGGCCAGTGCTGAGCAAGTAATAAGTAAAGGGACCTTGGTTCGGAGGGAGATCAGGATCTGATGATTGAAGTGTCATCACAAGAGTTCCCGCCCAATTATTCTCCATTACTTCTCCTTGGCTGGTGGACAAGGTGGGACCATTGTCATTGATATCTTCCAAAGTTACCAACAAAGAGGCACTTCCGGTAGCGGACGGTGTTCCTGAATCGATGGCCAGCACAGACAGGTTGTACACAGGCAACGTTTCTCGATCCAGCTCTGCAGTGACTGTCACCTGTCCTGTCTGTGGGTTGATGGAAAAGGCGCTGTTGTTGTTGCCAGACCCAATGAAATAGGAAAATCTGCTCCAGCTAGGGACAGAATCTGAATCAAAGGCACTCACGAACGTGACATGAGTGCCTGGAGGAACACCCTCACTGATTCGTATGTTGTAGGTTCCTAAGGTGAAAACGGGAGGATCGTTGGCATCCAGTACAGTGATATTAACAGTTACTTCATCTATATCTGCACCACGAATGCTCCCAAAATTTTTTGCAAGCACTTTCAAAGAGATTCGCTCTTCTTTTTCTCTGTCAAGAGGTCCTGAAACATAGATCTGTCCACTTTTCTCATCTACCTGGAAGCCTTTCTTTCTGCTGTTGCCAAAGATAAGGTAGTGGACTTCTCCGTCAGTTCCCATATCACGATCACTTGCAAAAACTTCACCTACAATGGTACCTTTGGAGGCTGCCTCAGAAACCTCAAAATAATAAAGTTTGGACACAAAACGGGGTACATATTCATTTGTCCCTTCTAACTGGATGTTGACGCTAGCAAAGCTGCACCTCTCTTCATCAGGAACATTAAAAGCCTTTACCGTTAAATGGTAACTTTGTTTTGTTTCATAATCTAAAAATCCCTGGGTGGTGATAGTTCCTGTATTGGGGTCAATGACAAAGAGGTCACTATCTGAGGACTGAATAGCATATGCAATCACAGCGTTAGGTCCAGAGTCAGCATCAGTGGCATTTAAACGAATAACGGTTGTCCCACTGGGGGCATTTTCTAACACCTTGGGAAAGTAGTCCTCAGGGCTGAATGCTGGAGAATTATCATTCACATCAACGACATTAACAGTGACACTGCAGTAGCCTGTTCTGGACACCCATCCTCTATCCGTGGCAGTAACAACTAGCTCATGCTTTTGGTGTAACTCAAAATCAAGTGGTTTTGATAGTGTTAGTGTACCAGTAGTTGTATTAATAGCAAAAATGCCAGCCTCATTTCCAGAGGAAATATTGTATCTGATTAATCCATTCATAGCGGCATCTCTGTCGCGGGCTGAAACAGTCCTGATCACTGTTCCAACAGAGTGACTCTCTGGGATAGTAACACTCATACGGCTTTGAGAAAACTCAGGTGTATGGTAATTTTCCTCTGTTACTACTATTTCAACAGCTACCTCAGATGAGAGTGGAGGATTGCCTTTATCCTTTGCTTTCACGTTAAAGAGAAAGTTTTTATTCAGATCAGCCATTAGAGAAGATGACACAGAAATCCAGCCTGTACTCCTGTCCAGTCTGAATTTATTAGTTTTGCTTTCATCAGAGATAAAGTACTCCACTTCAGAATTCAAGCCAAAGTCTTTGTCGTCCACTGCAGTAACTTTAATTAAGTTTGTGCCAACCCTCACGTTCTTAGTAACAGGAGTAAAATATTTCTGAGCGAGGAATAGTGGTGCGTTGTCATTGCTGTCTACTATGTTAATGGTGACAGTTGTCTCGCTCATTAATGGAGGACTGCCTCGGTCTGAAGAAGTAACAATGAAGCTGTGCCTATTAATGTTGACATTGCTTGAACCGCTGGAGTTTTGGTACCTTAAATACTGCTTGTTGAAAATTTCCCCTGTGGTTGCATTAATTCGGAAGAACTCAGACTGGGATTTTATGAAGTAGAAGACTTGGCCGTTTGATCCTTCATCAGGATCGGTGGCTGAAACCTGGGTGACCTTCAAACCAATCCCAGGAAGCTCAGGACACTCCAGATAATAGGATGGCTTTGTAAATCGTGGGGCATTGTCGTTGATATCCATGACAAATACGGTGACATCTGTGCTCACCGTCCACCCGGAGTCATGAGCAGAGACCCTGATTCTGTAGCGGTCTGTGTCCTCCCTGTTTAGTGGTCTGCTGATGGTGATGTCCCCAGTGCTGGGATTTATGGTAAATGGGAGACTTGTATCCCTTATGGAGTACCTGCTGACTGCGTTCACCCCAATGTCTTCATCTGACGTTGTGACTCGGGTTACTGTAAAACCCAGAGGTGCATTTTCAGGCACGGAAGCACTGAATATCTGAGAAAACCTTGGAGCATTGTCATTTTCATCTAAAATATTAATGATAACTTTGACGGTCGTGCTCTGGAGTGGGGTGCCTTTATCTGAAGCTTTTATGGTTAGTATGTATCGAGACAATTTCTCTCTGTCCAAGGGCCTGACACTTCTGATCTCACCAGTGGCTCGATTGATACTGAAACTGTTTTCTGTATTGCCCTCAATTATTTCATAATTTAGCTGTCCGTTTAGGCCACTATCCCTGTCAACAGCAGCCACTGTCAGTATCTTCCGTGGGGACAGGTTCTCCACTATTTCTGCAATGAAGGGATCTTGCTCAAACTCTGGCGCATTATCATTGACATCTATCACCGTTACTTCCAGTTTCTTATATGAGGAAAAGGGCGGAAAGCCTGTATCTCTGGCCTCAATCCAAACCACGTATTTCTGTATGGCTTCAAAATCTAAAGCCCGCCCGACAGAAATCTGTCCTGTCACCTGGTCGACTAGGAAGGTGCTTCTCAAGTTACCACTGGCAATGTAGTAAGACAAGGAGCCTCCTCTGGCTGAAGATCCAGAGACGGTGGTGACAAGCGTACCGACTGCTTGGTTTTCAGGAAACGTGAAGGTCTCCTGATCTGCCTGAACACGAGGAAATTCCGCTCTGTTCACAAACCTCACAGTGACAGTTGTAGAGTCTGTCTTGGGATACCGGCCGCCATCCCTCACATGAACAGAAATGGTGACTTCAGACTCTCCTGCCAGTGGGTTTGCAGCCAGGATTGCCCCCCTTGTTGGATCAATGTGGAATTTCTCAGAGTTTTTCCCCATAAGGGAGTAATGGAGCTCAGCGTTGGAGCCGGCATCTGCATCGGTGACAGTCACAGCAAACACAAACGAGCCTGAAATGGAGAACAAAGTTAGTTCTTTAATGAATGCACCAATTGTGTGGAAACATGATGCCAGCTTTTCACTCAGAAGCATGTCCTGGAGCATTATGTTCTTCCTCACACTGCTCTGCAAATGAACTGCTTTTTTCACATGATGATAAATTCAACAAGGGGTAGGTGAGTTTGTGAGCCCACAAGATGCTCATGCAGCCCCAAATATGTGGGTCTGAACAGTAGGTCACTGCATTCAGAGAAATGCACGTCCAGATGTCAGAGGCTACACATACATCTGCACTGGAAGATGGACTTGAAACTTTTTGGAAGTCTAGTGTCCCATTTCTAGAACATTCACATTATGAAAGCCATGAATCTAATAAGATTGAATGTTCCTTTGATTTTTTTTTTTTTAATTACTTATAGTTTACTTATCCATGTAAAAAAACCCTCTGAAATTCAATTACTATTAAGGTTACCTAAGAGAACAGGCAGCACCCATGGACATTTACCCTACACACCCACTTTCCCTTGCAGCTCCTTTTCTTCCTATTCCGATGCTGCCCCTTTGTCCCGAATAGCCTCTTGTTTCTGATTTTGTAAGAGTATTCTCAGGACAGAAATTAATGGGGCTGCATTTTTAAAAGCATGCTGGTCCTCTGAGACAGGGCTAAAATCACACAGAATACAAAACTATTGCACAGTAGTGAAATAACATGAAAATATTATCTTTCAGGTCTTCTGAACTGATGTTTCAGAATGAGCTTGACTATACAGGCAGCATTTGCATTAACCTACATATCTGCCTATCTGCACAGAGAATCCAGAGTGTTCTTTCGCACTGGAGTTTACAGATCTAATGCACGGCACATCTTTCAAATTTGACACTGTCCAATCAATCTGCAGAACACCCTGTTGATGTTTTACTGGTAATGAAATTTAGAAAATACCCACTCCTGTGTAAAAACCATGTAGTTTTCAACCTCTTAAGGCAAAATCATTTATTGGCAGGAATGACTTTGACAGTGTCCCCTTAAAACTACATTTCATGTCATTATTTGTCATGTGCAATCAGTCATACTCCAGGGAGAGGAATATTTAGACAAGGACAGTATTCAAATCCTTGTGAGAAATGGGACAGGAAAAAATGAAGATTTTTACTTCAGTTAAGCAAATTATATTACTAATTATTATTACTAGTTCACTCTTTTAAACTTGATTTAGAAATAACACGGAAATTAAGCTTTTTCTGTCAAAATGTACACTAGATATTCTGTGATTGGAATAAAAGCAAAAGCCTTGATCAAGTTACAAGGGTTTGTTTTGTCTTTTGGAAAAGCTAATTCAGATTCTACATTGAACTGCAATAAAGTTGTTGGGTTTTTTTTATTAATGGACACCACGCCTGCTAGTAACATCACCGTCAACAGCCTTTCAAAATAATGTGGAAAGCTACTAACATTTCCTTTTAAATGAAAGTGAACTATCAACTGAGGAAGTTGAAGATAAAAAAGTGCATGCATCCCTAGGTTTTTGCTAAGTTAAAACCAGAGTAAACATAGTTTAGGCTTTCTGTGTGTTTCCAGTTCTAGCAGGTTTCATACAAAAAGCATGCAAAAAGATATTGCCAGAAAACATCAGTTAAATCTATATGTACTCCTCAGAAACACATTGAAAGAAACACCTCAAAAAGAGCCATGCATAGGCACTGTACCCTAGTCAGAATACACAAAGATTCACCAATGCAATAAAAAAATAATTTCATAATGCTGTTCTGGAAACAGGGAAGAAATGTAAACAAATTCATTCTTCCATAAAAAGGAGAAGTATTTGCAATTGTTTAAAATTTAGAGAGAAAACCCAAGACATGGAAATAAGCCATTATTTTTGTTCTTTTAAAGGAAAATTTGTTTTGTAAACCATTTGTCTTGGAATCCTCTCTGTAGGCATCACATATCCATGTATGTGTATGCATGTGAAAACACAGCATGCTGAGCTCCACAGAAAACCAGTCCAATTGCAGTTTGGTGAATACGTGGTAATATAGTCAGCATATTATAAAATCCTTTTACCGTTTTGAGATAGTAGAGGTCCTGGTACCAGTTCATTTGAAATCGTGGGAAAAAAAAAAAATCTCAAAATAGCAAAATTTTTCAGTAAATTCTCTCCATCCTCATGCAAATATTCCCTTTTCTTTCCCCTTGCAACGGCACTTCTACAAATATTAGTAGTTTGGACTTACACATTTCTAATATATTTATCAGGCCTTTTTAAACATAAATTGAGTCTGAAGTTAATTCCTGCACTGAGTGAAGTCACTTTAATTTGGGTGCAGCAACCACAAAAGGAAGGTTGTTGCTTGGCTTTTTTTTAATTTTACTTTACCACTTGGCTCAAGGAAAGGCAACATAACTAATATCTGATATAGACACAGCCTTTTTGGAAGCAGTTGACAAAATCCTCTTTAAGAATTGCTCAAGGTGGATAAAGAACAACTACATGCAAGAGGAGACTTTCAGAGGAAAATTAAGAGACCATTGCCTTCCTCACCTTGGCAAAATAATTTAATCCCTTCTTTGAGTGGGTGTTCATTTACACTATGTCTTCTTTACATAACTGCAGGAAAATAATAGAGTTTGGATGGAAGGAACAAACTAAAAAAAGTTGCTAAATTAGGGTGATATACTGAGCCTTGCTGTTATTCATTTCTGTGCAACACAAAGATGACAAAACGTGAAAAACAGCTGCAGAGGAACATCTTAGAAACTTTTCTTGTGTCTCAGCTTTCCATTTTGTCCACACGTTTATGCAGTCTGAAGTATCCCAAGCACTGCCACTGATTGGGTTACCTGAAGTGGTAGGTGATGGGACGTGGGTGACATAGGGATGGTGTTGAAATTTGGGTGGGTTGTCATTCACATCAGCGACGGAGACAAGCACGCTAGTGGAACTGGAGAGTGCCCCAGGGAAGCCCCCATCGCTTGCCACCACCACTAAAGTATAGTTCTCCCTTGCCTCTCGATCGAGGAGAGCACTGGTGATGATTTGTCCTGTAGAGGGGTTGATTGTGAACTGCGAATTGCCACCAGTAAGCCTATAGCTGTTGAAAAGAAAAAAGAAGTAAGAAAAATTCGGTTAGTATTTCATAAAGCAGCCTGCTGCATTAAGATAACAATTTTCTATAGTCTTCAGACCACCATGCTGACGGGTATCAACATGCAGATTTTCTTCTGACTGTCGATCTGTCTTCACTTTTTTTCTCTTCCATATTTCGAGACCTGTCATAAATGACATTTCTGGGGATTTCCAAGCATAGTTGCTTAACACAGATTTATTTCTAATAAGTGAGGAAAAGATTGAGCCTTTGTACATTTGAAGATACAGTTGGACATAGTCTCAAAATGGGCTACTGGAGGCATCCTCTAGTACTGATTTCCCTGGGCTAACACATTAAGTGTTACACTTCTTAACTGAATCTACAGAATATAATTAGTAAATACTATTTTCTGAAATAAAAGGAGGACAATTTTACAAAATATTATGAAGATTTATAATTCATATTATTGCCTGATACTGAGCCAAGTGTTGCTATTCAAGATTTCAATGTTAATTCATAGTAGTTCATAGCAAATTAGTAACCACAGAGCTGCATTAATAAAGACTAATTGGGACCACAATTCGACCCTTGATTGTGTATGTACGTGTATATATCCGTGTGTGTGTGCAAAAATGTCATTTAATAAGAATTGACAGTGTGCTTACTGCAGTGCGTTGTACAGGCTACCTCTGGCTTAGTAGCACAGTGAATGTGTCCTTTCTCTTTAAATGCTCATGCAGCTTGTGTTTGTACAGAAGTTTTAAGTTCTGTACTTTTAAAAAGTAATTTAAAGGTTGTATTTTTAAAGGTAATTTATTAATATTACATTTTTTATTAATTCAGGTAATGAGTTTTCTACAAAGAAAGGAAACAAAAACTGGCTAAAATGAACAAATCCCATATTAAATATTATAACCCTAACAAAACCCAACACAGCTGTGATTAGCATTGCTTCTTCAGAGAAGCCTTATACAGCACAGTAGCAGCTTTTTTGAAGGATACAATTCTATAAAAGATTCAGAAGAAAAATGGCTTTTATGGAAGAGAGTAATCATATCTTCACCTTTTTAAAATTAGAACAGGTTATGACAGAAATAATAACACAGTCCAGAAGCTTTACCTAGAGGATTGATAGCCAGCCTGTGTAATAAGCTGTGACAACTTTTCCTGTTCAGTCATTAATCTCTACAGAATGCCATGAGCATACTTTAATTGCTTAACTATGATATAATATGATGGCCATACGTAATTATTCTCCAGCCATAGCAATGTGCATCTAGGGTGGAAAGAATGTGCACAAAGCCTAAAGCACCACTTAAATCTCACTAAATACTAGCAGCATGGGCGAATTTCATCTTTGATTTGCAATGTTTTAATGCTGTGTGAGGTGCTGCAGAAGAGAAAGACTTTCTCTTCTGTATTTCCATATATATAGAACAGCTTAAGCTTTAGCATTGGAAAGATGCTATAAAAACCTTCTTTTTTTAAAAAAAAAACAACAAACCAAACACAAAACGACAGAATAAAGACAAACAACATTTGCCATAGGATATTCTGAGTTATATCCGAGTACAACTGCATGCAAACCAACTGGACTATGTGTCTCAGCATAGTTACAATAAAATTCCAAATCCCAACCCAAAATCCCCCAAAACTTTAATGGTGACAACTGGCATAAAAGGAATTTGACTGAAGTGCTTGAAATCTGGCCTTTTGACTACTCTGTGCTGACCACTCTTATTTATATCATCTTTAACAAGACTGCTCAAGTGTGCATTACCATTAACCACCCCATCAGGCTCTTTTAATGACTTCACAGGTTATCACCACAAATAAGAGAAAACAAGTTGGCATGTACAGACCTGTAACAGTTTTGCAGAAGATTAGCTACTGCTTGCATAACACCGTCCATTTTTTACTTTACATGAACATTTAGCAGAGGATTTTACATACCATTTTTGGAGGAGTTCTGAGTGCTCAGCATCTCTGACAAGAAGACCTTATGTGTTCTGGTCCTTCTGGCTTTTGCCAGTTTTGTAATACCAGTCATATTTTAAGATTTGCATTACTCTAAATGCTGAATCTAGGCTAATTCTGTCCAAGAAAAACAAAGTATGTTCCTAAGACTAAAAGTGTAAAACAAAACTTGGAAACAATTTAAAATAGCTACTTATGAAGGAAAAAAATATTTTTATCAATTATTTTACTGTGAGGTACCAAGTGAATGACAAAGACTAATGGCAGAGATATTAAAGCAATTCAATCATGCTAAAGAAACATGAGAGCACCCTGACAATTTCTGATTATGGGCTGCAATAATTACAATCATTTATGCTTTGTATGGAATTCTTTTTCCTAAAGCAGCTCGCCAGAAATAGTTTCTTAGAGTAAGAGTGAATAGAATTAAAAGCTTCATTGTTTCACAATTTAATAAATGGTAATTGTGGATGTTTTTCAAATATTTAAAGATGCCAAAACATCGAGTTTCCGTTTTTGGCTTCTAGCTACTTGGAAAGAAAATATTACAGTATTTTATAGACTATTGCTTTGCCATGACATAGTTCTATTTTACTTCTTTTTTTATAAAAAGTGACAACCACAGTGATATTCTTACGCACTTTGAAGAATGAACTGAGGTGAACTAACAAAACTGAATAAAGAAGCTATTTTATATCCAATTTTCTATGTTTGGAAACAGAGATACAGGTGTTTGCAGTCACAACAGTTAAATGCGATGAAATTACCTACATGTCCTTCTGATTAGTAACTAACACAAATTATTAGTATAAATGCATCCAAGTCGGTATAAGCAGTCATCTAAACTACAGTTAAATTTGAAAAGCCACTTCAGGTTCAAAATAAGATACTGAAGCCTTCCCCAAATATATATATACTATCACAAAATTAACACTATCCGCTAGTTTGGACATGTTTATGCAAAAAAATGATACTGATTTCTAGATTTGCCTAGTTTAAAAATTAAAGTTTAAAGATGACTATAGCTGCAAAATACATTCTGTACTTTTTTTAGGGTGAGTGGCTTCATTTTAACATAAGTGAAAAAAAAATATTATTTAACCCTGCCACATTCAGCTTTTGTAGCAAATTCATTAATGACGTTTGAAAAGTCCATCTTCCTCTTCCCCACCAATCCCTTCCTGAAAACTCCTTCAATTAATATTTAAGAAGTTTGTCAGCCTCCAAGAACAATGGTTTCTAGCTTCTTAAGGAATACATTTTAAAAGATTTGTATTGTATCTATTAACTGTATTCTTCATTACAAGGCCTCAACTCTAAAAGCTATGTTAAATAGAGGAAAGCCTTTCCAAAGTCTACACAAGCTGAGGGCAGTCAGTAATGATGATCATTCACAGCCTATATCATATTTCATTATGCACAAAATGTATATATAAAGAGTGCAAGCTGAAGTGCTTATTCCATTTATGACATTACTTTGAGTTTCAAGATTTCTTTTTATTTTTTTAATTCATCTACCTCTATGCTTATTGAGGAGTGTAAATTCAGCCTGTTAACAATTGCACTCAGGTGCAAGTTAAACCATTTGCTTTTCACTTAGTAAAAAATTAAAATAACACTGTGACTCTCCTTGTCCTTAATATAATTTTAAAAGCCTATAAGGAACCAAAAAAAAAGCTGGATTTGCTGAAATAATTTAGCGACACAAATACAGCTGTCCTTTCGTGTCTTGCAGCTTTATGACATGTTCATGATGGACACTGAGGTTAAAAAAATCTTCAGGCAAGGTATGAGGTGATATTACGTACAGCAACAGTAAATGACCTACCTAATAACAGCATTTGTAGAAGCATCAGCATCTGAGGAGTTTACGAGCAAAATATCTGTCCCCGTAGGAGCATCCTCTGGAATAGTGGCAGAATACATGTTAAAGGCGAACGTGGGGACATTGTCATTGACATCATCCACTGTGACAGCAATGGTTCCAGTGCCAGTGAGGGCAGGAGATCCTACAGGAAAATGGGATACAAAATGCTAGAGGTTACAAATACCACCGTGCTAATCCAAGGTCTGCCATCCCCAATTTAAAATTTAGCGCTTGAGCATGTCACAGTTCACAGAGCAAGAAAGCCAATTCAACATACAGGACAGGGTCAGATTTGTTTCAAAGGCATCTCAACATAAAGTACAAGTTGTGGAAAAAAAAAAAAAGTTGTTATTTTTCTCATTCCACCTAATACCACAAATATTTTGTAATACATGCTCAGTGGAAAAAGATGGTCTTGGAACTGCTCAGAAGCCTTCCTGTAACAATTAGGACCAATTTGAACATGTGGTTGACTTATTCTTTCTCTATAAGAAGACGTTCAAAGGTGGTGCACTGACAGCCGTTAAGACTCCAGCCCTCAATTTATTTATCCGCAGAACAAATAGAGTGGAAACAGTGGCAAACCCCAGCTTTCCGTGTGGCTTTTCCACTGCCGGTCGCGCCCCTGACCTGGGGAGACCTTCTCTGAGCGGGTGAGAAGGTTGCACAGTCTCCAGCCCCATTCAGACTCAATTTCACTGTAGAAGCAACCATCTATAGCAGCAAATAATGCTTGCTCAGATGGGATATTGGCTTATAGGAAATGGGGCTCAGCTTATTTAACTTACAGCTTTCATCCTCATTGTGATTCTAACACTTAACTGATGAGCCTGAAACAAGTGAGAAATAGCATGTTTATTCACGTGCAGTCCCTCAGTATTTATTCTCTTTAGCTTTTTCTTTGTCATATCCAAAAAAAGACAGTGAAGAGTTTTACAAGTTCATGTGAGTTTTGCCAGTCTATTACACTTATTTTCATCCAAGAATCAGCATGACATCTTCTGCTAACCCAAATTCTTTGCTGAGGGTCCCTGAAAAAAATGGGATTTTTTTTTTTTTTTTTTAACAAAACAAAGAAGGAAAGAGTGATAGTGGAGCTTAAAACACAATTTATGGTCCCTTTTACTCAAAAGACCGATGATGACCATGCCCATTTTACCCAAGGTTGGATCGCTTTCCCCTTCAATCTCAAACAGATACAGCAATTCAATATTTGCTGGACTGAGAAAAGTGATGATAATGAAATACTTTGGGCCAGAGACTGGTTTGAGTACTTGCTGCAAGGCAAGCATATTACATGGAACTGTCATTTGATGAAACACAGGCAGCCCCCATGTGACCGCCCTAGTCCTTCCAACCTGGCAGATGATCAGGTCGCTGCTACCCGAGGTTATTGCTGGACCTCAACCTGGGCTGGAAAGGAGACAGGCTCTGCTCTTGGGTCTCATGTGGTGCTGTCAAGGGCTCCAGACACCAAGCTCTTGTATAAAAGAAGAAATAATAACCCATTTTCCCACATATTAACCCTTTCAGGTTGAAGAAGTACCACGCTCCATCGCAGGAAGAAGCTGGGAGCAACTTCTGCACAGGAAGGAGGTTTTTCACTGCAAAATATTTCAAAGTAACTTGGCTTAACGCACAAAAGGACTGCACAAAAGAGTTTCCAATTGAAAGGGGCCATAAATCTCGCAAGGACGACTTTGAAGCCTGCTGATCGAACGGAATGGTTCACGATGACAAGAAAAGAACGTTTGAGCTAAAGTATAGGTTTCATGCCACGGTCATGCACAATGAAGGCCTTTCTCTGCTCTAGTCTGAGGTAATTCATTTTGCCAATTAATATACTTTCAGCCAGGAAGGTTACATTAAGGCAATGTCTGACTCATTTTTTACCCTTTTTCCACCCCCCACCCCCCCAATTTTGTCATTTAGCCAAACACATATAGATAGACAAGACTGCAAAAATGCTCTTGATTGCTGAAATATTGCCTGTGGAGTGTTTATTATTACTGAATTAAACGAAACAGAGTCCTCAGCAGTGTTTGCTGCATGTGTCATCACGCTCTGGTCTTCCAAACACATTTAATTGACATTCATCTCGCAGCTAATGAAATGAAAAGTTGAAAGTTGTTAAGTTTCACAGGTGATTAAACAATTTATACATAATTTAGAAATTAATCCTGGGTAAGTCACATTCAAAGAGCATCAGTAATGTAATTCAGCCTGGAAAAGAAAGCTAACTTGCAGCTAAAACCTGAAATTAATTGTTTTAAATGTATTTGCTAACACAAAGAGCTGATGCTGTTGGTTTATTCACAAAAATGAACTGCAGTGGCAGCACCTTTAGAGGTAACCCAGTAGTGGGGCGATGCAGGCTGTCCCTGTCCCAGCTGGGAGCACTGAGCTCGAGCTCAGTGTTGTGTTACCTACACTCACAGAACGGGGCAAAGAGGAGAATGCGTTCACATGGGCTAAGTACTGCGTGGCCATATCCTAACAGCAAAACGCTGCAATGGGTTTGTCGTTTCTCCTGCGTGGCTATTAAATCTTTGGTCACATAATGGAAAAGGGATGCCAGATGTAATAGCTGCTTATGGGCTATGGATACTTTCCTGCTCAGGATTACACCGACAGAGCAGCAGCTTGTGACTCAGCCATTTGACTCCAACAAGCCCCAGGCCCCTTTCCTCTCTGAGGAATCTGAATTTGCAGAGTACCAAACAAATGCTCTAAGGGTCGAATCCCAGCCCTCGCCTCAGCCCCCTATATATTCCATGCCGTTATTCTCCAACTCCATTTCCCCATCAGATCTGTCTACAAGGCACTGTGTAGATGGATGGACACATTTATATTAGCCTCAGAGAAGTGAATATACCAGCCATGGTTGAGCACCATACTAATAAGATTAGCTAGGGCAATGAAGTAACTCATTCAGCACTAGTTTGTGATTGCATTGTGCTTGCAGGAATGTCCCAGAAGTCCAGTATTAATTCAGCTGTTTGTAACATCCCAAGTCACTGCTCTTCAGTTCAAAACCCCAAATCTTTCTCATTTTACTTAGATGGAAAAACTCACGTATTTACATTGGTTTCCTGTCTCTGTAGTTATCCAAATATGTGTTTTTCCTCTAAGTAAAACTTCACGTCCACAAATTTACTCCTTTATTCTATTACACTGAAAGATAAAGTTGCAATTTCACAGAGTCCTCAAATCTTTTATTCACTTGAAATTAAATGACTAGATCACATTTCTGCAGTTACTGAGAAATATAAGAAGAGGAAATTACAAATGAAGTAATTTTCTATGGAAAAGAAATAGCTTGGGGCCAAATTCTACCGTCCTTAGTGAACTTTCAGTGAAAGTTGCGCTTGCATAAGGACCACAGAATTCGGCCCCTGGTAATAAGTAGGTTTCATAAAATGTACATGTCATATTTGTGGTTAGAGAAGTAGTTTCCATGGTCAGGCTGAGTTCCCAGATTTTTTAGTTTTGCTTCGATAGCAAATCTTCCCCAAGTCAGTTATTCTTATTATGCTAGAGCATCATCTCTTTTTTCTTCTGCACTAAATGTTTTACATAAATAAGTGTCGTAAATTTTGTGTAAATTCTGCAATATTAGCCAAACACTCAAAATGCCCCCAAACTGTTTTCAATAAACCAGACATGTTACAACCTATATAAAATTGCTACACACAGCCACACAAGCCTCTGAGTACTCCTACAAACAGCCCTGTGGGCTAAAGCCACAAACATACACTTTTCCATTAGTGAACTTGCACTAAAATGTCTACCAATTTTTCATAGTAGTCTGAACTATTTTTGAGCAGAAAAAACAACTGTTTCTTTGTCAGACACCTCTTATTGAGAGCATTCCTCTTGTGCTCTACCACTACTAGTTGTTTTTCAAATCCCAAAATACCATGTCCCACAGACACTTAGGATATCCATGTTGAATATATTATTATTATTATTATTATTATATTTCCCATTTATGTGTGCTGTGGTCTGTCTCTATGAAGCAAAGAGTTTATTTTCTAGGTGACAGCTGTACATATACATTAAGCAGACAGTCGCACTAACGTCCACACATCATTGCTGAAATAAAGATTAACCTGGGATAGTGTCAAAATAGTAACGCTGAGTTCAGGAAGAAAATTGTTTCCCATGGATGTTCTTCCAAAAATTTAAGCTTTTTGCTTACATCTGCAAGTAAACATGTGTCTGGGGATGAAGAGAAGGAGCAGACCTTGGGAGCCTGCTCCTTGGAGGCCAACAGTGGAGAGTGAGTTACAGGGGGAGGTTACAAGAGGCCACCTCAGGCTTGACCAGCACTGGGCTGTGGTTCTCTTCTCCACATGGGACCTCTGAAGAAGTGACATGAAGAAACAGCCATGGGAGACTGTGGGGTGGGCAGGACGTCTCTTCTCCTAGCAAAGTGGGACTGGCTGGTTTTCCACCCCATTCACCAGTGCTTGCTGAGGCTGATCTTCACAAAAATACAACACTGAAAATGTGTCAGCTTGGAAGTTATAACAAGCCCTCTCAACTTCTTCCTACTGCCATCCAAGAGAAGGGGGACAAAAAATACTGGATATGTGCAGCAACACATGTGAAAAAAAGGAAACTAAATGCAGGAAGGTGACACTGGGGAAAAATATCATTTAACTGACAATTTCTACTTCTCAAATGCAGGATAACCAGCAAAGAGAAGACAATATGCATTTCTGCGTGAACTCATCATAAATCACTCATTCCCCCTAATTTGTGTTAATGCTTATGATCTGCAAGGGATGCACCTAAAGACTGCTTTCACTTTCAGCCTTGGCCTACTCATGTACCCTTAGAAGAAGAGAGCACCACCTCCTATCTTTATTCACCCATGCCCTGTGGAACGGAGAAGGTAAACTGTCTTGGCTCCATGTAATCCCCAACCACATGGCACCATCTGCTCCAGTATACGTTCAACTCTCCACACCACAGCTGGACACCAGCACAAGTGAGGAATGATCAGAGTACTTAGTGGACTGGCGTTGTAAAAGAAAACAATTGAAGGAAACTTGCAAAGCCATTTAAGTTCTTCAAGAAAGCTCAGGAAAAGATGATGCTATTGGAAATTATCTCGGCTGTGTGGTACTGTATGGCTCACAGTATAAATTAGAAACAGGAGAATGTGTTCAGCACATTATCCACATATTGTTTGAAGCTTTAATGGCTTTTGGGTCCTGTCTGTGCCATGGTTAACACAGCAGATAGTAAAACTATCATTCCTTTCAGAAACCAGGAACTCAAAGTTTTTGCCAGCATTAGAATATCAAAATTAACTGCTAGAAAACTGACAATAACCGTAAGCAAAAAACCTACAGATACATTTCAGTAAAATTAAAAAAAAAAAAAGGATTAAAATTAAATAAAATGAATCTAAATGACTAATCAAAACTCATACTGCAGGCAGTTTACCATGTTTTGTGGTAAATTAAACACATCATTATGCTGAAAATTGGAAAGCGATTTAACAGAAATGGAATTTTTGCTTCACTGAAATGTGTTGCTTTGCAACAAAGCGGATTTCACTTCTCCAGTCAAACACTCAGTGAATGAGTCCCAGGACAAGAAGTTGTATGTGTTATTACAGAGCATTAACTTTTTCACTCAAGTAAACAGGGCCTTTCTCACATTAAAGCAGCCAATCTTTCTAAATGCATTTAAATGCAGACAGAGTGTGCTGAGCCTCACATAACTGGAGAGTTTTAAAATAGATATGGAGCTAGAGAAAGTTAAAATGCAACTGACTTGTATTATGCTTTTGATTTCTAGTGCACACAAAGCTTGATTTGGAATGTGGATGACCTTAAATTAACTTCTTTACCAGGAACACAAAAGAAAGTGCGTATGTGAAATAAGAAAAATAAGTAGTTATATACTCAAGATTGCACCACAAATATTTGTCCTGGCTGAATATGTTGTGTTTTATTCTCCTCTTACTCCGTTTTTCACTACAGGCTTCCATACTTAAAAAAAAATAGTGAACCTAGTATATTTTGAGATAAAAGCTGAAATAAGCAGTTAATAAACAAGCATAATAAAAAGCTTAGAATCTAGCCCTACTCGCATTCAGTTCAACAGATGACTGGTGAATGAGACCATCCAGGAACCCAGATATTCAAAATTTCTGAGTGTGTTAAACATGAGTTTTTCTCATAGTTAGGTACAAAATAGTAGTTGTTCCCAAAGCTGGCTTAAGAGAACTTGTACTTGAAAAAACAACTTTTCTGTATTGCATCAGATATTAGAAACCTCAATATCCTCCCTCATCTAACAGCCTAAAGAAGCTAACAGATATAAATTTGGGAACATAAGCCATCAAAAGTTCAAAAAATATAATCACTAGACAGAGTCCAACCTTGTTCAAGCAATGACATGTCCAGCCACGCTTAGGCTGATGCACATGCACAAACACACATACTCATAACATGTTTTGACAGTGCAAAAGGAATCCTTGTTCCTAATAGTGATGCAAGATGGTAATCTCTCCTCTGATTTTACAAAAGATTTTAAAATTAGAATAGTTTTCTATCAAAATTCCTGACTGACTGCATCCTACGGATTCAATAAGCTTTTCAGTTTCACAATAGGGGCAATATTACATTTAATATGCTGTTGAAAGGGTGGGACTTAAAACCGTCTCTGTACATGCATACAAGTCCTCTGGTGTATATAAATTTCCCTATCCCTGTTTTTTACCTCTGATCTGCTCATCAGAACAAGTTACCTGTAGTGCTTACTCAGGAAAAAAAAAAAAAAAAGCTGCTGGACCTACTGGAACACAGATAGAGACCAAGAACAAAACGCATGCAATAAAGCAAAAGTATAGTATATATTTAGCATAAGCTGTTCCATGTAACAAACTCTTTCTACACATACACATATGCATTATTATAAACTGAAAAATGGCATATATTCCCTCAGTTTAGCATTTTCCCCTATTGTTGCTTTTGTTTAGCAAATTTCAAAATATATGAATGAAAGGCTGAAAGAGTCCTTATCCGCTGCCTACAGTATAAGCTGGATACAGGTTTGCTGACATAAGGAGATGGCAAGTTAGCAGCTTGTGACTGAAAGATTTTGTTCTCCTTCCACAAAAGGCAGAAGCATTAGTCCCATGTGTCATAACCCCCTTGACATATGCTTGTAATCTATTAACAACAAAGGTACAAGTCATTGGAGACACTGCTCAGACAAAGACTCATGCAGGTATCACAGGTTTCTTAGCCAGGACTGCATTTATTTCCAGAGCAAGAAGTTGCCTTCTTCCAAATATGTTTTAGAAACGAATTTTTACGAAAAACTTCTCACAGCTGAATATAATGGTCATAAGAAAACCTGGTCATAAGGGTACCCACAACTGCAGGTGATTCTAGGAGGGCAGGCATGACCACGTGCACTGCCAAGACCTCTGGTGACCAAAGTAAAATTAAAAGAAAGTGGAACTGCAAATTAAAAGAAAGGCAGAGACATTTAAAAAAAATATTTTCTTAAAAGCACCAAATTATTTCTCCTTGTTATAAGTTATTGCTGTAAACAGAAAAAATAGGGAAGCTGGCTCCTGCAGGGACTGCTGACTAAGGCAATTTTTGACTGCTTGTGACTTCTGAATATCCCACAGTGAAATTCCTGTAACGCATGATTTTGAATTATGCTTTAAAAACATTCTGTATAAATAGTGAAGATTAACCAGCAGGATAAGTGTTCAGGCCGTATGTGCATGTTTTACTTGTTCTATCCTCACAATTAAAGCTTCCAGAAATTGTAGCTTTGTATTGGAAGAATGAGCTAGCAGACTTTCAATTTATAAGGTGTAATGTTTAATTTAAAAAATGGTTTAAGATCACCAAGACTGGAAAAATATTGTTTCTCAGAGGCTGAGAAATTACATAGCATAATGACTACGCTATTCATCCTGTTCTTCTGCAAAACAAATTACCTTCAGCGAACTCATTAGTACATTTGAAGTAGAATTTCATATAAAAGCGACGTAAGCAGAAGGACAGTAATTTAAAATAAATTTTTATTTAAAACTTCAAACTAATAATCACAAGATAAATGAAGGGATAAGAGAGGAAGTGTAACAGCCTGGAAATTTACAAACTGACAATTCTTTCTTTGAAATTTTCAATCATCTACTAAATCTTAAACATTAAGCATTATATTCTAGCTTGTTTCCCAGTTTAAATACATCTACTTGTAACTTTTTTCAAACAGATACACCTGCTTTTTTTCCCCTCAAACTAGTACCAAGAAGTTAAGAAATAATAGTAAAGCAAAAAAAAAAAAAAAAAAAAAAAAAAAACAAGTCATATTTTCATTCATTTAGATCAACACTGCACAATGTTTTCCTGTACTGTGGCAAAACTCAATGAAAATTGAACTGCCCTGGCATATTTCATCTATTTAATTTTCACTTTTTCATCATTTTCATCACATATATTCACACTAAACCGTTTATACTGCAGTAACAGTGCCTAACTGACTGTCCAATATACATTCAATAAAGTACTGCAACAGTGGTAAGGCTGAGAGGAGAAGTAGGTCTTAAGACCATGCAATTGAGATGAGACTGAGGATCAGGAAAAAAACTGGCTCATTTAATGAACTTCACACTAATTTAAGCAGGCCCCTAAAGAGACTGCATCCCATTCATGTTTGCTACATATTATGGTAAGTGCCCACAAGTCTTCTGTGAATATGGGGGTGACATTTAAGAAATTAGCACATCCAACTTGAGAAAACAATGGTATTTCAACCAAAACAAGAAAGGACGTTTTCCCAACCATGCAATGGAAATATCCATCCCAAAGTGGATGGAAATAAAGGAGGTAAAATATCCCTACCAAGCAGAGAAGAGCAGTAAGAACTTCTTTGAACTACGTTTTCCATTACAGTACAGTTGATCTCAGTTTACCATATACTTTTATAATTTATGACTGAAAATATTTCAAACTTGAATCAGATAAATCTGTAATCCTGTGCATTAAAGATGATGCTAATCGCTTTTTATTAGATTAATCATTTAAGAAGGAGCAGAAATCAGCTTTGACAGTTCATGGCACACGCAACCCTGGCAAAGTTGGTATTTGTAGTCCTTTATTTCAATTTTTTTCCTTTGTTATTTTTACAAGGTTCTTGGAAGAAATTCTGGATGATGAGAAACAACACTGAATTTCTGGATATTCCTATATTTCTCTTTACCTCATTACTAAAGAGGTAACTTGATAGAATAAAAAAGACCATCACCTACACTCAATCATTTTAGGTGGCATAAAATTATGTTCCTTGAAAGACAAGTCTCAATAAACAATGAACTTTCTACCAGTAGTCTGGATTTCTTTTACTTATGAGAGATGCAAAGAGGCAAAAGATTTAGTTACCTAATAAAACTTGATATTTTTAACTGTAATTCCAAGAATGTCCATGGAGAGATTAAAACTTTTGGCTGTCTTACTGTATCTTATCTTACACTTTCCAAGACTCTAGACTAGAAATACATTAACCTCATTAGGATTCTCCTTGTCTGTTAGAAACTAAAAAAACAACAAAAAACATTATGGGATTTGCACCCATACTGAGGTAGAGCCTATGAAGTACTCCCCAACACCACTTGGACCTGAGTAACATTACTGTATTTTTGTGCAACTAGACTGCAGGTTATTATATTGCAAAGCACAAACATGCACACACTGTATTTGATGCCCCCCTCCCATGTCAGTTCTGCCATAGCTGGCTCTCTTCCAACACCCCAATTTCTGAACATCCTTGCCTCTGTCTCCGTCAATGCAAAATCTCTGAAGACCTGTTTCTAAAGAATAATACATCTTAAGGCTCTAGTTTAGTAATTGGTCGATTTTATATATACATTAATAACAGCCAATGAGAAGATCTTAAGATTATTTAAAATAATTGCCCTTCTTCTTTTGTTGAATGCAGTGAAAAAGAGAACAGCTCACCTACAAACCTCAGCTAGAAGCAGTTTGCCCCACCATAAATAAGCCCATTACTCGCTGGATTCCCCATGATCCCAACAGAGAGGGGAAAGGGAATTACACACATAAATATTTGAATGGACAGGAATGCACTTAAATTGAGAACTTCTCCAAAAGTTCACAAGTATGTCTGAACTATAGAGAATAAACATCTTTTACATATATTTCTAACTCTGCTTGTCTTGTCCAGATAAAATCCACCATCAGTCTGAGTTGGTTTCAAAACTGAAGTTCTGTCCATGATTTTAAACTGAATTAAAAACTTTGTTTTCACAGATATTTAATCTTTAACTGGCCAGTCTGAACCCTTTGCCAACCTGAATATATGTCTTGCCCACACCGCACCCCAGAGAACACAGACGCTTGGATTTAGGCCAGAGGCTCTCACTGAACAATTTTGAAAATAGTGATCTAATAATGAAGGTTTAACTCCAAATAGAAGGCTAAATCCCTCAAATGGTATTCTGGGGCTGGACAGCACATCTCGTGGGACGGTCCTCTGAAAGGATGGGCTAAAGCCCTCATCTCATTTGGGAAGTAAATGTATCACATCATATAGACATTGATATCTCTCTTCCTCGACAATTACTCTCTAGGGGACATTGGATTGACTTTGCCATAAACCCGCTTCCTAAATAGCTTTTTGAGCTTTTGTCTTCCAGAGAAAAATTTAGAAGTGCTAACAGTTTCTAGGCTCTGTGAAAGGGTAAGATCCTGCTATTAACTTCCCACAACTACAAAAAAGCCACTCTCAATTCCCTTCTCTCCTGAGTTTAGATGATGGTAAGACAAAATGAACATTATGAACTCAGTGATAAGTCTGACACCATTTCAGTTCTCCGTCTGTGTGATTTATAAATACATTGAAAATTATGCAATACTACTAAAATGATAGGTTTAGAACCAGTGTTAAACAAGAAAAAAAAAAAGAAAACTAGTAAATACTAAAGCAGTAAAACTAGACTTAAGGAGACAGCACTGACAAGAGGAAGAGCTTCCGTAAGGGCAAGGAAATAAATGAAGCTGGGACAGAAAACAATATTCATTTTGAAACAGCTGTGGCATAACAGAAAACCATAGAATAGAACAATCATTAGGTAAACTGCTAAGCACAAAGGTAACCATACGTCGGCTTCATTTAGCTCACTGAAGCCTGAAGTGATGCGTATATATTTACACATAGCACAGAAAGCATGGAAAACAAGACATTTCTAAGTGAAACTTGTGAGTTGCTTGTTTGTTTTGACAGCAACAAGATTTTAAAATAGCTGCATTTGTTTTAAAAATATAACTCATTCTTCTCAGGCAACATCTTTTCATGTTGCAGACTGCCTCTTAAGTAGAAATACAGTCTATACTAAGAAAACAGCATGAGTATAAATGTGTTTTAGCTCAGTCACATAAATCTCACACAAAGTTAACCCCCAAGACTCTTTCTGAGCATTACTAGAAAATACAGTTGTCCTTTACTTGTCACTCTAAACTGGGAAATATCTTCAAATGTGTTAAAAAGCAATACAACTACGTTGTCAGACTTAATTTGATTTTAGGATTGAAAGGAAGCAAAATCTCAAAAGAGAATTCCTGAGGAGGATGTAACCTCTCTGCTAGGTTGCCCTTCTGCATTCTTGAAGGAAAGAATGCATAAGTCAGGGGCCAATACTTTCTAAAAAAAAACCCCATGTGGTTGTTTTTCATACAGGGCAGGGATGTATACAAAGAACAGCTAACTAAATATAATAATCAGTCCACTGATTTCTTTCAGAACTATTTATCTAAATCAGTAAATAGACTATTAAAAAATATTTAAAAAACCCACAGGAACACAGCTTCTAATTAGAAACATCACATTTTGATTTTGGTTTTATTGTGGTGATGTAGCATTCTGACCAACCAAATGAAGAGATTGTTGTTGCAGTTTATTTAAACAGTAGTCCTGAGTAGCTAGCAGGTTTGCAGATGTGCTACTTGACATCCCTGCAACCAATAAATGAAAGGAGGAGGACTGTTGGAATGCTAACATTTGCTCCAGAAAATTGCTCAAAGAGTTAAAGACAGGGATGATAAAAGCAGCTGCACTAGTTCTTGTCATGCTGCCAGAGCTGAATGTTTACTCAGCGCTGCATCCCACCAGATGGGGTGAAAAAAAATAATTTAGAAAGTCTCTTTTCCCAACCATTTTGCCATGAAGAAGGGTACAGTGAAGCAAAACAAGTGATTTATGTGGTAGAAACAGACCCATAAAGACACATTCAAATAGCTGCATGTAGGTTTCTTGGCATTTATGTTAGCAGACATTTTAGGGGAGCATCTGCAATCTAAACACTATCATGTTATTCCACAGTCCATCATTTTGCCTGTCATTATAATTCATGCACTCTTGCCTTACAGCTTGTGCTGCAAGAGGGGTTCCAAATCGGAATGGCTGAACTTTGGGGTTGAATTATGTTTTAATTCTTGACCAAAGCTACAGGTGTACATATCTGGAAGATGCTGAATGATCCTAGCAATGGATGCTGTGTGTATATTTGTAAATCCTCACTGCTTAGAGTGGCAGACTAGTATTTGAGACCCAGCAGTAGTTATAGCAGGGTGGAAGTGCAGAAGGAGCGGTGATGAGAAAACAAGGTTGAAATCAAGAACCTTTGTGCAGACTGTCTTGTGGAAATGGGGCATGAAGCAAGCTACATGGCCACAAATCGCTGAGCCAAGCACCAGAAAACATTTTATCAGTCTTTTCCATTCCCCAGAGCAGAGGGAAGACTCTCTGCTGGTCCAAGATCTACCCTGAGTACGGGGTGGAGGATTAGCAGGCAAGGCCAAGGAATAGTTGGGCCAGAGCCAGGACAATGCATATATCACGACTGACTTCTCTAGGCCTGAAGGGAGCTCTTGCTTGGGAAGGCATTTTTTCAACAACTGCCCAAATATCCATTGCTGGTACATGTGGTTCCACCAGTGGTCCCCATCTGCCCCACCCAGCATGCTTACGAGCAGCTCAACTCTTAACAACTTTTCCCATGTGCCCAGGACCGAGATCTGGGCTCTGGAAGAGCACATCTGCACAGCGTGACAAAGCACAGAGATTTCTAAGCCAGAATCCCATGCAGCCCTGGCAGCTCAATGTTACGCGGACTGCTGCTTCTCCATGTCCTAATCCTTCGCTTGCTACAAATGGACTCAGTGTACATGCTGCCAATATGTGCTATAAAACCCATAAGGTACTGAGGATGAAATAACAGCTATTACCAAAGCAGCTGCTATTTCTGAGGCCGTGGATTGTTTTCAGTACACTGGACTGACACCTCTAGTTAAAAATAATGAAAAATTTAAAATCCTTCTTCTTCCATCAACTTCCCCAGACACAGGCTAGAGTAACACTATAAGAACCACAGGCATAAGCTGACGAAGTGATAAACATAAGAAAACTAAGAAATCCTTGATTATGTATAGAGAGATCAGGAAGACAGCCAAAACCAAATTGGGAATCCATCAGTTCTTATGTCTACAGGTGCTTCTAAGTATGTATTGTGTCTGCTTCCTTGAAAGAAAGGGAAGAGTTGGCATCGACTTCAGTAGGATCAGTATATTGTCTTTGCATCTTTTAAACCAGTCAGTGTAGCCTATAAAAACTGAGATGCAGATCCTAAGAAAAATGGGAAGTGGATTGGACAGACAGAATTTTGCCCTTTATGTGCTACCCAGACATTTTCAGAGTTAACTGCATCTGGATGTCTCCCATGATTTTTATCTGGGAAACCTCCCCCCAAAAAAATCCTGAATAAGATGAACCATATATGGCAAGACGGTGCCTTAGGCTGCTAAAGACAATCCGAAAGACTGTTTATTACAGCTAATAAAAGCCAAATGCAAAGTGCAACGTATAATACCTTTCCCTTGACTTATTTTCAAAGATAACATAGATGTGGATGGTTTTGGACAAGTCTGCTTTCCTCAACATTTTGGCAAGCACTGCTTGCCTACAGGAGCACTACCTGTTTTGCATGTGTTTCTGGTTGAATTGTCTCTGTGCAAAAACCTTCTTTCTAAGTATTATCAAACAAATACAAACTAAGACACTCCGAAGAAATAGTTAACTTTAGGTGAAGACCTGGACATTCCTGTGAGAGTTTCTTTTATAAACGTTTAGCAGTTGCTCAGGAACATAATACTCAAACCACTTCTCTTAGCCATTTCAAGACAGTGTCACTGCCATCTTTCTGCTAGTACAGCCGAAACGACCTTATTTAATGAAGAGGACACTGACTAGCAAAGGTATAACCACTTGGCTATCCCATACCAGTAGCTTTTGTAATGTTTTATGTATTTTTAAAAATATTTTATTTTTTAAAAAATACATTCTTCTGACAAGTTGCAACTCTCTTAAGAAGGGCTTCCTCCCACATAATGCTTTTCTAACTCAGCTGCCAAATGTCTATAGAAGTACACGTGCATTCTCTGTATGATAATGCAATTCATAGTAATATAAAATTTGAGATGTAGCTCGACAGAAATCTCAGAGTCCGTAACTTGGTCTGTTTGTTCCACATTACTGTGATAAAAGTGGCTTTTTAAGAGGTCTCCAATGAATTGTATGCTAGAGTGTTCTGTACCATCTAGACTGCTTGAACTCAGTATGACTAACTCAAACATAACAGGGATTCCCTAGAATTTCTTAAGTACATAATATATTTAAAGTACTTAAGTATCTATTACGACTATGGTCCACATCTTGTTTCCATGAAATCAAGAGAAGTTCTGGCATTGACTTCTGAAGCTGGACACTTTCCTGCGATGTTTTAGTTTAGAAAAATAATGACTAACATAGTTTTAAATATATTCTTTGACGACATAAACTTAGAGCAAGTCTTCAGTCTAATCAGAAGATGTTATCTAACATTATTCACCTGACTGGTTGAAAACTATACCAAATCACACTAATTGTGGATTAGTCAGATTATAAATTTAATCACAGTAGAACAGTTAAATTTAAAGTTATTACTCAACATCTGCTTCTGAACACTTTGGCTAGTACCTTTTAATGCTGATAGAAGGGAATAATAACTTGTGAGTTAGCTTTATAAGAACATAGCAAATTCAAAAAACCAAACAGCTTCAAACAGTGTTTAATCAGCATATCTACATGTTTAAACACAGGAGGTAATAAAACATGCTGCAGTTATTGTCAGCAAAGGCCCCATGCACACATCATGTATTAAAGTCTCCCCTGGATTATCTGAACCTCAGACTTCTCCCAACACAAGTAAATATTTTAATTTGGTATGGTTAGGTAAATCTCCTGTATTTCATATTTTTTAGGAACCCAAGTCAAGGAAACGATTGTGTTCTTGTCAAACTTTTGGCTGACACATGTTGCAAGGCATGGGATACAACCGACTTCTTGCTCCCCTCCTTTTTCCAAGAGGGACAATAATTGTTGGCTGTGTGACACCCCTTATCAGTTCAGCCTTCAGGTATTTTGTATGTAGAACTAATAAGTTCTGTACAGTTCTGACTCCTGCCAACCTGGACTGGTAGAATTAACAGACAAGGATCTGCTTTCCCTTACATATCCAGCCTCAGCTTCTGCAGGAACACAAGGAAGTTTGAGGCCAAGCAAGTTCAGCTCACAAGTGTGCAGTTTACAGGCAACAGACTAATGGAAAGACAGCATAAAAAATACAAAGCATACAGTACCTCTAGCCAAAGTTCAAGACAAATGATACATCAAGTCCTAAAATTGTGTTTCACAGCTTCAGCTGTGCTCAGACTGTGAAATACCTGAGCACTGCTGCAATAGGAAAATATAAGCCATAGATATTGTCACTGACACAAGATACTGCACGCAGTATGTCAGAAAACAAACTCGTAACCACTTGTCAACAAGTTGGGTTTGCTTCTATTTTTATTATTAGAAAGTAAAAACAAATTCTGCAGTAAATTAAATCAATTGGGCTGTGGGCGACCAGAGATCAGCCCAGAATATGATGCAGGATGTTCTAATGTTACTAATATTCCAACCAATAATATTCCTACCAAAACCTGAAACCAAAATTTTGTACTCAGACACCTCAAGTGAAAGTGTAATTAATCTTCATAACAAGAATTCATGTCCTGTTATAAAGTGACAGAATTGGAAAGCATCTGGGATTCTGAAGCAAACGTATGACTGGATGCTGAGCAAAGCAGAAAATTAAAATGTTGAAATGTAAATTGTCATTACTTTTCAGGGGTAAGATTTCAGAAAGATTAAATGAGTAGTCTATATCTATTTTCTGGCCATTGTCTTGGCCTGTTTGTACATTTCTGATGAAAACATTATATTGGGTTTTATTGTCATTTATATTGGTTTTTTAATTGCCATGCATGAGGCTCTTATGACCTAAATAGGACCACTTACTATTGCAGGGCAAAAATAAACCTACCTAAATCTGTAGTGAGTCCTACTAATATCAGACAACTAGACATAGGATAAAATCCTGATTTCCCAAATCTAAAGCTCCTTCAACATCAAGTAAACCCAGCTCTCTCAACAGAGATCTGAACAGAAGCTTGGGTACCAATCTCCATCCACTGAAGTTTCAGACCATCATGAAAATATTTTCTATCCAGAATGCAGATTTTTCCAGCGACAACAAGATTTCACCAGAAGAGACTGCCCATTTCCTTTACCTGCATCAGCAGCTGTGATCAGTAGTACGTACTGCTCCTTTGTCTCCCGGTCCAGGCTCTGCACCAAGCGCAGCTCTCCGCTGGCTGAGAGAGTAAAGGCCCCTTCTTCATTTCCAGCTACCAGCACGTAAGTAAGCTTGCTGTTTAGACCTTGATCATCATCCCTTGCTACAACCTACAAAAGCAATGCAAACACTTGGGAAGAAATATCAAGAACTGATGAGTGCAAGGTCTGTAAAATTTTATTGGGATAGAGGAAATATTCTCTATGACAATAATCCAAATTAATGTATTGAATTAATCCAAATGCTTTAAGGTCTAGTATAAATTAGCTATAATTGTAAAAATGAATTAACACAATGGTGATGGACTTAAAAGCATAGTATGAAAATATTAAATAATTGATTACTTATTTTTCTCAAGCATAAATACAGTAAAGACTGCATTTGGGCTCAGTGAAAACCACGGATGATCTGGTATAGGCTGAGCTCCATATCAAAGCAATCATTGCATGTCCTGCCAGCTGAATCCATTTAGTGCTCTTTCAGTGTCTGGCACAGAGCCTCATCCCATGTAGGCAATAATCAGACTGAGAGATCTGTTGCATGGAAGCTGAGATTGAGATGAGAGATAGAGCAAACTCTTAAAAGTCCCAGTCTGGGCACCAAGATAAATTGGAAAGACACAAACAAAACTACAAAGCATAATATAAACTTTTGGCAAAAAAAGGAAAAAAAAAAACAAACAAAAAACAAAACACCCAAACAAACAAAAAGGAAAGCAAGTCAACAACCACTGCATCCTAGACTACAGCCAAGAGGCAACTTCTCAGTTGACTTGCTCCTTTTTAATTTTGGAGGAAAGACACTATACATTAATACCATATATTAAGGCATGCTAATAATGGTAGGAGATAAATATTTATTTGCTGAGTGTACTCACCTGAAGAATAACTTTCGGGAGCGTCTCTAAATTCTCAGGGACATTCACAGAGTAGGGAGAAAGTTCAAATGTGGGAATATAATCATTTACATCCTTCAGAATAATACTGACTGTCGTTGTATCGGTCCTTGGGCTGCTCCCGCGGTCAGCTGACTGAACAGTCAATGTATAGAAGGGCTTTTTCTCTCTGTCCAAAGGCTTGGCAACTGTTATCACCCCTGTTACAGAATCAATCCGAAACTCATTATTGGCATCTCCGCTCACGATGGCATAGCGGACCTGGCCATTTGTACCTTCATCTCCATCTGTAGCAAACACCTGGATTAAATCAGTCCCTGTCAGAGTATTTTCCCCCACCTCTACTTTATAAAGCTTTTGGGCAAAAAGCGGGTTATTGTCATTAATGTCCAGGACTATAACCACCACATCTGTAGATGAAGAAAGGGATGGCTGGCCCTTGTCTGTGGCTATCACAGTCAAGGTGTAGTTGGACACAGCTTCTCTGTCAAGCTCCCCGGTAAGCCTCACTTCGCCATCAATAGTGCCAATGCTGAATTTGTTTCCCAGAGGCCGGAGCAGACTGTATTCAATGTAGCTGTTTGGACCGCTGTCAGGATCGGTTGCTTGCGCTTTGAACACAACCGTATCTATTGGCGTGTTTTCAGGGACGTAGGTCAGCTTTGGGGAGATAAAGCTTGGAGGGCTGTCGTTCACATCCAGCAGAATAATTGAAACTTGGGCTGTGCTCGTGTACCTGGAGGCTGGAAGAAGGGCCATGTCGTGGACTTGCACGACGAGGCTGTAGAAAGACTGGCTTTCCCGGTCCAAAGGCTGCCTGATGCTCAGCACCCCACTGTTGTCGATGCCAAACTGCCCCGCGCTGTCCCCAGATGCGATGCTGAAGGACAGCTGTGAGTTGGAACCTGGTAGGGAGGGGAGAATGAAGGTAGAGAACATGACTTCAGCCCACTTGACCTAGATATAAATGTTTCTGGCCTCATTTCCTATGGAAATGAGGACTGTATGATCATGCTGCCTGTTCACCATTTTTGAATCCATCAGCTAATTTCAGCCAAGTTTCACAGTGGAGCAGAAGCCTCTGAAATAATTATTTTTCCGACAAGAGTTGAAGGGAGAGAGAAGGAAGGAAGTTAATTGGAGCAGCCGCCAAGGGAGCAGCCAGCAGAGTTTATCTCTGCATTTCATTCAGCAGGAGCTGCATAGTGGCAACATGCATAAAGGTTCTGAAGGGTTTTCCTTCAGAAACCAAGACTCAATAGTTCTGCTGCACACTGAATAGCTGTTTTCCTCCATTTTCCCCAGTTCAGCTAAGCAACATTACTATTAATGTAATTATTTCATGACTTCTTCTATCCAATTAAAAAAAAAACCACAACCAGAAACTCCCAAGTCTAGCTGGAGCAAGCCAAGAGTGAATACTAGGGAGAGGTATCCTTCCCATATACGGCATGGTATTCCAAAATATCAGATGAACATCCCTCATCTTATGATCAAAACATAACTAGCAATTATGGTCAAGGGAGAGATTTATAATTCTGGTAAAGGAAATGCATTCTGAATCTTGACAAGGCTGTGGAATGACCTTAAATATGCCACACAGGAAACAAATGCATGTGACTGCTTCAACCTGAGAGCTCACTCTGAACAACTAATTTTTGGGAACACCTAATTGAAATGAGTCTTCTCCCATATATATGTGTGTGGGGATGTGTGTGTATCTTACCCATATTTTAATTAATTTTCAAAATTGTGTTTTCTTATTTTGGGTCATAAAGACTGTGATTTAGGATTAGTAGATCAGCAGACTGATCGCTACTAATTTACCCCTCAAACTTGCTTTTTCATGCAAAGAAACAAAACTGTCTGCCTAAGTAGCTGATTACTTTGCTATGCGTTTTGTCATTTTTATTCAGAAGCTCTTTTCCCTCCGACTGAATTTCTCTGATAATAAAATTATTTCTGCATTAGATTTATTAAACTCTGCTGTTGATTATGCTCAGACTTAGGAACTTTAGTCTTGTCTTTCTCCCAGCAGCTACTCTAATTGGCATCTTTCCCTCTCTCTTATTCTCTTGTAGGAACTTAATTGTACAATAAATAGAACCAAACATGAAAGACAAAATATTTTAATGCAATTAAATAAAGTAATACATTTATATGCCAAATATTCGTGTTTCTACATTTCTTTTTAAGTGAAGCATTGTGAAAGTTTAATGCAAGTCTATTTTTTGTTCAGCTGTATTTTCAAATGACTAATTATATGAAAGAAAGTCTTCTGATTTCAGTAAAGTACTTTCTGGCAAATCAATATTTTTGTCAATTGACTTTGGAGATGGGCAGGAATTAGATTTTACAGAAGAAGATTACTTTAAAAATATTTCCCCCCTCCAGTGTCTTCTATGGTGGTGTTTGTTCTATAAAACTTACTGCTTCTTTTTTACCTCACCTCCACATACCTTTTTATTATTCCTTATCCTGTATTCTCATAGGTTTCGATGCTGCTAATGCTTATATAGATTAAATTGTGAAGCAGAAGAAGAGTTGCCCAAATATCAGTGGAACCAGGACTGCCACTTAATGAACTATTCTTTTTAAAACACAGCATGATAAGATGGCATTGTGCCCACATTCACTCCCCCCTCCCCAGGTTTGGAGCTGGAGTTTTCTTAAGGAAAATGTAGGGGCATCCTTTTTGTTGAGGTTTGTATTTAGTTAATCTGAGAGTTAATCTGATGATACTTTGAGTGAGAGCTCAGACATGGGACCACCAACTTCATGATGATGATTTTTTAAGCATCTTGGTTCTATTTTTATTTACTTAAAAAACAAACAAACAAACAAACAAAAAACAACTGACTACCCACCCACCCCACCCGTTTCCCTTCTGTAAATACCTGTAGAGCCTATCCCAGAAATCCTACTAGTTTTTGCCTGGAGGAATATCTTGCTATACTTTTTAACAAATAGACAAGTGTGTGCTTTGCCCCAAGATTTTTTTACTGCTAATTTGATGTGAAAAAAATTACAATCCAAAACATAAAATTAATGTCTTTAAGGCTCTGTAAATAACCAAGAGCTGTAGCTGATATTTACTGTGCATCTTTATATGAAACAGTCCAAGCTGAGATAAACAGGTACTGTTTCCCAAAGGGTGTGTTGAACAACAAAATAAAAATGGGAGCAGTTTAACTATCATGATGTTTTTGTCTTTTATCAGTGTTTATCCTAAACCAACAGGCATACCTCATTATAAAACAATGTCTTTCCAGATCTCCTTCAAACTATGGGATCATATAAGATAAATAATCAACAAAATTATATTAGTGTGCATTGAGAGCATTATCTGTGAGCCACATGCAGAGGAGTATAGTACTAGCTATTTTTGTACTCTATATAAATATAACACAACACAGGATAACAAGTTTGGTCTTGAAACAGAAACACCAATAGATCATAACATTTGCTGAGGTTACAGTCCTATGGGGGAACTCAACCTGGCATGCTCTTGGAATGAAATTTCTGCCCTATTAATTTTAAATCCAGCCTGTTAGAAAAGTAAGCGTGCCAGAAAATATAAAAGGCAAGATATCTGACTTTTCATTGCATTGTTCCTCAAATACTCATTTGCTTTCTTGATAATTGAGTGCATGATGAATGTAAAACGATACGTCAATGCTATGATATAGTTCACGTCCACTGCACGCAGATGGAAATTAATATATGAGGTGCAAGAGAAAAGGAAAATAGACCTATAATGGTTAAGTGAAATGAGCTTCCAAAAAGATTTGAAATCAAGCATTGTACTCCTAACAGGAAAATGAGAAATAAAAGAGAAGATAGATTAGACCCAACCCATTTTTCTACAGGTCTGAAGGAACAATCCCCTCCCTGGATACTCATGAGGCAAGGACAAGTTCCTCCTTCAATTTATAGTTAGTTTACATAAAATAAAAGTTTCAACAAGGGTGGTGAAAAAAAGATCCATCCAAGAATAGCCAATGTCACCAAGTTATAATTTCTGACTTGTTGGCTTATTTTCTGGAATCTCTTCTTGCTCGTTTTCTCAGTTTGATTTCAAAAACAGCTGCACCATTTTTACCACGGAAAGTTCTATCCATCAGCATAAAATTTATGTTCCCACAAAAATGTTTGAGTTCAACAACTAAACATTTCAGGAGGAAGAACTGCTTTACTGAATAATCTTGATCAGCTCAGTCTTTTTTAGGCGCACAGACTGGGATTCCTTGAAGCATATATGTGCACTGCGCTTGAAGCCCACATTTCAGTGTAAGACATTTCTATGGGCTTTGCTGATCCAGTGTCAAGTTGAGATGAGACAAGATTGTTTAACATGTCACAAAAATAACCTTCACCTGTAAAGTCACTGTGAGGGTTATGAATAATTTTGTATTAAGTCACACTGACTAATGCCTGTGGACACTTAAGAAAATGCAGTACGCTATGGAATGATTTTTATGTATTTTATGGCCATGTTCTATAATTAATTCGTTCTTGGACATAAAATGTATGGCAAAATGACTAAGCAGGCTATAAAGATTCTATCTTTTACACTCCAATACATTAACACCTTCTAGATGCCATAAATAATCCCAATATTAAAGCTTATTTTAATGGGAAATTTTCCCATGATATCATTTAATCAGTTTTTTATCCTCCACTATCAATACCCTGTAAATGACAATTTTTTTCACAATAACACTTAAAAGTTAGAGTACATATAAGACGAGAGCAGATGATGTCTCTCATTGCCAGAACCTCATTTAGAATATATAATAATAATATATAAAAAAACAATCTGAAAGAACATTTAGGTCTAATTTAAATGTGCAACATAAGCACCAGGGGCGGAAATCATGGTGTTCAACAGCTGTAACATGCTCTAGGTAAAATATGGCTCTGCAACTCATTTCCACAGCAGCAGTTAAAAAGCAGTATTTGACTGCATTTTTAATTTATCACAAATAAAAATAAGGAAGAAACCACCTGCTTAAACCTAATGTGAAATATGAGAAAAATTACTTCTATTTACACAGCATGCAGTGAATTTAAGCATACGATGGTATCCTAAGGAGAGCCCTAATTTGCCGTTTCTATTACATCTTCTAATATGTTGCTAAGGTGAAATACATATTTATCATCAGAGATACAGGACATGGGGAAACACCTACCATCATCCATATCAGTGACGCTGAAGTTGAGAATAGCAGATCCTGGAGACAGATTCTCCATCAAAGATGTGCTGTATGAGGTCGTGCTGAACACTGGTGGGTTGTCGTTGATATCCAGTATATTGAAGTACACTCTGATGGTAGTGAACTGGCCTCCCCCATCTTCCGCCCGGATGGTAAGAATGTAATACTGCTGTACTTCATAGTCCAGTGAGCGAGTCAGGTTGAAGACTCCGGTAACGGGGTTCAGGAAGAAGATACCCTCTTCATCATCTTCACTTACGGTGTACGTGATTTCCCCGTTGATACCGGAGTCGTCATCAGTGGCTAGAATGGCTGCCACTAAAGAACCTGCACAGCACAACAGGAGCGCAAAATCAGTCACTTGCAAAAGGCAGATCACTGGTATGGTCAGAGCCAGCTCACCATCAGGCAGCTCTGTAGAATAAGGGGTATCCTCCGGTAGAAATTCAAGCCTTAATATCGCATGACTAACTACTATGAAAGGTTTTTCAAAGCTGAAAGGAATAGTATTCAGTATGATGTTTACTTTAAAGGGCTACTAAAAAACCCCAAGAAATGGCCAGGAATATATGGTTTTATCTTTAAACAGGAAGATGTCCAGATTAGGTATCAGCTGAGGCAAAAATACCTTTCCTCCTTATAGGTATTTTCTTTCTACGTCTCAAAGGACCCTCTCCACCCCCAGACAAATATGAGTTCCGAAACCTAGATATTTCTTTCTAAATGCAGAAACCTAAATGTCAGTACATACCAAATATCCCAGCTCTGCTTTTTGAAAAAGTGCCTTCACAGGGTAACTGCGGTTAGAAAACTGGAAACCTTATAGGGGTCTGTTCTTCTGAAACTCAACTCCTTGTGAATTTGTGCCATTGTTTTCATTTCTGCATAGCTGTGTTTGCATGACTGACCTATCTTATTAAAGTTTGGAAATTAAGTGTCACTTTTTAGTATTTGGAACACTAATTATAATTAGGATCAGCTCATTTCCAAGAAAATAAATCCTTTAATTTCTTTTCCGTGGAACCAGATGAATTACATGCATTGCAGCAGAGTTAACTATTTTCGAGCAATGTGACAATGAAAACTGCTTATCATCAGAATGAAGAATAGTGCTACAACTTCCTTTAATTATAGAATCATAGAATGATTTAGGTTGGAAGGGACCTTAAAGATCATCTAGTCCCAACCCCCCTGCCATGGGCAGGGACACCTTCCCCCAGCCCAGGTTGCTCCAAGCCCCGTCCAACCCGGCCTGGAACACTGCCAGGGAGGGGGCAGCCACAGCTGCTCTGGGCAACCTGTGCCAGTGTCTCACCACCCTCCAGCTGAACAGGCTGGTATCTTTTACATCCATTTGATTACCTCACACTCTGACATTTCTGATTGCATGTTAACTGGTGAAGAGGGCTGTCCCAAAGCCGGATAGATATATCAGCCCTCCCATGAGCCTGCAGCATGGCGGGGTCAGGGAAGCTCAGTAGAGAACCTCGCTGAGGCCCAGAGAAGCTAAATTCCCAAACCCAGCTGCCAGACTGCAAGGAGAATGGGAATTATTCTCTGGGATAGAGTGAGGAGCTCCAAAGGGGAAACCTCGCAGCACTTCCCCTCCGGATGAGACTGCCAGCTGCTCCAGGACCACTGGAGAATGAAACAGGAGAAGCTGCAGTACTTCAAGTACAAAATCAGCCTGTTCCTTCCTTCAGCATCCATCACTGCTCAGCCGAGTGTAAGGCACAAATGTATACTCCACCAATGAGTAAAGAGAGAAGCCTCATCTTAATGTGGAGGGAAGTATGCTCACCCACCATTTCCTGGTTTGTTCCTGCTAAAACAGACTGCGCCTCAAGACTCTGAGTAACAAGAGAGAAAAGCATAGCTGGGGACCAGCAACCAAACCACCCTGTCATATACAGATGTCTCAGTTACTTCCAGATCAGATTCCTGAGGTGCAGCTGATTGCACTGTAATCCCTTAAGGCAAAACACCACTGAATTTTGGGACTGTGTGGGACAGAGTGCAAAAGTTGGAGGCATGGGTATAATCTTGGTTGTCCCTGTCTGAGCCTCACACACTTACAAGTCAAAGCCCTAATAAAAGCTTGAAAGCTATCACCATGTCATTTGCATCTCCATTGTTTATTCATGTCTTAGAACAAGCTTCTAAGATGCTTCAGTTACTAATACTACTACTACCAGCTGATACTGTTTTTATAAAATACTGGAAACTTTCTATTGTACTATTAATTTCTCATCTGCAGACATATAATATAGCACAGTTTTTGAATGCTTTGGTCGAAATATTTTCTAGCTTATGACCTAACTTTTAAACATCAAAACACTCTTGCATATGAAACTAGCTTTGAAAGGAGAAAACAACAATTTAAGACATTGGCAATCATATTTAGGAACCAGAAATAATTATCAAAAGGTTAGATTTTCTAAAAAAACCTTGTCAAAAACAGAAGTCAAAGATAAGATCAAGGAAATATGATGTTAGTAACTAAGTGCATGCATGTAAGGAATATTATTAAGGAATCGGTGTATTACTGGCTGCTCAATGATCACCCATTTTGTGATCCTCCACATGATGAATTAAGTACTGTAAGTCATATTCACTGAAGACAGCTCAGTAAATCAGTACTAGCATCACCATTACACCTTCATGATAGGTTATACAGTTTGTATCCTGTAAATTTTTGTTCCACCTCCTTTTCCATTTGTTATTTTTTAAGTAGTAACTCTCAGAGGCTTCCATTGGGATACAGGCATCATTCCTATTCCACATTTATTTGAGTGGCAATCATGTCACCATTTCCCATTGAAAATAAATTTGACCTCACTAGTGGTACATATTTCCTAGCAAGCAGACTTTCGGCATGATGTGATACCTTCCATTTCTCCACCCTATCCGATAGACACCTTCAGCCCTAGCCAAGACAGACAGGTCTGCTTCCCCCTCCCCTTCAAATCCCTATGGATCAAGAAAAAGAAAAAATTCAGTCAATTTTAGGGCCATTTCCCATTTACCTGGAGTGGCATCTTCTGGGATGTCGAAGGAATACACTGGCTTGGAGAATTTGGGGATATGGTCATTAACATCACTAACAGTGATGTTTATTCTCATGTCTGAGGACTGCAAGCCGTCATCAGCACGAACCAGCAAGGAGTACTTGGAGCGGCGCTCCCGGTCCAGGCGCTTGGTGGCTATCAGGTCTCCTGACTCGGGGTCAATGTGGAAGCTATCATCCGCACCACTAATAATAGTGTATGTGACGAGGGCATTGGCTCCCTAAGTAAAACCAGAAGTGGTCAAATCAAGTTATTTGCCAGGAAAACCACATCATAATTTTCAGTAAGACAAGAATCGTTACAGTAACTGCACTTGGCAAATATTTTTCAGAAGTTTCCTTTAATAAACAGCCTTCCTGCCCAATCCTGGCTTCAGTCCCCCAGTAAAGATGCATACGCACACATTTTATGAGACGTGAAATGACAAGATTACCCAGAGTTTTGATCCAATTTTCATAAAAGGATTGCATCCAGTCAATACCATAAAGCTCTGATACCTTTTTTAATTTCAAGACAGTATCACTGAGCAGTGTAACGTCTTTCCTCTTAACAGGGATCACTGTTTATTATTCTTGTTTTACGTTTAAAGGTTAAATTAAATCCCTGACAGTGAGATCAGCTCTGCCTTCCTCACTCTCTGCAGGTGGGATGGAGGGAAGAGGAGAGGGAGGGCGGCAAGGAAGGAGGAGCAGGGGTGGCCACCTGGCAGCTCCACCAGCCAGCACACAGGGCAAGAGCTGCAGCCCCCGCTCAGGAGAAACTCATGGGAGCTGTACTGCAGCAGCCCCTTAAAGGCCAGTTTCTGCATGGAAATACATTTACTGCTGTAAATAAACAACCCCAAAGTGACAAATCATGTCTCATTAAAATCACAGTTCTGATCTCTTGGGTTGTGCTGGAAGGCAAAAGCATTTTCTTTTGGGTCAAACAAAGTATCTCATTCATCTTTGGAAATAAAAATGATTCATATGGACTTTGAGCATTTTGGTTAAAAGGAAAATTAAGGAAAAGCAGTGTTACATAGAAAAATGATCACCTTTTATTTTCCCCCACTAAAGGTTGAAATTAAAGCTTAGGAAAAATATATGGAAAATTCCATTTAAAAATATTGATACAGTATGTTTTGCCTCAGCTCTACCCTGTCACACACCCTGAGAAGAGCCACCTGAATCCAGTCTGTATCACTGATTATTGACAAGAAAACTGATCTGCCATATAGGTCTCTAGCTCTAAGGTTTCCTAGAAAAAGGGATGCTACCTGAGCTCTGTTTTCATCCACCTCCTGGGAATGGATTGTGCAGCGTGATGCTGCAGCCAGTGGGTGGCCCAGGAGCTACAAGTGGCTGGCTATACGGTGCAGCACCAGCTCGGCTGATATTTCCCCCAAAAGCCAGTGCTCAGCTATAAATTTTGCTTCTTAGTGACTGCCATTGTTCTTTAAGGGAAAACAGAGAGACCTAAGATCCTGTGGTCATGTCCTTCTTTTCCCAAGACAGGCTTAAGAGCACTGAAGGTTTGGTAGCCTCCAACATCAGACACAAGTATCTATAACCTGTGTGCTGACCACACCTGGCAATGCATTCTGGTGGGCAAGTAGATATTTACCATGCCCTTCTCTGGTGCCAGGCCAGAGTTCAGCTTTCATAGAATCATAGAATGCTTTGGGTTGAAATAGACTTGAAAGACCATCTAGTTCCAACCCCCCTGCCATGGGCAGGGACACCTTCCCCCAGCCCAGGTTGCTCAAAGCCCCGTCCAACCCGGCCTGGAACACTGCCAGGGAGGGGGCAGCCACAGCTGCTCTGGGAAACCTCTGCCAGTGTCTCACCACACTCACAGGGAAGAACTTCTTCCTTATACCTAATCTGAATTTACCCTCTGTCAGTTTTAAACTGTTACCCCTTGTCCTTTCACTACAGCCCCTGATAAGGAGTCTCCCTAGCTCTCCTGTAGCCCCCTTTAAGTACTAGAAGGCAGCTTGCACAGCTGAAACCTGCCACTGGCAAACGAGTGGCATTTCTGTGGTGAACAACAGATTAAAGAGATGAGGGAGAAAGAAATTCTATAGCTGTTTCAAACACTCTTGCCTAAAAAAGCAGATTATCAGAGATAAGCACCCGCTCGTGTATGCGAGATGAGAGACAAGCATGACCTTATGAGAGCACCTCGTGCCAAACATTTTCTCTGGAACGTTATTTCAAAGAGTCAGACTGAACTAACCGATAACATGAAATTTAGTAAGAAAACAAGCCTGTACAGGTGCCCAGCCCTGAAGAGCTGCATGCAGGGCTTCAGTGTACACAGCATCTGTGTGCTCAGGTGTACTTGGCAGACATCACACGCCTTCCTCCAATTGTGTGGCTTAGCAAAAACATCTGATGAGAATTTAAGATTTCAGAGGTGGCCTCATTCTTTAGTGCTTGTTTGGCTAGCCAGTGTCCTCCTAATAAAGTGCAGCTAAAACTGCATCCACGTGTGACACTGCTTTAATCAAAGGAGTAACTTTACACAAGTTAGGTGAGAAGCAAAACAAAATACAGATAGAAAAACCTATCAAAAAGCTGCATGGAAATTTCCCACTGACTTTTAAAAGTTGCAAAATGCTAGAAGCTGTTGTAATTTTTAAAGCCTTTGGTACACCACAGCACCTAGAAAATGTCTTTACATCTTTTCTCAGATCTCTACAATATCCTTATTAAAACAGACAAGGGTTTCAAATTTGCAGCTGTCATACTACCATTTAAAAATAGTGTAAGAGGGGTTCTTGTACACCGCAGCCATGACTTTTAAGAGTTCTTTTACTCTTCTGAAGTTAAAACTTCTGATTCTGGAAGCATCTCTGCATGTAGGAAAGACAGCATGCTGTTTTACTAAGCTGCATATATAGGTTGCACATTGAAAGAAAGAAGCCAGAAAATTATAATGTCACAGGAAGGAATATTATATGAAAAACCAAGGAATATTCACTGTGCCCTCAATTTCAAAGTGGGGGGTGGGTGCAAGGGGAAAGAAAAAAAAAAAAAAAAAAGCATCTCAGCCCTAAACTGCACATTGCCAGAACACCTTAGAGTCTTTGTAAGGGCTTGAGTTACAAATGTTCTGGTAGGGAAACCGAAATAATCCCTTTTTATAAAAAGATTGATTTCTGTTTAAGGCAACAAATCAGTTCCCACTGGATTCAGTGCTTCAGAATGGATAACATATTAGATGCAGTTTAAGAATGAACAAAAAGAGGCTGGAGCATAATATATTGCTATAATCTTAGATATCTGCCATATCACAGCAGAGACTGGTAGTTCAATATTTACTTCTTCCTAATCTGAAGACAAATGGTTAAGAGTTTTTGTTACAGATATGGACCTTTCCAAAATCTTAATTTTTGTCTGTATGTCAGGCTGCTACCAGAAAATAAAAGGAAGAACAAAAAGTTCGTCATCACATTTGTACCATTCTTGGGGGTGTTCCAGTGGTTCCCTCTGTAGCAGTAAGATTAAATACATCAATTAACAATCACAGGACAACTAACCACGCTAACATAAAAAAGGCCAGCAATACAATTCTCTTGAGGAGGTTGAATTACCATATTATTCGAATGAAAGAATTGCTCATTGTTGTCAAGTGTAACTCTATATTTTAATGACAACATATACATGCTCATATTCACTTTTTAGGCCTTTTCCCCAGTGGAAAGTATCAGTTCACGTGAATGAAACAATATGATTAACATTCTCATAACTTGCTTTCCAAGAGAAATGAATACATCAAATTATATGTGGATATATTTGCCTGACGCATACAAAAAGATTGCAGTATCCCTCACTAGGCTGACTAGTCAACCCTTTAACATCAGTTGCTCACAGGCTTTTGCTAATTTCTTAATAGTTTCTTGGTTACAGCATCCTCACAGTCATGAATCTAAACGGGCATAACTACTAGCAAACAGGTTCATGTACAGAGCACATATTTCAGCATTATTTCTTTCCCCTGTTTTTGGTGAAATAAAACCTGCTTTAGGAAAGGATAATATTGATATTAAGTAGTTCTCGTCAAAGCTCAAGCAGGCATTATCAAAAGTTTTCTTGTTCTCCAAGGCTTGCTTCACATTCATTTTATTGTACACTTTGCAATTGGGTTCAACCAGAACATCTCTGCTTCAAAGTTAGTTTAGATCTCAAGCTATAAACTGAATGTCAGTAAATCTTTATCACAAGCTGAGCAGTCCAGCACCTTCGCCATGTCATCGGGTATGGTATATGATGAGACTGATAACAACAAGACCATCTAAAACCAAATTGTGGGGCATTTTTTGCCATGAGTGGAACTGTTCATTAAGAGATGTTAGAAAAGCATTAACTCATTATATACAAACCCATGAGCAACCTTCAAGTAACGGAGTATTTGTCTTGCTTGTGTGTTTGCCTCTGTGTGACTCCATGATACTGAACACAGTTTTGTGAATGGGCCAAATGCAACTTAAAGCATGACCACAATGATTCTCAAGGCCAAGCTCTCACATAGGGAACAGGTAAAAACAAATATTTCCAGAACAGCATTTTTAGTACAGATATTCCAATACAAACCCATGCTCCTACCTCATCAGCATCCATGGCTGTCAGCTGCAATATTTTAGATCCATCTCCTATATTCTCTTCTACAGTCAGATCAAGCATATCTGTGGGGAATACTGGTGGGTTGTCGTTGATATCTTGAAGTGTTATTTCCACCTGTAAAAAGCAGGCATCAGAAAAAGTTATTGTGAGCACTGTGAGTTAGATGCTGACTGGACCTAAATGTTACAAATCACACAATACTGAAAGAAAGAAAAAAAAAAAAAAAAATCAGGTAAATTGTTCTTAATCACATGAATCAGAACACTCCCAAATCACACCAACAACAGGAAAAGCCCCTCCGGATATTAAAATTCCACATTGTTATAAAATACTCATAGGAAAGCCTCTAACATAAATAAAGTTAATTTGACTTGTTGATAGCAACTGATTTTAAATGGTCCTAGTCTAGTTTATATTGGAAAAGATCCACTGATAGACTGTCATTGTAATCCTCAAAGTCAGCCCCTGGAGGATAGCTGCCAAGTCCCGGGGCAGGAGATCATTCAACCATTAAATGCTGCCTGACATAAAGATGAGGTGGTGCAAAATTCTCTCTGAAATGTTTATATATTGGCAACTCTCCGTTCCGAGGGAGGAAAAAACATCCATGCACTGCATTTTTATTTTTAAAAATGTTTTTCTCTCCTCAAAGCTCTCCACTAACTGCAAACATAAACGTTACTTTAGAAGCACCCACTAGCATCTACTTTCCTTGCCTATGCACACCTAAACAAATATTCTTTTCACATGTAATATTTGTATGTTTTTCCAAGTAGTAATGATCACAGAGTCATAGAATGGTTTGAGTTGGAAGGGACCTTAAAGATCATCTAGTTTATACCCCCCTGCCATGGGCACCTTCCACTAGACCAGGTTGCTCAAAGCCCCATCCAACCCAGCACCTCGATAATTTCTGAATAGTCGTGTGTCATTTACATCTAGTTTTTCAAAAGCAAGATTTCTGCCATGCTGATGCTAATTCAGAAAGATGCAGAACTCCGTTTTCCCTTGTTGCCATGTACAGCATGAAATATTCAAAAAAAGAAAGAGAGGACACAGCTGTTTGCCATTTATCATGAAAAAAAAAAAGGCTTGTTTTGGACCCAAAATACTAAATGGCCGAACTCTGAAGACCCACTAATGAGAAAACTGAGCAGCTGAAGGAAGTCTGTCTTTATTGCTCAAGGAACAGAGAAAAGTAGATAGGGCTGTGCCACAGGAAGGGAGGCAAAGGTATGGATGACTTTAAGAAGATACCTAGATTGACAGATAAAATACTATTTACACTATAGCACCTGTCATGCCATTATCCACAAGGGATCTCCCTGCACTTAGTTGAAAATATACGGGTTAGGCTGCTCTGGATATAATCAACACAGACATTTCTGGTGATCTGAAGTCTACGTTTTCTACCATTTCAACTGCTATAATACTTTCTTTTTTCATTCTGCTTTCACACAGGCCACCAATTGTCAAGTCATTCTGACTTGATCACCAGGGTGATCTCAAAGAGAAGCACTTTAATGAGAGTCATGACTGCGCTCACAGAACAAATGAATTACCCAGGCTCACTCCCTGCATCTTTCCCCAATCTCTCAGTGGCTGTACCCTAGGGTCATCGGTCCTTTGTGGGCCTCCTGAGACCAGAACCTGAAGAATGTTCCATTCTTCTGTCCTCCCAAAGGCAACTGCTTCAGAAACCCTGACATTTCCACCAGTGCTAGACTTCATGATGGAATGGATTTGGTGTGTCATACTACTGTCCTTCATCAAAGGTCTCCGAAAATATAAATTGCTGTAGACATGTAAATATTCTATTATATTTGATTCTAACACATACGTGTCTTCCATCTCAGAGGATGCTTCTGATGCAGAGAAGGGTGCAAGGAGTTCAGCTGTTTCCCTGATAAGCATTTTACCTCCAACAGGATTTCTTCAGAGAGTGATCTAGACCATTGTGAACATTATGGCTATGTTAGTCTCTGGTCAGTATATACGCAACACAGGGAGACACCTTCCACCTGTGGGGTTCTAAACCAGCCTCAGTCACTTCAAGTAAGTTAGCTTTTTTCTTTTAATTATTTTTTTTCAGTTTGTGTTCAATATTTATGCCCACAGTAGGCTACTGTCAGTGTCAGCCTGTCAGAACTTTTACACAGCATTAAAGAGAAATTAAGTGTCTTAAAAAGCAGAGGAAATATTACATTAATATTGTAGATATATATGCTGAAAATGCAGACAAAATACTGGTCCTATAGGCCTTTTATAGAAGGCCATTATTTATATCATATTTAATTCCTTTGACTATTCACAAATGGTACATAAAACACTTCATTGCCTGAGACAGATTAACCCAGGAGGTTTTATCATCAAATTTAAATCCCCAACAACAGAAACACAAGCAGCGCTGACCAGGGCATCACAAGCAATGATCTGACAACTAACCAGACACAAACTTTCAGAGAATAAAACAGCCTATGTTGGTTTTCACGGTGAGTGCTACATCTGGGTGACAATTAATCACAGAAATGGGAGAGACTCAGTAGAAATGACAGTTGAAGGGTTTTGCCAGCTATCCCTGTCAAGCAGGCCCTACTTTCTGAACTGGCACAGCAAACTATGTATGCTCTTCTGCTCAAAGTATAGCATTTCCCCAGATATGGTTTCAAGGTAAAGCAGCTGCGCAGCTCAGCAATTTATTTATTCATACCATTTATGTCATGTGCAGCTAATGTTTCAGCTGCAGGCGACATTTCACCACCAGAACCCATTTTCATGATGAGAGATTGCGCTTTGTAAAAAATCATATGAAAAATATATGACAACTTCTGGGGTTTTGGGTTAGGAGCTGTGCATTGCCTACAGCTTGCATAATGTAAAATACTCAGAATTCAAGAATACAGATGGCTAAGTTTTGTGGGACAAAAATTAATTATAAAGTCAGATTCTGGACAACTGAAAAAAAGTAGAATAATAGAGGAAGTAATTTTATTCTGAAAAAACAGCTCACAAGTAAACAAAGACACTATATTTTATACCAAAGACATGTTTTAGATGATGGAAAAATAAGAAATTCTCAAATATGGAAGAGAAATTTTTGGAAAGAAACCACAGCATTTTTAAAGAGCATTAACACAATGATTTAGTATTTATCCACAGGTTTAAATAATGCATAATGCTTCATAATTCACTGTTGGCCAAGTCTAATGAGCTTCCCTGTGTAAAGCTACCTTTTTTACTTCTGCTATAACTTATTGCTTCAGCTTATACACAGTAGTGCAAACCTAAGGAATAAGATCCTGGGATGTGCCCATTTGCAGAAACTTCACTCAAGTAATACATGTCTGAGAAACACTTGGGAAAAACCTTCATATTTTTCCCAAAACAAAACAGTCTGTTAAGTTTTACACCAATGGCCTCATTTAAGGAAATAAATAAACTGAATGAGTTAATGTATACATTGAATGTTCAGTCTTCTATTCAGAAATTAATAAATTAATTTCAGAAGTTCTGACCCCAAGCAGCAGCTCACAGGAGAACCACAACCACAAGGTCTTTCATTGCCACAGGGCACTGGAAGATTTTTAGCATGTCTTATCACATCTTTACTGGTGAGGAAAAAAAGAAAATTCATAAAGCTTTAATCAAACATCTAAACTAAGCGTCTCTGCAACCAACTGCCTGTCTTTCTAATCCCACATTACATTCGCATAAAGATATCAGTGTGTGTCACTTAGACTCCTGAAATACACAGTTTGATTAATATTATATGCTACCAATTAATAATTATTCGCAATTCCTCCTCAGACTGAATGAAGACAAGACGAGATGGTCACGGCAGTATTACCAACCATCTGTACTGTGAGTATCATGTTCGGAAGTGTCTACAGAACATGTGCTGTGTTCTCAGCTTGCACCGATGGCAAAACACTCACCAGCAACAACAGTGAATACAAGAATAAATATCTAGGAAACTAAAGGCCTCAAACCCTAAAATATCACAGAAATCATGTAGGTTGGAAAAGACCTTGAAGATCATACAGTCCAACCATCAGCCCAACATTAACAGTTCCAAATTACACCAGATCCCTCAGTGTTATGTCGATCCGGCTCTTAAACCCCTCCAGGGATGGGGACACCATCACCTCCCTGGGCAGCCCATTCCAACGCCCAACAACCCCTTCTGGAAAGAAATGCTTCCTAATAGCCAGTCTAAACCTTCCCTGGTGCAACTTGAGGCCATTACCTCTTGTCCTGTCCCTTGTTACTTGGTTCAAGAGACTCATCCCCAGCTCTCTGCACCCTCCTTTCAGGGAGCTGTAGAGGGCGATGAGGTCTCCCCTCAGCCTCCTCTTCTCCAGACTAAACCCCCCCAGTTCCCTCAGCCGCTCCCCGTACGACCTGTGCTCCAGACCCTGCACCAGCTCCGTTGCCCTTCTCTGGACACGCTCGAGTCATTCAATGTCCTTTTTGTAGTGAGGGGCCCAAAACTGAACACAGGAATCGAGGGGCGGCCTCACCAGTGCCGAGTACAGGGGTCAGATCCCTTCCCTGTCCCTGCTGGCCACGCTATTGCTGACACAAGCCAGGATGCCATTGGCCTTCTTGGCCCCCTGGGCACACTGCTGGCTCCTGTTCATCGGGCTGTCAATCAACACCCCCAGGTCCCTCTCTGACTGGCAGCTCTCCAGCCACTCCTCCCCAAGCCTGTAGCGCTGCTGGGGTTGTTGTGGCCCAAGGGCAGCCCCCGGTATTTGGCCTGATTGAAACTCCTCCAGTTGGGCTCAGCCCATGGCTCCAGCCTGTCCAGGTCTCTCTGCAGAGCCTCCCTGCCCTCGAGCAGATCAACACTCCCACCCAACCTGGTGTCATCTGCAAACTGACTGAGGGTGCACTCGATCCCCTTGTCTAGATCATCCATAAAGATGTTAAACAGGAGTGGCCCCAACACCAAGCCCTGGGGGACACCACTCGTGACCAACCACCAACTGGATTTAACTCCGTGCACCACAACTCTTTGGGCCCAGCCATTCAGACAGATTTTTACCCAGTGAACCATATGCCCATCCAAGCCATGAGCAGGTAGTTTCTCCAGAATGCTGTGGGAAACAGTGTCAAAGGCACCATTTACACAAAGGTGTAAAGTCAAGGTGGACAACATCCCCAGCCTTTCCCCCATCCAGTAAGTAGGTCGCCCTGTTGTAGGAGGAGATCAGGTTTGTCAGGCAGGACCTGCCTTTCACAAACCCATGCTGACTGGGCCTGAGCATCTGGTTGTCCCTCATGTGTTGTGTGATGGCACTCAGGATGAGCTGCTCCATCAACTGCCCGGGCACCGAAGTCAAGCTGACAGGCCTGTAATTTCCCGCATCATCCTTCCAACCCTTCTTACATTTGGAACCTCCAGGTCAGCCAGGACTGCTGGTAAATGATGGAAAGCGGCTTGGCGAGCACCCCAGCCAGCTCCTCCAGCACCCACAGGTGTATCCCATCCGGTCCCAGAGACTGGTGTGTGTCTGTGTGATGCAGCAGGTCACTGACTGTCTCCTGGATTGCGGGGGTTGTTCTCCCAGTCTCTGTCTTCTGGCCAAGGAGCTGGATTCCCTCAGTACAACTAGTCTTGCTATTAAAGGCTGAGGAAAAGGCATTAAGCACCTCATCCTTTTCCTCATCACTCACTGCCATGTTTCCTCCTGCATCTGCCACAGGAAGAAAAAAGGGAGCTTAAGGGATTTGTGCAAACCTCGGTTCCTGGAACAAGAAGGAACCATTAGGTGATGCTTGTATGACTGTAGGAAGCAATGTGCCCAGGCTACATGGAAAGAGATAACTACTACCCCCATCTCCAAATCTGTTTAACATGGGCAATATTCTTGCCTGACCTCAAACCCATCAGTCAGAGTGACTCTGGAAAGCAAGCCAGGGACACAAACCAGTCACGTGAGAGCTTTCCTTACTCTGCCTGAACTACTGCACTAGGGCCAGTCTCTGACCAAACACTTTCACAACTTTCCATCTGACAAATCCTCAGTTCCCATGTATATCAATAGGACATTTATTATAGGACTTAGAACTTCTTACTGTCTCTCAGAGGACTCAAACATAAAAAAAATACAGCAGCAGCACATGTAGTGAAGCACGTTTGCTCACACATTTGTACCTTTTAACCCTTCAATCTGCTCTCTTTGGTGTCCAGGCACTTATGTGGGCTTTGCTCCTCTGAACAGCCTTGAATTTCTGCAGAAGCCATGGGAACTTAAATAGTCAAAGAGATTTCTAAATTTGCTAAGACTGTGATGGAAAAATGATTAATAGATTCAAAATATCGCCTTGCTTTATTTGTTCAAGAGGAAATTAAAAAATCAGAAAGCTTTGTTCTATTCACATGCATGTGTGTGTAAATCTCCACAAAATTACTTTTGTACAAATTCTAGTATAATGCTTTTCCCTCACACATTTAATGTGTCCAGAAAAAAGACTAAAAATTAATGCTTTCCCTCGCAGTTTATTCTGCAGAAAAATGTGTTGCTTATTTACTATGCCTTATAAAATAAACACAAAATTCTACATATCAATTTCTATGCAAACTATCTTTGGGTGGGTTTATTTATTCTGTTTGGTGGCATGTTTGTTTTCTGTTTGATTCAACCTATATTAAACTAAAATGCAAAAATACAGACATGCAACTAATCACAGAGATTAGCAAAAGTAGCGAGTCAAACAATACCACAAATTTCCTCATGTCTGAATCAAGTTTCTCATTCTGCAGTCTTAATAACATTCCCACAATAATGCCAAGCCCCTGCCACTATTACAGATGGTCAACCCATCCTCATCTACGACAATTTGATTGCTGCAGCCTGCTGTTGTGGACATTTTCAAAGCAGAGGGAGTATTAATTACCTTGATCTTGTTAAGATGCTTATTTGCTGTTCAAATTGGTCTCTTGTGGTTTTTCTCCAAAACCAAATTCAGAACAGATTTAGGCAAGGCAGCACTCATCTCAAACAGTTTTGCCTCAATTTACTGTAAATGTATATGTAAGGAAATAAGAGTTCTTTTCCCTATTCAGACAATTCTCAAGTCTTAGCAGATATAAAGAATCATACCAGGACCTCACCTCATAAAGAATACAGTGTATCTTTAAGCATTTAGGGCATGAACCTGAACACAGGAAGTCACTGGGAAATTCACTGTTGTTTCAAAATGTTGACTTGACTTTGAAGAAAGTAGAAAATACCCTCTTTGAATTAACTGATGGCATTTATGAGGCGTCTATGTGAAACAGTCTCTTTACAAAGAGTGATCCTGCAGTGTAAAGTCTTCAATAGGTTTATACTTTGTACATGGTTCTGAAAACAATTTAGTCTGGAGGGACAAAGAGAAATTCAATTATGATGGAAATCAAGAAAAAAAAAAGGTTTTTTTGTTAAACAAAATTAATAAGAGTTTGCATTGGAATAATCTATTCTTATGCTTATTAAAAATTGTTGAATTAAGAAAGAGTTGCTGAAAGATGAAGTTTAATTTCTTACAGCAAAAGAACCAATCCACTTCAAAAATACTAGTACCCAGGACAATCATTACTGTACAGGCTAGACAAATTCCATCTCAACATAAAAATCTTAACATGAGTTTTATACTGGAACAAGAAATTATTTTAGTGACCAAACTAACTGGGTTTATGAGCTACAAAGGTATGTAAAATAAAACATTGCATTGGAAGGCCATGTGCCAAAATCTATCCGATCATAACACCTTCTATAAACCAATGGGCTCATTTGGCCAAAACCTATCCCTCTGTTTTATTACACTTATTAACATTTATTTTTCTTTTATTTCAAGGTGAGCAGGGTTTATAGACAAAATACTTTTCTAAAGTTCTCCCATCTATCGAGTGAAAATGAGAGGAAAAAAAGATGCCACAGGAAACCTGAATGAGCTCATGTGGCAGCAGCAAGTTTCACTGGGAGTCTCAGTGAAATGCATGCAGTAATTCTTGCTTGCAGGCACCCTATCTATGTTACACACGCTCCATCAGAGATCTATAGATAGAACACAGTCTAAGAAGAAAGGAACTGCCAGATGTCTCACATGTTTGATACTTCTACAAACACTACAGCTATTTGATTAAAGATCAAACAGAATGGAAAGGCAGCAGCTTTTATTTCAATTTATACATTGTTGAGTCATTCTTCTTCCCCTTGCTCGCTGCCATGATGTTTACTGCCTCTCTCAAGAGATACTACTATCTAATAATCTACAGGCAGCACTGGCACACATCATCCTGAAGACTTTTGTTTGTGCTTAAGCCATTATACAGTCCTTCACATTAAAAAAAATTAAGTTTATTTCTCTTTGCTGGAGACCATGGCAGTGCATTATCAGTTTTAACAGAATAAAAGTGAAAGGATTCTATTATCCATACCTAGGTAAATATTCTAAATAAGAGTATTCATGATGATAAAAGAGAAAAACTGTTAACTTATCACATCCATGTAGCTAACTGAAAAGCCTGGCCAACACTAGTTATTTTTTTCCTGCCTCCATCATTTTGAACTTTTTGTTCATCCTGCAAACAGTGCTTCGCTAATCCCAAAAAACCACACATGTAGGTTTAGATTCCTTTTTCATTGAGGTGAGTAATCATATTGGCTACTCACATCAGTGAAGTTATATTGTTTGCAGGACCAGTGTGTGTATGTTTCCTTTGAACTGTGAAGGTAAGGGTACAGAAAGATTAAGTATCAGAGTACAGACAAGTAAAAATGCATTTAAAGAAAGAAAAAAAATCCTTTTTTTTTTTTTTCTTAAAAAAAAAAATCTTGATAGTTCTAGAAAATCTCTAAAATAATGTTTCTAAAAATGATAAAACCCCATAGGCTATCCTGAACCAGTTTCCCACTAAAATACTGGGAAGCAATAAATATGGAGGCAAAAAATAAACACTTATGTTCTAAAATTACTTGAATAACCATTAAGAGCAGAACTCAGGAAGGTGGAAAACCTGAACTACAGGCTATGAATATGTACAATTTCCACAACAAGATGGAAAGCCCATTTATAAAGAAAATGTCTTGGGATGAGGCAATAGCTGTTGCTTAGACAGAGGCTGAATAAGGCATATGAATATCCCATTTTCCAGAAGGCAAACAATCCCAGGGCATGCTAGTACAATAAAAATCACATTAGTCTATTGTGCTGCAGGCCAGCAAACCTGTTAAATAGAAATACAAAGTTGTTAAGAATCTCACTATTAACAGTGGGAAGATTGCAGTTGGGGAGAAAATGTGAAAAAAAAAAAAAAAACAAACCCACACCTCTAAAAAGGCACTGTTTGGGAAAAAAAGAGATGAGTTTAAATGTCCAGGGGCAGCAGCAGTCACTTGATCTTTGAGTTTTGCGGTAACACTTTTGAAAAAAAAAAAATCACTGCAGTGAATGTAATTCAAGCTCCTTCTAGTACATTTCATGAAAAGTCCCTAATTTTAGTTGACAGTGACAAGCACTTAGGCACAAAAGGATGTGTCAGCCATACACTTAGACATTAGACATTTAGGATCTCTCCACAGAAGACCAAGGCACAAGCCTTAACTTCAGTGTCTAGCTCAAGAGCAGCTTAATGAAAGAGATGATGTGAAAGCTGTTCCAGGCTTCATGACTGCCCACTCCAACCACCCCAATGCAGATCAAAGAGTGATCCATCAAAAGACGATGCTTTGAACCCATCTAGAATAGGGATTATGGCAATACTTCCTTTTCTCTTACAAAATCAGGAACTACTAATGATTACCAACCTTGAAATTGTTTGGAAACTTGTGGCTCAATGCATTTTGTTAACATGCTTAATTTTCTTCATTAAATAAATATGCATGGAAGCATGATTAATAAGATTTATATTCAATGCTAGAATTTCCCAGGTAATTTTAATCTGTGGGCTCCAATTCCAGTATTTTAACACCATGTAATTTCATGGAGTTAAAATCATATTGTACAGTGTAGTAAGGCAATTTGATGTTTCGCAACCAACTCACCTTTATAAAGCATTGATATTTTCTAAAAAATGCTGTGAGATCAGAGTGCTTTCAAAAACTCAGTGATTTAACTGACACTATCAGAAAAATCATAGAATGGTTTGGGTTGGAAGGGACCTCTTCTGCAATGAGCTGGGACATCTTCAACTAGAGCAGGTTGCTCAGAGCCCCATCCAACCCGGCCTTGAATGCTTCCAGGGAGGGGGCATCTACAACACCTCTGGGCAACCTGTTCCAGTGTTTCACCACCCTCATTGCAAAAAATTTCTTCTTTATATCTAGCCTAAATTAAGTGTAAATCTGCTTTCATCGTTATTTTAAAAGATGTCACTTTCTTGTGTTTTCTCTATCAAATACTCATCTTAAAGCTGCCGAGGAAAGGTGCCACGATTTGTTTCTTCTTTCCTTTTTTGTGTGTGTTTTGGGTTTGTGGGTTGGGGGTTTTTTTTGTTTGTTAAGGTGACCACTGGGAGTTGCACTGCCTAGAGTCTTGATTAAATGTTTCACTGCATCCAGAACACTTCATCATGAAGTATAGCCAAAATCTATTATGGCTTGCAAGTGACTCATGCTTTAGCTATGAGAAGACCATAATAAAGAACATTTTACATAAAAATGCCAAAAAGGTTGGTAATTTAATCTTGATTCTAAGTAGGTATTCAAGGTCTCTGAGTCCAGCTGGTGCTCGCCTGTGCAGACAATAAGGCATTGTCTGGAAACACGTTACCTACTGTGGTTATATCTAACTTTACGGCAAAGTCCAGATGATACCGCCACTGAAAATAAATGGCTTGCTCTTGTGAGAGAACTGCAAATGCCACTTGCAGTATGATATCCATTCATGCTAGGGGTCCATCAGTACCTGGGCAGAATATTCATTAAAACCAGTGACACAGGAAATGGCATTATGAGCCCATAGGTAAACACGTGTGGCTGAAAAGTTGTGTCCCTCTACATGCTCAGGGAAGCAGATGAATAAACAACTGAACAGCACACAGAAATTAACTTCAGAAACTGTTATTTGCAGCACGTACTCCTCGCATGCATACCATACGTCACAGAAAGGGACACAAGCAGTATCCTGACACAGCCATCAATGAAATAACGACTGGGCTCCCCAGACCGACTCCCTCCACTCCCATTCATGTGTTCAGATGTTCTGTCAGGTCACTCCATGCAAAGATTTGTCACAATATCGTGTTGCGCACCCAGGACACAAGGAAGGGTCAGATATTCAAATGCAAGATAACAATTCAGCTGTGTTTCAATTACCAATTATTTATTGCTCAAGCACGTTACAGGCACACAGCCATGACTGACAGCATTTCTATGGCAAAGGTGACTACTTCTGCCAACCCAGCAGAAGGTAACTAGCCAGGACAGCACATTGGTACCTCTGCTACCAGTCCCAAAACACCTGCAAAGGCTCACTGAGGATGGGGTGCAATAACAACAAGTGTGGTTTTGGGGGCTGACTCCATTGTTTGAAAACACAGAACAGAAAAATATGTTTTTCTAAAGGCAAAGCAAACCACGTTGCCATTCCCACTCTTCCTGAAATCAATATTTTTATGTAATTGTTTAAGCGCTACATCATTTATTGCTCTCTACAAAGAAGCATGGTCTCACATGCAACAGAGGGGATTAAGACTGGGTTAAGGAATGCACTACTCAAACTTTGGCTAATTTAAGAAAGCAACAGCATGCCGATTTTAAAACACACATCAAAACATATATAACTGTATACATGGAAACCCGAAATAATTCAACTTCACAATAAATGAGAGATAAACATCAAAGTGGTACAAGGAATAAAAATGATAAGAACTGCCACAAGCAGTCATGTTTTTCCCCCCCTCTTCACCACCAAAACCATAATGAAATACAGGTTATTTTGTCAGTACTGGTAAATGAGTAACATGTGTAGCTCAGACAACATTCATGCAGTTTAAATAAGAGATTGAATCTTCAACTACATTATTTTGAACTCCATTTCAATAGGACCGACTAACATACTAGGACCTCTCCCAGGTCTGCCTAGAAATGGCAACCCAGTGGGACCAACACATGTTTGGGCTAGCACTAAGTGACTGCTACATGTACCAGAAAGACCACTTTACTACGGCACATATTAAGGGGTGCAATTGCTTCTTGCGCTGCCATCAGGGTGCTGTGCATGGTGAGGAGAGCAGGGAGAGCAGAGCAGCTCCATATGTCCCTTGAGTGCAGAATCAACAGCACTGCTTGGCCACTGCAGGGACCAGAAAAACTCCTCCACCCATCCTTTCACTGCCTACCCACAGATGCTGGGACATGTGCACACATGTGGTCCTATGTCATTTCCCCAAATGAAAGATTTTCTTATAAGAACATTAATTCTCCCGTATCTAGCGATACCTCTAGTTACAAAACCTCTTCCAAATACCTCCCAAACCAATACAAACACTTGGCAAATACTTGCTAGTGAGGTTTTTCTTTTAGTTTGGGTTATTTTGTTTTGGGGGTTTTTTGTTTGTTTGGTTGAGGTTTTTTTTGTTAAATACTGAAAACATTATACATTTGGGAACCATTTAGTTTATAACTTTGTATTTAATTAAATGAGGTCTACTGCCATGTAATAAGAAATGGATTGAATTGGTAGAACATTTCTGTCCATGCCAGAAAAAAAAGAAGGATAAAACCAGAAAAAGTAAGCATCGGCAATCCAAAGATGGGAATGTCCCACCTCTAAATTAAATCACCTAATTAAACTTACAGGTGTGACATTTAAGACACATTCAATCATCAGGACAATAGGATAAATCCACTCCATCACTGATGGCTGCCCAAACAGCAGAAGAAAATCTCTCTACCCAGAGCCACAGTAGAAAAAACACTGCTATAATCACTTAAGAAATGACAGGGTTTTTTTTAATGTGAGTGGAAGGGAATTAAAGATATAGGACTGATGTTTTGCTGTGTTTTATAGTGGCACCTGAGAAGAAACCCTGTATGAGTCTAAATTTTAGATTTTAGTAAATAAAACACACGAGGCCAAACTGTTAACATTCTAGTTTCACATTTAGAAGAACAGGGACATTTTCAAGAAATGCCTAAAAAGCTTTTCCCGCAGAGCATCAACATGTTGTTAGCAGGCAACTGTGAGGCTAGAAACTCCAAATGTTTTCATATCCTCCCACAAATTTCAGGGAAACACCCTCCTCACCTTATTCCTCATTTGCAGACTGCAGTCTTCTGCAGCACTTCACATCTGCTCCTGCAGTGTTGCAGGGGGTTCCCTCCCTGCGGCTACAGGCCACTTGTGGCCAGAAATGGTTTTTTAAGTGGCCACAGATGGACCTTCTCATTGTGGCTGCCTTCAACAGACCCAGATGACCACCAAGGCTATGGTGGTGGGGCCTCCACTGCCAGCAGGGCAAGTTTCTGGGTACTCAGAGGGTCAGACAGAGGTTTGTTAAGATGAGTTTGCTTAATGCCAGCAAATCCTCACCGCCTGGCTATAACGCTGCAGATTCATACTCCCCTGCCTTTCCTCGCTTCAGCATGGCTGCAAAAGCCACTGAAGGTCTGCTCAAACACACATAAGCCACATAGGACTTAAAAAATATTGCACATTCTCTGGAACATTTTGGGGGCAAACACGAGTCCCAGGGAGGCTAAAACAGACTCAACTTAGATTCATCCAGCTTCATCTTTGGTCTCAAGAAAATTTGCCAAGGAATAAGACAAGGCTTCAGCCAAATCAGATCAAGGGACATTTAGAAATGTGGCATTTTTTATTTGTGGGACCCAGGCAACAGCCCCCAATATCCATGATGGGCAGTTTTACAATGGCTATGGCAGAAAATAGACCAGAGTTGTTCTGCTCTTCTGGAATGGGAACACATGCATTCAGCCATGGCACAGCATGACTGAGCTATGTCCCCTGAGTCACCAAAGGCAGCAGGGGCATTGCTCCACCATGGGGTCAGGCAGCTGAGAGCTGGCTGGAGAGGACCGTCTCCTCCTGGAGGATACAACAGCCCCACAAGTACTGTCAGCCTGGGAAAAGGACATCAAAATGCACATTGGTGAGACGAGTGCTCGTGAGTGTAAGCAGTTGTACTCCACTGCCACTCCTTGGCCCCCACCCTAAAGGCCTTCCAGGCTCTTTGAGGGTCTTGGAAATGATGAAAAAGGTTAACCCTCCAAGGCTGCAGTTTGGGGAACCCATCTTTGGAGTAGCAGATCCTTCTGTTTCCCTTTTCTTCCCAAATTTGCATCTTCAAAATAGATGGTTATGCTGCTTTCCTCATTGACCTCACCAAAATTGAGCAAAACAGCCAAGAACTTCAATTTGCTGGGTACACCAGCCCTCCTTTATCCACTTCTCCCATATATCAGAATCTTTGTTTAGGCAGCTGTATCTTCATGCAAATCTTACCCATTATCCTCTTGGTCAATCATGACTAAATCACCTCTACTACAACTATCAGGAAAGCCCTTTTGCTAACAGTAGACTGTTGCAGTGTGTATTAGACCAACTCATATACTTGGAGAAAAAAGAAAGTCCCACGTGCCTCCAAACTTCACTTTTCTGCTCAACAACATTCAACTGGTCTACATTATCTCTCCTTGAAAGTTTGCTGTCTCTAGCTACAAGGTTTTGTAGTAAGACCCTTCTTGAAGCTGAATAAGGACAACAATATTGGATCTTTATGAAACTGGGAAGATTCAGATTTCCGTATAACTACAAACTTTGATCTCCAGAAATATTCTGATAGCTGAATAACACATTTTTTTTTTTTGTCCTGGGAATGTGAAAGGTGGCTGAAACTCAGTTTATAAATTTCTTCATATCAGCCAACAACAATTTTAGCTTCCCACAATTATTTTTGAATTTTCTTACTCAGCTGTTGGATTTTGGATTTGACATAGAAGAATTTAGAAAATCAAATACAGACTAACCAAGAGGTACCTTTCAAACTTACCATTTCATCACTGCTGTAAATATATATGACCTTGCACACTGAAGAAAATAAAGTGAAAGAAAGCAGGCATTCACAGAAATAGCTGGAATAGCTGGAACAGTGTGCTTATGTGGGATTCTTAGAGTCATCCTCCTTAATAAAGAATATGAAGTGTTTTATTTGAGCATATATTCAGAGATTTTACTTTTATTGGTTCCTAAAGATCTGCGTTACATCTTTCAGTATATGTAGAACTCACATCGACTTATGAAGTTACACTCTCTGGCCACTACAGTCAATAAGGAGAACTTTCAATAGTTCAAATCCTATATCTATATCCAAGTACTATATTACAGCTCTCTTCCCCAATAACTATGACTTTGCACCACACCCAATCTCTCATTCACTTCAATGTGTTCAAAGATGACACCTTAAAGGAAGAGCAAAGAGAGACTATAGACATATGTATATAAAACACATGAGCAGAGTGAACTTAGTTAAGTTTCTGTAGTTATTTTTTTCCTTAAGGTGTTGACTGATTTGCTTTTCTTTGCTTTTCTTTTTTTCCTAGCTTTAGTGTAGTACAATTCTAGGCTACTTGGGAGAACAGAGGCTATTGCATGGTGGTACACACTGTCCTGCAGCCCTCCTATGGGACAGTCCATGGCTGACCTGGGGACACTTCACAGCCACCTGCTCCCAAAGGACATTAGAAGAATGTGGTTTTATTGTGGATGGTCCTAAGCAAGCCCTGATTACTGAGTCAGAAATATCACCAGCAGTTTACAATTATAGTACAAACTCAGCTGTTAGGAAGGCCAGTTGGACTACTTCAGACAATGACCAAACCAAAGCCTCCCTTCAATCAAGTCTAAACTAACACTGAGTTTTGATAATCTTAGTAAACTTTAAAGGGAAGAAAAAAAAAAATATACTGCCATTTCTGCATATCTTAATTTTAGTGTGGCAGGAAGCAGAAATACCACAAGAGAACAGTTCTCATGGTATTTCCAGCACAAGTGAAACCAAAGAGACTTTTCTTGCTCAGGTCACTCTTTGATGTCCTGACTAAAGCAACTCAGCTATCCCTTGCATTATAGCACTTGGGTTTTTCAGCTATTATCCTGATCATGCCAAATCTTTGATCCTTTGAAAGTTCACCACCACTGGTCATTACTACAAGCCTCTGAAATTTTAAAAACATATGGGAAGAATTTTAGCAGTGCTGAGAATCATCCTTCTGAGGGACATACTCAGGAAAAAAAAAAAATCAGAATGAATGTTCAAATGTAACCATAAAAGATTCAGAAATTCTTCACAGTTTAAGTGACCTTAAATACACAACTGAAAGATACAATTCTTTGGGAGACTGAACCTAAGCTCAATTTCTTTGCATTTATCCTTTGTTTTGCTCTCCATTCCTCATAGGTGATAATATATGTCATGTGTTCAATAGGATGCTTATGCTGTGTCATGCAATTTTTAAGAAACGTGCAGTTTTTCTAAGTGGTCTTCTAGGTTAAACTGCAACAGCATCAGTCTTGCTAGTTTTAACTGAATCAAGAAGTTCTATGTACTGGATGTACAAACTTGCCCACTATCCATACAGAACAGATTAGAGGATGATCATCCATTGTATATTCACAATTGAAGCATTTCAATAGTTTTATAATCAATCAAGAAAAAAAAAGTATTTTGAGAACAAAAATGCAATGGTTTACAATGAAATTATTGTATCATATTAAATGATAGGAGAACAGAAACAGAGGGTAGGTAAAAATTAATATATCAAACCCAAGAAAGTCATATATTGACTCTTAGTAAGAAAATTACAGCATTGTGGAAAGGTCTAAAAAAATAATGCTGCATTTCTCCCCCCCCCCCCCCCCCCCCCCCCCCCCCCCCCCCCCCCC